>NC_137962.1:20525001-20567501 GCF_963924665.1 Micromys minutus
ATAAAAATAGGAGCGCAAAGGTTGTGCAAGCCTAAGAAAACGACCGTGAATGGGAAAGGGTTACCCTTAGACGCCGAGCTTGGCGCAGGCTTTGCTCTCTTCCTAGGATAACTAACATGACCCCCAGAACGTGAACTGGAAAGGATTACCCTTCCAGACTGCGAGCTTGGTGTATACTTCCGCCCGCTCTTCCTCGTAGACCTAGTTAAAGGGAATGGATCAATTCCAGGCTGGGTTTTCTCCATCGCTGACCACAGTACAGGAATGCAGCTGGAGTACCAGGTCCCAGCTTTGTGGATGACGAAGGCAAGTTAGCCGGAGGCTCCCACACGGGTCACAGCAGAGCAGTACAGGGAGTGAAGCCGCCACTGCTTTTGCAACCTTCCTTGTTAAAATGTAACCATTATGATGCTGGGCGTGGTCACACACTCCTTTAATCCCAGAGGCAGGTGGACCTCAGCGTTTGAAGCCAGCCTGGTCTACTTAGTGAATTCCAAGCCAGCCAAGGGGTACAAGGTAAGACCCTGTCCCTAAATAAAAACAACTAATAATAGTAATAATAATACCTAAGAGAGAGACAGACAGACAGACAGACTAATGCATAGTACAACCTTCTCTAGATCTTCAACAGCCAGCCACCCGTCATTCCTCAAGTCTAGCCTTCCTGACCATATTCACACATCTCTGCTTTAGAAAGGCCTTCTATTCTGACCAAAAAGGGGGAAGGGGGGAGGGGAGTATATTTCTCTAAACTGGTAAATCTTTGAAACGAATGTGTTTCTGAATCCTTTCATACTGGAGGTCCCCAGGTAGCGGGCCTGAGGCCTTCAGAGTCCTGAGTGAGCCCAGGTCTCCTCGGGCAGGATTCAATGAGCCTCATTCTAAACATCCACACTGGGTTCTTTCCCAGCTCCCCTTCTGACCTAATCTTCAGCCACACCCCCCATCTGGCTTCCCTCTCATGTCAATGGTATTATACAGACCCAGTTCTCTTCCGTCCCATGGGCTCTGAAATACTCTCAGAACGCTGGTGGGGGGCGGGTGTTTGGCGGAGAGATGGCTTGCATGGCAGCTCAACCCTCCCTAACTTCGGTTCCAAGGGTACAGACACCATCTTCCAACCTCTGTGGACACCAGACATACACATAGTGCCCAGACACACAGACAGGCAAAACAGTCACCCGCATAAAATAAACCTTAGCTTCCCCTCCCCCTTGGTTTGTTGAGATACCGGTAGGAGGTTTGAGTTTCTTTGTTGGGGACAATTATCTGAAGATGTTTCCCTTTCCTCAGTATCTGGGTTACGGTGTTACAATGAGCTCTTTAAAGAATTAAGAATTCCTTGCAGTTGAACTTTTTGGTCACTTTTACTTGTCCTTTTTGTATGTGGTTATATGTGTGTGCAGTTGTGTATGTGTCGGGTCTTACCACATCACCCTGACTAGCCTGGATCTCAGGCTGTAGACCAGGCTGGCCTCCAACGCATAGAGATCTGCCTGCCTCTGCCTCCTGAGATCTGGAACTAAATGGGTACACCACCGCGGCCCAACTTTTAAAGTCATTCTTCGGGTGTTATCCACCTTTGTTTTTGAGCCAGAGTCTCTTACCATCCTGTAAGTCACAGAATGAACTAGGATCCAGGATCTGCCTGTCTCCGGCTCCCAACACTGAGATTACAAGTGAATGCTACTATCCAGGGATTTTTACTTCAAAGTCTGGGTTCTGAAGATCAAATTCAGCCCACTACGACGCTTGCTTTAACCTCACACACCAAGCTGTCTTCACAGCCTCCTCTTCTTTTTAAGTTTAATGTTTATTGATGCTGAGAGCATTGCTTTGTTGGCCAATGAGACAAAGTAGCTCAGCGTGGAATTCATTTATTGCATTAACACAGTTCCGCCGCCAGAGGGCACCACTTTCAGCTAATTTTTTTTTTTTTTTTTTGTCAGAAACTGTTGCTCAAACCAGTCTGGAACTCCCACTCCCAGACTTCTAAATTCTAGGATTACCGGCATGTGCCTTCTGTCCAGCTCAGCTGATCTTTTGAGATCTGCCTCCATATTGTAAAAATATTAGTATATACATTTACACACACCCGCGTTGCACACACACTTTGGGGCTACAGAGATAGTTCAGACATTGAGAGTGTTTCCGTACTTTTGCAGAGACCCAGAACTCAGTTCCCAACACCTACATCAGGTTGCTTACAAGCTACAAGCTTCTCTAACTCCAGACCCGGGGGACCAAACTCTCCGTGGCCTCTACAGGCACATATACATAATTAAAAATTAAAAATTAAATTAGCCTCAAAAAAAGTTTAATTAAAGTAAATGTATGTACGGGCATTGTGGGTGTGCCCGGCACCAGCAGAGGTCAGAGAAGGGCATACATCCCTTGGAATCAGTTAAGACCGTTGGAACCCACTGTGCAGGTGCTGGGAACAGAACCTGGATTCTCTGTAAGAGCAAGTGGGTCATCTCTCCAGTTCCCCCAAGGCCCCATCTTAAGAGAGGGATAAGAGGGTAAAGAAGGGAGGGAGGGGGAGTGGAAAAAGTGTGCTTAGCCTGTGTGAAAGAAGCCAGAAGGGTAAGTTTCTCACCCGCCACAGAGATAGCAGCAAGCTTTGCAGCCTGCCTGCAAGCCAGCTCAGGGGAGCTGAACCCACGGTGCTCGGTACTCAGAACCCACGACGGAAGGAGGGCGCCCACTTCTGAAAGTTGTCTCCTGAAAGCTGCCCTGCAAGAGGAGCCGCACAGATCTAAAAGCGGGCGGCCCACCCCACGCAGCCATGAGAGGGGCTTCAGATTTCCGCTGCCTTTGCATCCACACAACCCAAGCCTCTCCTCCCTTTCCAAATGCACAACCTTCAGTCCCCACGGCCATTGTTTATGTCCTGCCTTGGGCTGTGGTTTCAGGGTTTGTTTCAACCTCCCCCACACTCCGAATTCTGGGCTTATTATCTTACCACCATCTTTCTTCCTCCACAAGGATGCACAGAACTTTAAATTCATTCATTCATTCATTCATTCATTCATTCTTCCTTCCTTCCTTTTTCCCTTTCTTTCTTTCAGTGTCTTTGTGTGCCCAGATGCACAAGAGGGAAGGAAGTGAGCTTTGTTTTTGAAAGTTTGTTGTTCTTCCCGCAGGGTGATTCTGGGGGACCCCTCCATTGCATGGTGAATGGTCAGTATTCTGTCCACGGAGTGACCAGCTTTGTGTCCAGAATGGGCTGCAATGTGGCCAGGAAGCCCACTGTCTTCACCCGAGTTTCTGCTTATATTTCCTGGATAAATAATGTGAGTCCTTAGAAAATGTTGATTTGGAATTCTCTGGCGATCCAGGTGCTGGCTGGGTTAGGGAGGAAAGTCCGGGCTGCATTTTCTTCCTAAGTCCCTTCTCTCCCTCCACAGAGGCTCCTTTCTTGACAGAACAGCCAGTCAGAATTCCCTTCGGAAGCTCCAGGAGCACCCCTCACCCTGTAGCTCGTAGTTTATTCTGTTCCGAATCAAGCACACACATTGCTATCCTGAGTCAAGGGAGGGTTAGCTCTAGAAAGGCCTGACCCCATCGCCCGGCTCTATCTTCCCTTGTGAAAAACAGCCATGCTGAAGAGTCGGCTGAGGCTGCCTGGCTGTTGTAGAAGTTGAGACATATAAGATGTCACAGTGCCTTCTAGACATCAGACACATTCTGAAGCCTTGGTCCTTGAACCTTGGCTCACAGCCATTCTGTCCTTGCTTGTCCCATGAAACCTACTCTCCGTAACCGTCCCATAAACCCAGTGTGCTGCAGATGCTTTGAGGAAACAGTAAGAGGCCAAGGCTGCTGACTGAACATATTGTCTTTTCTTCAGGTCATTGCCTACAACTGAACGGTTTCCTGAGTCCAGTGGCCTCTCCAAGATGGTTCTTAGCTCTGCAGTAAGGCCTGAAGTGAGCAAGAAGGAGTTAGGGCTGGGGTTATCGCTCAGAGGCAGAACACTTGTCTAATAATAAGTGCAAAGCCCTGAGCTAGATCTCCAGTACCTGGGGCTAAGGGAAAGCAACGGAGACTACTGAGCCAGGTACAGAAAGGCAAATAAAACTCAATGTGCTGTCATACTGCGTGTTTGCATTTGTAATTAAGCCCCCCCTACAGGAAATACAGCTATGGGTCTAAAGAAAGGTTCACCACATCCATGGCCTGGCTCTTCCTTTTTGTTCTTTATTTAGAACAAGTGCTAACTACAAGATCCTGGATGACAGGCTGCCCTAGAGATGGGGATTAAGAGGTCAGACAGAGGCAGCAGCAGCTACAATGTAGGGAGGTCAGGGAGGGGGAAAGATACTAAGAGAGGAAATGGTTGAGAGGAAGATGGAGACCAGAAAGGAAGAGGCCACAGGGTTCAGGGCTAGAGCTAAGCATGAATCAGCGTTTTAGGGCTGGGACTAAAATAGGCAGCCGGATGATCTGGGGCTCCACAAACCAAACCTGACAGGGAAACTGATAAGGCTGCTGGGCCCTGGCCAGGGCTCCCTGTATCAAGAATGGCCCTCCGAGAAACAAACGGGAACTGAAAGGAGAAGTTTTGGCGGATGAGAAGCAGCTTTTCACAGCAATCACCAAAGACCAGACATGAGGGACAACACGGGGTAATAGACAACACGGGTGGGGTGGGGGCGGGGGCGGGGAGGATGGCTGAGACAGATCCTCCCAGAAGGGAGACACATACACCAGCACCCTTAGACCAGAGAGTCCCCACCCCACCCCCCACCTCCTTAGGAACCTCCACAAAGGTAAAGCTGGATATCTTGCCTATTTTTGGAAAGAATTCCAGGACACAGCAGAGTGAAGCAAACGTAGTTTCTTAAGTAGAGAGGAAGGGTCAGATGCTTCAGACCTTAGCATTGGCTAAGGCAGCCACACATAAGGAACCATACAGGTTCACACATGGGTGTGGTGTCTCAAGACAGCCCCACTCAGGTGTCCTCATAATGGCCAGCTACATATTTGTATAATACATAATTATAATATATAATGATGGGTGACCTTGTCAGATATATAGATTCTTAAAAGATGTATCTTACAATAAAGTTTAAAGTTGGGCTGGAGAGATGGCTCAGCAGCTGAGAGTGTTTGCCGTTCGTCTGGAGCTCGGTTCCCAGAACCCACATGGTGGTTCACAGCAACCTATAGCTTCAGCAACACAGGATCCAACAGCCTCTTCTGGTACCACACTCAAACCAACATCCATATAAAAAAATGAAATAGAACAAATCTTAAAAAATAAACACATTTAAAAATTAAAACATACATATGGGGTTGGAGAGATGGCTCAGAGGTTAAGAGCACTGACTGCTCTTCCAGAGGTCCTGAGTTCAAATCCCAGCAACCACATGGTGGCTCACAACCATCTGTAATGGGATCTGATGCCCTCTTCTGGTGTGTCTGAAGACAGCTACAGTGTATTCGCACGTATGAAAGAAACAAATAAACCTTTAAAACATACATATGAACCAATTTACTTATTTTTTCTTATGTGAAAGAATTTCCTTTTGTAAATTAAGCTGTAAGGTGGTTTTATAATGAGGGATGAGAAACCCAAACCAGTTAAACTCAGGGCCAAAATCTGGTCCTAAATAGGCATAATTTGCTGTTTGCTAGTTCTGTGTTCTCTGTCTGTCTGTCTGTTTGTCTGTGTATCTGTGAGTCTCTCTCTCTCAGGCAGGGTTTCACTATGTAGCCCTGTCTAGCCTGGAACAAACTATATAGGCCAAGATGGGTGTTGGGAACTGAATTTAGGTCCTCTACAAGAACAGTATGCTCTGAACCACTGAGCCATCTCTCCAGCCCTGACAATTTGATTTTATAAGTTGTGGTAAAGGTTCTGACTTCCAACCAGATTCTAAAGAGAGGGGCTTCCTTCCCTCCTCATGTCCCCTTCATTTTCTTTCTTTTCTGCATTACTACTATGGTAGTGAAGTTATACATTGTGGTGTATACTATATAGCATAACCTCAGCATCACTGTACATAATGTGACCTCAGCATCACTGTATATAATGTGACCTCAGCATCACTGTATAGAATGTGACCTCAGCATCACTGTATAGAATGTGACCTCAGCATCACTGTATAGAATGTGACCTCAGCATCACTGTATAGAATGTGACCTCAGCATCACTGTATAGAATGTGACCTCAGTATCACTGTATAGAATGTGACCTCAGTATCACTGTATAGAATGTGACCTCAGCATCACTGTATAGAATGTGACCTCAGTATCACTGTATAGAATGTGACCTCAGTATCACTGTATAGAATGTGACCTCAGCATCACTGTATATGTGACCTCAGCATCACTGTATATAATGTGACCTCAGCATCACTGTATATAATGTAACCTCTACATCACTATATACACTATAATATCCACATCACTGTGTATACTATAAGAGGCTGGACCAGAGTTAGGATGTCTGCGTTCCTGCCGTAATTCCACAACTGAAGAGTAAGGGTAATCTAGGAATATTATCAGTCTTTCCAGTTAAGAGATACGGCCTTTGTTTTGTTTTGTTGTTTCTATCAAAGAAACCCCATTACCACCAAATCGATCAAAGAAATTGACTACCAGATTGGGAAGACGAGCTCCTATGGATGGGGCGAGACACAGTCATCACCAGCACTGGGAAAAAAGACCAGCCATCACAACCACGAGCTAGCCTGACTCTCGGTGTGACTTGCTGTTAAATGAGTCCAATTGTGTGACACTCAAATTATTCCCCTCCAACATTGTGGCTTGGTTTCTCCATTTAGTTTACTTCAAGGGTTGTTCCTGCTCCCGCACTGCCTGATGGGACATCAGTTTCCAGTCTTACGATTTGGGCACTAAAGAGTTTCTCAGTCAGGTAATCACAGTTCTTGGGAAGTGAGGTAGGATGGCCTGAGTTCCAGGCCAGCCTGGGCTACAGGTGAGGCCCTGTCTCAAGCACATGATAAGAAGGACAAGAGTGTCTTAGAAGGTTTCAGTCTGGGCACTCTGCTGAAGTTCTGAGAAGTCCTGAGAGTGACAGGGGTCTCGGCCCTCTGCTAATGACACCCTGGCTGCCTTTTCCTTCTCCCCGAGTCTCAGCAAGACCAATACTCTCTGGATTTCTCTGCTCTCTCCTATAAGTGTTGTAAGGCCTCTCCCAGACCACTACCAAAGTTAACATCCGTTCCCTAACCACCTATCACATGAGAAGCTCCACCAGTGAATTACATACATTACAGTATGATCATGGGATTGCCGGTCTACCCACAACGTAAGACCGAGACCAGAGTTGTCTTTCCTACCCAGCTTCCTGGTGTACGCTGGGTACACTGCTGACTTCACTGCAGCATCTATTTCTTTTCTTTTTTTAAAGATTTGTTTATTTTATGTAAATGAGCACACCATTGCTGTCTTCAGACACACCAGAAGAGGGCATCAGATCCCATTACAGATGGGTGTGAGCCACCATGTGGGTGCTGGGATTTGAACTCAGGACCTTTGGAAAAGCAATCAGTGCCCTTACCTGCTAAACCATCTCTCCAGCCCACAGTGTCTATTTCAATGAAAGAAACAGAATACAATAGCAGGCAGTTTTGTGGCAGCCTCCAGCTTCCTTCTGCCTTCTCCTACGGAAGCCCATTATGACCTCTTTCTTCCCTTAAGGGAATTTTACCAGCTCTCTAAGATTCTGGAATAAATGTTTCCGCAAACCTGGTATCTACCCACACTTCCCGGCCATCCCTTCTCAGCGGTCAGGTGTGACTTCATTGAAATGACCGATCTCCTAGAGAAACCAGAGTTGTCATCTCCACAGTCCCACCCCAGTGTGCACAATCTGTGTCAAAATTCACACTCTGTCCACATACTGTGCCATGCTTTCCCTAGCAAGGCTTGCTTTCCGCTGTCCAGTTCAGGCCTCCTCCCTCCTCTCCTCCTTAGCACATTATGAATGGCACCCCCTTTCCTGAGGACCCCACCTCTCCAGTCCTTTTCCCCTTCGAATCCAGAACTGGATTCTGTCCACCTTCTGCACTCTGCCCCTACAATCCCCAGGCTTAGAGCCAGCAAGGCTGCAATACAGGCTGAGACATGGTCACCCAGCATCAATACCCTGCAGCTGGTAGGTGGTCTCTGGTCCATTAAATGTCCTCACTGGACGGAACTCGGTCTTTTGTGTCTCCTCATTTTCTGGTGCTGTTCGGGTTTTGGAACCAATGAGTCACCGTCCACATTCAAAGACCCTATTCAAGGGGCCATTCTTTCTCCACTGTAGGGGTAGCATCTCCAAGCTGGTCTTAAGAGCGTGTGTCCACTAAGGTCCACCCTGAACAACCCATTCTCCAGAAACGTCTCGGAACAGCATAGCTGCTCTCCCAGGACCTATACCTCTGTGGACCAGCCTGTTGCCCAGAGCAGCACTTGAGCTGGATTGTGGTAGGTCCCAGCGGTTCTCCCGGGGATCTGGGCAGTGATGGAAGTCCCAGTGGTCCTCTCGGGGACATGGACAGTGATGGGGTCCCAATGGTCCTCGAGAGGTGGCATTGGGTGGTCCAGGCCGACCACGCCCCAGCAGGCGGCAGGCAGGCAGGGTGTGAAGACCCGCCCTCTGAGCCTCACGCAAGGCATGCTGGGAGGCCGCACTTCCTCTCAGGGGCCTCTAGAAACCACAGGACCAGGCTGCGCCCCCGCAGCCGGCAGGATGGCAGAGGGCAAGGCGAGCGGAGCGGCTGGCCTCTTCGCCAAGCAGGTGCAGAAGAAGTTCAGCAGGGCCCAGGAAAAGGTAGGCAGCCTGGCCTCACCAGGGCCCGGGCCTGGGCTGAGGAGAAAGGGTCCTGCTGCCCCAGAACGGGCGGGGAGTGGTCGTCCATGAACACTGATGTGGGAGAAGGGAGCAGCTGAGGAGACAGCTGTTTTCACAGGAGCCTTCTGTTGCAACCCTCAGGCTGACCCAGAAAAGGCGACAGGAAGGAACGAGGGACAGCGACTGCGGTACCAGTGGGTCGCCCCTCTTAATTTGATTTGGGAATTCATTGAGGGCCTGGACAATCTGCACAGCTCTCCGCACTGAGCGTTGTTTAAGCTTGAATCAACGGAGGCAGGTGGATAGAAAACTCGAGGTTCCCTAGGCTATATACGGAGTTTAAGACCAGCCTGAGCTACAAGATACTCATCTTGGGGTGAGCGGGAAGCTCGTGTGCCCAGTAGCCAGCCCCTGTTTTTTAGATCTCTCCTTCTGCCTTAATGGTGACCCAAGGCCTGTTTGTCCTTCCTTAGACTGCCACCTATTACGTTTACCACAAATAATTTGCCAGTCCATTCAAATTAAGGGCACATGGTTTTAATCACAGCACTTAGGAGGCAGAGGCAGGTGGATCTCTGAACTCAAGGTCTGCCTGTGACTCAAGATTTACACAGTGACTTCCAGGACAGCCAGACTACACAGAGAGACCCTGTCTCAAAGATTAGAAGAAAAGAAAAGAAATTGGTTATGGGGGCGCACTCTTCACAGCTTATTTTATTTGCTTGGTTGTTTTTTGAGGCCAGGTCTTACCGTGTCCCCCGGCTTGGTCTTAAATTCAAGGTGATCCTCCAGCTGGGTTCATAGGTGTGAACCCCATTCTCATCATTCTCCACATGTTTCTGAGACAGTTTCTTGTACCCCCAAACTCACTACGTCCTTGAACTTCGGCTTCTGGTCTCCCTTCCTCCCTCTAGCTTCTGGGCTGCAAGGGTGTGCCATTGCATCTCTTAGATGCTGAGGGTTGAACCTACAGCTTCTTGTGAGCAAACCAAGCCCTCTGCCAACTGAGCTCCATCCCAGCCTTTCCTCTAAACCTTTAAAAAGGCATTTTGATGTTACCTGTCCAGATGTTGCTTTGCCTAGCCACTATCTACCCACACTCTAGTAGAAAAGGCAGTGTGGGCAGAGGCACAGTGGAAAGATTGTATCACCTTGGAAAGGTAGTGAGTGCAGTGGCGGTTGGAGAAGATTATGGGCACCCAGCTCTCCCACGTGTGGTTGACATTACTGATGACGTGTAGATGTAGTTCTTGGTGTTAAAGGACCAAGGGGGGAGGGTGTCTGTGTACTTCTGTCTTTTGAGGTCATGTGAAAGATAAGAGGAAAATAAAAGTTTTGTGTGGCCAGCCTTTGTTACTTCTGGTACCTTAACTTTGCCTCTCTGGAGGCTAATTAGACATCTGATAGATCAGAACATGATGCTTATGAAAAGGCGTAAGTACAGGGAACTCACCCAGAGAAAGCAACACTGTGGCTGAAGAAACACAAGACAAAAGCCCCAAAGACATATCAAGGATGGCAGGTGTGGCTCCGCATGGCTCAGCACATACCTAGCTCAGGCAGTCCTGGGTATCACAAAAGAGAAACATTTTAAATGAAAACAGGGGTGTATCCGTTGATTTTTTTTTTTTTTTTTTTTTTTTTTTTTTTTTTTTTTTGCCTGTCTTCCTCTGGAGACAGTCATCTAACCTCTTTGTCTCCTTTAAACCTGGACTCCAAAACTTGCCATAAATAATGTCCCATCCTTGGCTTCAGGTCTAGCAGTACAATGTTCTTCCCGTACTGGACCCTCTCACCGTCCTGGGAGAGAGGTGTAAACTCAATAAACTCAAGTCTGCTCAAGGAACTCGGAGGTTAATGCAGAAAGCAGATAGACTGTCCGTGAGCCTGGGGGTTGGGGTATTGGGTGTTGGGGTGTTGGGGGCTGGTACAGTCAGACACCGACTTAAAGGATAGAAGAGCTGGAGACCTTGAGTCTTGAGAAGTTTCTGAGAGCAAGAGAGAGAGAGAGAGTTCTAATATAGAAGAGATTCTTGGCTGGTGAGGGGCACTTGCTGCTTAGCCTGATAGCCCAAATTCAGTTTCTCCCTAGGCCACATTCCTGATAAGCCAGTCCACCTTCGGGGGTGGGAGTGGGGGGCAGTCCCCACAGAGCCTCTGCGGGAGCTGATTGAAGCAAAATCACTTTATACCTGCTCATCCTCCACCAAAGCGGGGCCATTAGTGCAATGGGAATGACCCCTCCTGATTCTGATTTCCAGTTCCCAGCGAACGCAGCATGAGCTGTAGTTTTACAATATCATACATCGTCAAGTTTGATCAACTGCTTTCATGTCTGTTTTCTCCGAGGCAGACTGCTCAGCTCTCCCTCCCCCAGCAAGGGTGTTTTTTTTATTTTTGTTTTTTTTTTAAATCACGCCTATGTTGTTCTTCTTTCTTTTAACATTCATTCGACTTATATCCCCAAGAGTTTAATTTGTCAAATATTTGCAATAGATTCTTTTGTTCAGAGAGTGTAGTCCCAGCGGGAACTAAGAAATGAGTAAGCTCTTGTCTGCCGGAAGCTCAGAATCCACTGTTTGCCTAAGATATGCACATCTCTGGGAAGCCCGAACAGAAAGATTGGGTGGAAGGTTTTCTAGCTCTGGCTGACTTTGAAATGGGAACTGTGTGTGGTTGGCAGTTCCTCCACTGAGCCTGAGAGCGCCTTAAGCTGAGGAAGATTGCTGTGGATAACTTTAGGCTGAACAGGAAAAATACCGCAAGATCGAGAGGGTGGGAGAGGAGCCTGGAAGAACTCACAGGACCTGTTGGGAGAGCCTCGGGTTAGTCTGTAGACTTTCTTCAAAGCCACGCTGGAGTCCTTACTCTAAGACAAAGATGCTGTTAAACTATGTTTATCTTCTACTGTCTGGTTCCGGCTCAGGTCACCTCAATTGACTTCAGCTAAACGCAGTAGGGGGTAGGAACGTCTTGGGGGAGGGACCTTTACCATCCAGTGAATACACCTTGAATTGTTTTGAAGGTGTATTCCTCTCACTTCATAGAAAAGTTAAAGGAATGAGATGCTTTAACCCTGGAGCCTGTTTCATGCAATTATATTTGCTTTGCTGGCCCTTGCTTTCCCTCTCCAAGTGTCTGAATTCTAACTGATCAGCGGCCCGGCCCGGTTGGTTAGGGCAGAATTCTCAGGATCATAGGACTGTGTTGTGAGCTTTCACTGACAATTGGTCAAAAAATAGAATACAACCAGGTGTGGTGGCTTACACCTGTAATCACAGTTCTCAACAGGCTGAAACTGGAGGAGGGTCACTGCAGGTTTGAGGCTAGCCTGGGCTACACAGTTAAGCCTGTTTCAGACATACTAATTCTTTTAGCAGATGTCCGTTGCGTAAGTGCACATCTTGTTCCTTCAGGGTCGAAGAACAAACACCTCCAGCGTAAAACGTGACCCAACATAGTCAACAGTTGCTGTGACAACAAGAGGTTTGATGACCTGAGAGATTATAAGTACTTCACCTTTCCATCTAGGAGGAGTTGATTCTCAGCACAGCCTACACACCCCAGAAAGCCCTACAGCCTCAAGCCTTTAGACTCTAGCTGCCCTCTGTATTGACTATAAATTGAGTTTTCTCTTTTTCCACCCCGCCCCTCCCCGCCCCCCTCCTAAGAAACCTAAGTGGGCAAAGGAAGGGAGGAGTCAGAGAAGGAAGTAAGAGCTGCCTACCAAGAACGAGGTGGTTTTGCAACTTTCTGGGGAAGAACCCTGTGTGTTGGGGTTGGGGAGGGGTGGAGCCAGGGAGGATGAGGACTGCACTTCCAGGGAGGGGTGAGGAGTGAGATGAAGCTAGAGACCAACAAAAGCAGACCTGCTGAAGGGAAAAGCAGCACCGGAGCACCTGTGACTTACAGGCCAGGAAGCAAACGCAGACCCAGCCGGGCGGGGCGTGGGGGCCGGGCGTGGTGGCACATGTCTTTAGTCCCAACTTTGGAAAGGCAGAGGCAGATCTCCGAGAATTCAAGGCCAGCCTGGTCTATAGAGTGAATTTCAGGACAGACAGAGCCACATAGTGAGACCCTGTCCCAAGACGACCAAAAACAAAAGAACAAGACACAGCAGGCAGCTAGAGAAAGCAGCTGACACACAGAGTCTCTAATTCCTCAATAGGTTTAAAGACAGAAGTGTCTTTCAGTATGCATGTATGGTGCAGGCGTGCACGCATGTAGTCCTGGGCAGAAATAACTTATCAGCAGAAAGCTTAAGGTATTCACTAATGTGTGATCACAAACGCCTTGATCTCAATCACAGAGAGCTTGAGCAAGAGAGGCATTGACCACTCCTCTCCCATGAGGCTGCAGACACTTGTGTCAGCACAGAGCAGCCCCCTGCACAGGCCTCGGCACCCTGGCGTGTGATTCCTTCATAATGAGATCCCACATGTGATCTGGATTCCTTCAAGAGATGCCACTCCCACACCCCCGCCCTGAAGGAGCCACACCGGCCCAGAGGCCGGTTGTTGGTCAGGCCTCCTCTGCACACTCGCTTACCCTCTGTGCCCCTCACCAGGCCCAGCCCATGCCAGTCAGTGTCACCTCCTTCCTATTAAACAGACTTTGTGGCCAGTTGTTGGAGTCTGAGCTGTAATGAAGTATCCAAGGAGGAGACAGACAGATGAACACAGAGAAGTGGGCAAGAATCCTGAGGAGTGAGTGAACTTCATTAATGGGCTGAAGTAAATAGAGCTTGGTGTGGAGAAGGGTGCGGAGTTTGAACTAGTGTTGGTTCACTCACATTTGTCTCTTATGTGCGCAGCAAAGTAGAGAAGCCACTAGGGTATTCCAGAGAGGGAATGGCGTCTGTAACGCTTAATAGAGGGACTTGTTTAGGAATGTTTTTAAAGAGGAAGAAGCTATAGAGAGGAATGTGGCGAGTTGAAGCAGAAGGCCCGCCTCCTTGCCGGAGTGTCCAATGGGAACTCGGCTGGTACCCAATGGGTGACTCTTACCCAGTGCACACAACGAGGGCACTAAAAGGAGGCAGGCGAATGAGGAACTGTCAGAGACACCGGAGCAGTTGGTCAAGACCAGCCACAGCAAGGGGAGAAACAGCTGGGCCTGCGGCTGTGGCAGTGAAACCAGAGGGGACCTGGTGGGTTGGGTGGAGAAGGACTCAGAAAGCAGTACTCACAACCCTGCTTGGGGCCCGGGGGATCAACAGTGCCTCCTCCCAACAGGCATACATGCTATTTAACACACAGCACACACGCCACATCGCATATGTGGAGGTCAGAGGTCAGCTTCTGGGAGTCAGTTCTCTCATTCCACCATGTGGGTCCACCCCAGACCAGCTTCAGACTCTGATGTAAGTGCTGCCTTCACTCCCGAGCCTCTCGGCAGCCCTCAGCCTTGCCTTCCTTACTCACATCTAAGTGGAGTGTTCCTGTGTCCCACGGGCACTGAGACTGCGTGATAGTGAGCTCTGGTTTCTTAGCTAAAGAGAACCAGACACGGGTACCATTCATTTCCAGCTGGGTTTGGAGAACATCACATCAGTTTCTTAAGGTTTTGCACAAGGGCCCCCGTGTGAGGAGCCCCCCACCCCCCCCTCACCTTGTCCCCAACCCCATGAGAGTGCCTGGAAGAGGAGCTTGACCGTCAGCCCTGGCTCGTTATCTTAAAGGGGCCATGTGTATTTTCTCAGTAGCCCAGTAGCCGCGTCTCCCTGCAGTGCCCTCCTCTAGTCCCTTTTAAAAATCCCTTTAAGAACTGGGTGGTGGCCTGAACCTTTATTCCCAGCACTGGGGAGGCAGAGGCAGGAGGGGCTCTCTGAGTTCAAGGCCATTCTGGTCTACAGTGAGTTCCAGGACAGACAACAGACAGGGCTACACAGAGAAACCCTACCTTAAAACAAGAAAAAAACAAAAAACAAGCAAAAAAAAAAAAAAAAAAACCCAACCAAACAAAAGTCGCTTAAAGGCTGGAGGTGCAGTTGAGCAGGAGAGCAAGCATTTAGGTTGTTCAAGGCTCTGAGTTCAGCCCTGCGCCAAAGGGAACACAGGAAGCACATTCTTCAAGTAATGAGATGGGGGTGGGGGAGGGAGACTGACTGAGCAGATAGAGCCACCAGCCAAATCCAGGTATCTCAGTTTGAAAACAATCACAAAGCATTGTTTTTGTTAGCAGCCCGTTACATTCCTGACTCTAGAGAGCTGGTGGGCGCCCACCCAAGACCACCAGATCGGAGACTCAGTTGTAAGGTACTTTGTCTTTTTTCCCAGGTTCTGCAGAAGCTGGGGAAAACTGTGGAAACCAAAGATGAACGATTTGAACAAAGCGCCAGCAACTTCTACCAACAGCAGGTGACAGGAGGGGGAGGAGGGGAGTGTGGAGCTGCTGAGGGGGAAGAGATGGGGGCTGAGGGGAGGGGAGAGGTATGGGGGCTTGAGATTGGGGTGGAAATGTGGAGGGGATGGGGTGAGGGAAGAAATGTGAAGGGGGCTGAGTACCAGAAGGTTCTAGAGAAAGCAGGCATTTTATCAGCCTGATGCTTGCCCCTGAGAAGCAAAGGAACTTCCTAACCCTTCCTGTCGCAGTGCCCTGTTCAGTCCACTGGGGCTGGCTCTTCTGTGTATTATAACCCAGGCAGGGTGACCTGGTCAGTGCTACCTCAGCATGGGGACTGCTGCGGTTCCTTATAACACAGTTTCCACATGGCTGAGTATCAGGAACAGGAGACTTCGACTCCAGGGCCCATTGTAGGCACCAGCGGCCATCTTTCAGCCCCCGGTCCTTTTGTGTTTTTCCCTGTAAAACATTTTCTCATGACTACAGATCAGAAAATATATCCAGAAAAAATAAAAACAGGCATGGTCACTCATGATTATAGTCTCAGCACTGGGGAGGCTGAAACAGCAAGTCACAAGTACAAGACCAGCCTGAGATACAAAAATAAGGCTGGAGAGATGGTCAGGCAGAGGTTCTTGCTGTCCATCCTGACAACCTGGGAGCCCACGGGGCAGAGGCAGAGAGCTGATTCCTACAGGTTGTCCTTTGATCTCCTCATGCTTTCCTTGGCTCTGACCTGCCCACATCTACATGTATACACACAAAGTTATTGACATATATACACACATTCTCTCTCTCACACATACACACACACACACACACACAGTTATTCACATATATACACACATTCTCTCTCACACACACAGTTATTCACATATATACACACATTCTCTCTCACATATACACACACACATATTCACATATATACACACATTCACATATATACACACATTCTCTCTCACATACACAACACACTAAAAAGAAAAAAAGGGTGTGTGTGTGTGTGTGTGTGTGTGTAAAAATATGTTGATTCTTGTTTCCTACTCTACACTTGTGATAACTATGTGTGTAAGACCTAAATATACCCATTATAGCTGTGAAGCTTCTAAAGGGATTGTTTTAAGGTTGTTTTTTCTTGGGGTTGGATTATGACAGAATCTTCTTGGCCTTTCGACCCGGGTTGGCCTGGTACTTACTAGGAACCTAACCTAACCACTGAGCCTTCTCTCCAGCCCCCTCACTGAGCCTTGTTTGTTGAGAGCTCAGCTTGTCCACAGCCACCTCTGCTTTGTGGCTGCTGCTGCTGCTGTTTTGAGTTTTCGTTGTAGCTGTTTTTGTTTCCTTTTTGGTTTTTTGTTTTGTTTTGAGACAAAGCCTCCCTCAATATCTCTGGCTGTCCTGGAACTCACTGTGTAGACCAGGCTGGCCTCAAACTCCAGAGATCCACCTGCCTCTGCCTCCCAAGTGCTGGAATCAAAAGCCTGCACCACTGCTGCCCAGCCTTCTGCTGGCTGTGAATGTCTTCTGTCTGCTGCGTCTTCTGTGGATACAGATGTAGAAAGCTGATGAGACTGAGGTTTTCATCCTTGTTTGGTAGCAGTAATATTCATAGCAATAAACATTCATTTAAATCTGCATCAGGAGCCACATCTTGTCTGCCTGCCCCCTTTCCTGTGTGACATGCATTTTGTCCCCTTTCCCATGTGACATGCATCTTGTCCCCTTTCCCATGTGACATGCATCCCTTTTACATGTGGCATGAATAGCCCTGAGCCATCACTGGCAGAGAGAATCAGCTGTTTATTTCTCAACATTTAAAAATATTCTTTGACAACTTCCCACATGTATGTAATGTATTTGGATCTTGCTCACCCCCCTTTCCCAGTCCACGCTGTGTGAGCTGTCCCTCTCAGCTAAGCAGCTCACTTTAAGGCCTTGCCACCTGCCTGGGTTCCTGAGTGATCTCCGTAGCTTTGTTGCAGAGACAGCATCTCATGAAGCCCATGCTGGCCCTGAACTGACTGTTTAGCTGAGGATAGCCTTGAAGGCCTGAGCCTCTTGCTTCTACCTCCCAGATCCTGGGAGTAGAGGTGTGCACTGCCACAGCCAGTTAACGTGGCTCTGGGCTCAAAGCCTGGGCTTCATGCACCCGAGGCCCGCCTTCTGCATGCATGCCCTCTCTGAGCACTGACTCTGTGAAGCTCTGCTCGGCCCGTCTGCCTCTCCTTACAAGGTAGAAGGAGGTGGTTTTCCTCACAAAGCACTTCCTTCTTTTTCCTCCTGTACTGACCACACCTGCTCTAGGTTCCCTGTACGCCTCCTGCTGATCCGCAAGCACCCTCGGTCCCCCAGTAGGTCAAGTGGTCAAGCGTCACAGAGAGTGGTTCCCTACCCCAGGGCGGCGGCTGTTTGTATAAGGGGCGGGAGAACTAGCTCAGGCTCTTTATGACAATGCCAAGGAGCTGGCGCCGGTTCAGAGGGCAGGAGTGATGAGATCAGCAGATCCTGAGATAGAAATGGCTCCGTACTCCAGACAAGGGAACTGAAGCCAGAGAAGCTGCTAGCTGAGAATAGAGCCAAGTGACAGACAGTCAGCTGTGAGAGCCTGCCTATGGAAAGCTTGTCTGCAGGGAAGATGGTCTGGAATGACCTAGCCTAGGCACTTCAAGGGAGGATGGATGGACAGGTCTGAGAAATGGAACAGTGCCCAGTACTGCCCCTCATTCTGAAGCCCACCTCCACCCTCGACACCTCCCTGCCCTCTTCAAAAGAAATAACAGGTGTAAAGGGAGAAGGGCCATATGCCCTTCATGGTTCAGCGGTTAAGAGAGTGTAAAACTCGGACCTTGGAAGGTGGCTGCTCTTCCAGAGGTCCTGAGTTCAATTCCCAGGAACCACACGATGGCTCACAACCATCTGTAATGGGTGTGTCTGAAGATAGCCACATACATAGTGTAAAACTCTTGCAGAACACCCATGTTCCGTCCACAGCACTCATGTTGGGTGGCTCACAACAGGCTACAACTAGACCTGCCTCTTGCACGCGAGTCCGGGGAGGACAGACAGGCTGCCAGATACTCTGGAGCTGGCCTCACAGGAGGTTGTGAGCTGGGCCCTGTGAACCGAACTCGGGGTCCTCCAAATGTCGCACATTCCTAATCTAACGACCGAGCCGTGTCGTCTCCCCGTTCTGACAGCTCTTACCAGTCATAGTCTTAATGAAACCAAGTCCTCATGCTGGAGTGAAAAGTTGAGCCCATACTGTTGTCTTTCAAGAAAGAGTGTTAAACCTTCGCTTATTTTCTTAAAAAAGATTCGTTTTTATCTGTGTGTATGTATGTCCGTGCAGATGCATGGGCAGGTACCCAGGGAAGATGCTGGATTTCTGAAGCCGGAGCTAACAGTGGATGTGCTGGGAATTGATCTCCATCACTGGGCTGTCAGGGTGCCCCTGTGGGTAAAGGTCCTGGCTGCTAAGCTCAGTGATGCAAGTTCAGCTCCTAGACCCACATGACCTTGTGTAGCAGGGAGAACCCACCCCTGCAGTTGTCCTCTGACCTCCTGTGTACACGGTTATTAGCTGGAGTTGTCCCCCTTTATCTTTTAATTTAAATGTCACTAGACTTTCTAGTAATGAGTAAGTCCACAAGAATTTCCTGCTGTACTGCCTAACATCTAGGCTTCAAATACTCCATTCCCTTAGCTGGTCTGCCAACCCAGGAGCTGACGGGCAGCATACCTTAGTCCCTCTCACACTCCCGAAGTCAGGCTCCAGAAGGTCAACCTCTGGCCCTTCACTTCCTCTCCACCCTGATCCTAGAAACTAGAGTTTACCCACACAGAAGAGAAGAGAATGGGGGTTGGGAGAGAGCAGGTGAGGAAGACAGCCTTAGTGACAGGGGTGAAGGGTTTGTCCTCGAGTTGGTGTGGAAGAAAAGTTAGAGTCCTAGGATGGCAAGATGGTTGACTGGGTGCTGGTTAGGCAGGCTTGATACCCTGCAGTCAATTTCTAGAACCCATGTTTTAAAAAGGCAGTCTGGATGCACTATAATCCCAGTCTCTCTGTCTCTGCCTGTCTATCTGCCTGTCCCTCTGTCACACACACACACACACACACACACACACACACACACACACACACACAGTCTGTGATCCCAGCACTCTTAGGGTGAAGCGGGAAGGCATGCAGTGAGGCAGGAGCAGCAGTATCAACCTCACCCCAGCAGTTAAGAGCACTGGCTGCTCTTGCGGTGGCCTGGGTTTGGTTCCCAGCACCCACATGGTGGCTCACAACCATCAGTAACACCAGCACCAGCAGATCCAACACCATCTTCTGGCCTCTGTGGACATAGGCAGTACACATACATATAGGCAAGCAAAACACCAATGCACATAAAAATACTTTAAGGTCTGCAGATACTGAAGGGCAGCCTTCTAACAGAGCTATCTAACAGAAAGCACTGTCTGGGGCAGGGGGTTACTAGTCTCTGTTTCCTGGAGGTACTTAAAAAACAGAGGATAGGGCTAGAGAGATGGCTCAGTAGTTAAGAGTGTGTACCACTCTTGCAAAGGAGCGGACTTCAATTCCCAGCATCCACCTCTGATGGCTCACAACCTGCTATACTCTAGCTCTAGGTAGAGCCAACACCTCTGGCCTCTTTGGGCAGCTGCACTCGCGTTTTCACGCACAAATAGAGACAGACTATTAAGAAAAAACTAAAAACTAAAAATGAAACGTTAAAAGGAGGAGAAAGGAAAAGGAAGAGAATATCCACCATGTAGGAGACTGAGGCAGGAACATTGCTGCAAATTCAAGGCAGCCTGAACTCGGGAAAGACTCTGTCATCAAATAGCAGCAAAGCAGAGGCTAGAAACAGGTGTCAGATTGCAGCTCATTCCTCAGGTTGGGATCTGATTCGGTGTGATACAGAGTTCCATAGCCGTGCAGTGAGGGCACCCACCATCCCAACATCTTTCTAACTCCCCTTCTAAAGAAAGAGACAGATATGGGGGGGGAAAGAAGGGGGAACAGCAGGGATGGACAACCGAAGGCAGATGGCCGAGTGAACGGGGGGGGGGGTCAGGAAATAGCTACAGAGTCTTGGGGTACGAGCTGGCTGGGGGATGAGGGGGCAAAGCAAGGCAAGGGAGGGAAGACTGCAAGGGAGGACCACACAGGCAGCCACATACAGGGAGCTCATTCCAGGACTTGGGTACAGGGTCTCCTGCACTGGAAGGGACTGAGCAGGGGCAGAAGATACGCCCATGCAGTGGGGGCCTCCGCTATCCCATACGCTGACCCCAAAGAGACAACCTGCAGAAAGGGCAGCTCTGGTCCCTGGCCACACCTGAAGAAATTCCAGGCACAAACTCTGCTTTTGGCCCTCTTTCTGAGGCTGACCTCTGGAGCGCCTTCCAAACAGGTCTTGTTAGTTACCAAAGCTGCTTTTCCCTTTCAGGCAGAAGGCCACAAGCTGTACAAGGATCTGAAGAACTTCCTTAGCGCAGTCAAAGGTGGGTATGCGGCCAGAAGGGCACACGGGCTGTCTCATACAGGGCTTGGGCAGCCCGAGGTGCACAGAGCAACCAGACCTGTCGTTCTCACTGTTCAGCTGCCCTTGACCTCTGAAACTCCATGGGCCTCAGAGTGACTTCCTTTCCCAGCCCTGCCCAGCTTCTCTTACTGGGAACCCACCCTTCTAGCCTGCCCCTCATGTGAGCACATCCCCGGGTTCTGAGACACTCGATGGCAGGACTGACTTCTCTCTTCTCAGTGATGCACAAAAGCTCAAAGAGGGTGTCAGAGACTCTGCAGGAAGTCTACAGCAGCGACTGGGATGGGCATGAGGACCTGAAGGCTATCGTGGGGGTAAGGGCAGTTTGGGCAAGGCACAGCCATAGGATGTGCTCCCATCTCCCCTCAGCTGAGCTTCTCTGTCCTGGGAACCGGGGAACTGGGCCAGACTCACTCCAGTTTCAGAACCTCAGTCTCTAAGTGATAGAAGATAATTACATCTGGGTCTGTCTCCCTCCCCTGTAAGATCACAGAAACGTCTCCTTGACATTTGGTGATGGGCTGGTTTTTGGAAAATGACCTCATGTACTGTTCCCTGGCTCCTGTGTACTCCACGCTCTGGGGCCAAGGGCCCTGTGCACCCCCTGAATGCAGTTCTATGCAGTGGCGGCCATCTCTCCTTGAGACTAACATGATATTCTAAGCACGGTGCTTCAGAAGAGTTCCCTGCAGAGAGAGCTGGGGTTCTTTGGTGCAGCCCTGTGGAGAACCAGGGCTCTCACCACCCTCTGCCTGGACCTCACAGAACAATGATCTCCTTTGGGAAGACTATGAAGAGAAACTGGCTGACCAGGCTCTGAGGACCATGGAGAACTATGTGTCGCAGTTCAGCGAGATTAAGGTAACTCGGTCTGCAGAGTGGGGCAAAGTAGAGACAGTCCACATCAGCAGATAGTCCACGCTAGCTAGGAAACACTGCAGAGTTAACCTGAGCCTGTGGTTGGCCATAAAGCTGAGAGGGTTTGACAAGAATCAGGACAGGTGGTCAAGTAGGGTTATGATGTTTACACTTAGGTTTCAGTGAATTACACTTTGAGCTCCATTGCTTAATGAAGTGGATCTAACCAGGTCAAGGATCCCTCTCCCTTTTACTTTGAGGTTTATTTTTATTATATTTAACTCAGTGTGAGTGTATAGTCGGACGTGTCTGCATGGGCAAAGTGCCCTGCAGGCCAAAGATCTGGGTCCTTTGGAGCGGGAGTCACAAGTGGTTATGAGCTGAACTTGGGTCCTCTGAAACAGGCTGGCCTGAAACCTGCCATCCTCCTGCCTCAGCCTTCCACGGGCTAAGGTTACAGGTGTGTGTCACCATGCCTGGCTAGGGCATCCCTTTTAGATGTGAGAAGAGGCAAATAGATTTAAAGATTCCCATTGCATAGAAGAGGCTCAGAAACTTAATATTATCTTCAGACACTTGAAATCCTGTTGTGGAGAAAAGGACTCAGCTCAACCCAAACTATTTAGAAAGCAGAATTAGAATTAAAAATTATAATTATTTAAAAATATTTTTGTTATTTATATGTGTGTTTGTGTGTGTGTGTGTGTGTGTGTGTGTGTGTGTGTGTATTTACACCACAGAACAATAGATAAGAAGACAGCTTTTGAGAGTCAGCTCTCTTGGTCTACCCCATTGTCTCAGAGATGTGACTCAGGCTGTCAGGGTCAGTGACCAGACACCGACCCCAACACTGATCTCAGCCTTGATCCTGAGCACAGCTCTGGCCTCAAGATATTTTTCTATTTATTCAACTAAATGTATTAATCATCTACTTTATTCTGCTGTGGATTAAGGGGAAGGGTAACAAACATACACTTCCAAATTTATGTCGATGATTAAGCTTAACTTTTAAGCTTAAATTTTCCAAAAATAAGATGAAATACATTCTGAGATAGTTTTCTGCTCAGGGTCTAAGCAGAAGTTGAATTATCTTACTATTTATGTGTTTGGAGACGGTCTTCCCATGTAGCTGTCTTAGTGAGGGTTTCTGTTGCTATGCTGAAACACCTTGGCCAAAAGCAACTTGGGGAGGGAAGGGTTTATTCAGCTCACACTTCCACATCACGGTTCATCACTGAAGGACATCAGGGCAGGAAGTCACATGGGGCTGGAACCTGTAGGCAGGAGGAAAGATGCTGCTCACTGACTCCCTCCCCACGGATTTCTCAGCCCGCTTTCTCATAGAATCCAAGGCCACCAGCAGAGGAACGGGGCCACTCAGGGAGCTGGTCCCTCCTCCATCAGTCACTAACTGAGAAACTGCTCTACAGCCTGGTCTTATGGGAGCATTCTCTCAGTTGGGTTTTCTCCTTTCAGATGAATCTAGCTTGTATCAAACTGTCCTAAAATTAGCCAGCACAGTAGCTCAGGCTAGCCTGTCTGCTTCTGCCTCCCGAGTATTGGAATTAAAAGTCCTGGGATACCACACCTCCTCCTCCTTTTTTAAAGTTTAGTTTATTTGTCACGCACATGCGCACGCGCACACACACACACACACACACACACACACGCACATACGTGGTGACTGTATCCTAAAAAAAGGTATCAGATATCCTAGAACTGGAGATAGAAGTGGTTGTGAGCCACCTCATGTGGTTGCTGGGAACTGAACCCAGGTCCTCTGCAAGAGCAGCCTGTGCTCTTAGCTGAGCCATCTCCCCAGCCCCTGGGTTGCTTTTGATCCTGGACAGTGCAGGGGCACAGCATGAAGTCCCATACTGTGAGGAAGCTGTAAAGACCGTGAAGACCTCTTCAAGTTCTGACAGAAGAGATGGGCAATGGGCAGGTTTGTTCTCCCTGCACAGCTTGTGGTCCTGAGGAAACTGCATAACCTTTCTCTGCTTTCAGCAACTTATGTCTCTGTGTGCTTAGAGCTCTCAGGGTACTCTACGCTCAGCATCTGTCCTTAAAATAATAATTGTGTAGGTTACCAAGGTTCAGAAGGAGATGTCCCCCACCCTAGGCCACGAGGCTCATCAGATAAGAGGACTAAGACCCAGAATTCTAACTTGCAGTTCAGTGGAATTCTCAACGTTGCTTCTACTGGAAGCCAAACCAGTTTATAAAAGGTTTGTAGGAAATTTTAACTCTTAGTACAGGTTTCTCTAGCTGAGAACTGTTTTCCTGAGATCATGAGAGACCCTGGAGCTCAACAGCTTATTAGAAGGTAAAATTCAGGGTAAAGTCTAAGACTCTGGTGTCTTTGCTCGGTCCTCTGTTACACACCCTGGCCACTGGAATGCCTCGTCTGCACCCTTTCTCACCACCCTGGCTAGGAGAGAATCGCCAAGCGGGGCCGGAAACTGGTAGACTACGACAGTGCCCGACACCACCTGGAGGCTGTGCAGAATGCTAAGAAGAAAGATGAGGCCAAGATGGCCAAGGTAAGAATAGTCAGACGACCTGCTCCCTGCGCCCAGAGTGGACAGGCAGCTGGGCTGAGACAAGAAGGATGGACTCTGTGTGGTTTTCCCCTGTAACGGCAGTCCGAGTCCTGTGGCTCAGGAGGAGGACACGGGTCTGGGCAGGAGGGTGAAGGAGCAGCCTCCAGCCCCTTATTCCATCATCTAGGCAGAAGAAGACTTCAGCAAGGCCCAGGTTGTGTTTGAAGATCTGAACCAGGAACTCCTGGAGGAGCTGCCTGTTCTTTATAACAGGTAATGCCTGACATTCAAGACAGGGCCTGCTGCTTAGCCCAGCTGATTACAAAACCACCTGATGGTCCAGATACGGGACCTGGTGGAAAGAGTCCCGGTCCGAGAGTGAGATGCCGCCTCCACCCTGTAGTGGCGTGTGTGATTAGCAAGCATCCTTATCTCTCTGGACTCCTGACACGGATCACCATCCCTGCCCTACAAGCTTTTCGGGTTTGAGGACGAGGTGTTGGTTGGGTAGGAGAGATCTTGTCTAGTAAAGGGCCTTGTCATCCACACAGCAGGGATACGCCTCCGAGGTAGACAAGAGCGTTCTAGAATCATTTTTCACAGTGAAAGAGAAACTTCATTCACATCTTACTTCTGCAGCACCAAGCATGTTTAAATACGATCACAGCCGGAGTTTGTCCTCCTAGACCTGTTCTTTGAGTCAGAGGCTAGCCATGTAGCCCAGGCTGGCCTTAGACTTTCGATCCTCCCATCTGGACCTCCCAAGTGCCAGGATTACAGGCATGACCACCGTGCCAAGCTGTTACGATACAGTTTTTTTATTGACTACATTTATGTGCCTCTAGAATTTAAACAGTGGAAAAACAGCTCCTTTCAGTTTGTTATGGGTAGCCCACCAAAGCTGACCACCCAAACACAGTTCCAGCTATCTGAAAGCCTTTATTCCGGCCAACTGGGACCATAGCCAAGTATTTGGGGATCCAGGGGTAGCCATGAGTGTCCAGAATATGGGGGTTTTGAAGGCAGAGACCACATTCTGGCGTTTTGGTCAGCAGGTGCCGTTTACAGAAGCCAAGCGACACGGTTAGCTGCAGGTACTTCACACAAACACTAAGATATGTTAGCCAGGGCATCCTGACCTCTGGTCCTAGGCTAGAGTCAGGAAGTTTTCCACAGGATTCTCCATTAGGATCAGACTCCAGTTTAGGCCTAAAATGGTCTCAGCAAGAATACAAGATGCAGGAACCCCTGCACTGTCTTGCCCTGTCACAGATACAAACTGTCCAGTTTGTTTACAGGAGAATTCCATTGTGATATACATAGATAGAAGTTGTGTATTGACCAAGGAGAAAGAGTGGCTATTTATTATAATTATAACTACGTGGCCCCATATTTTTATGTCTGCAAAGCAGCTTCTACATTAATATCTCAAAACTGATAACAGAAGGAAGGAGAGAGGGAGGGAAGAAAGAAAGGAAAGAAACAGGGTCTCATTATGTAGCGCTAGCTGGCTTTGAACTCTTAGAGAGCCACTTGCCTCTGCCTCCCAAGCGCTGCCACATGCTGCCACACCCAGCCAAGTGACTCGGAAGCTAGAGTTCCTCCAAACTTCAGCATCAGCCTGGGCTACTTTGTCTCCCCTCACCCTGCACTCCTGGCCCAAATGTCCTGAATCAGATTCCAGAACATCCTCTTCCAAAATGGCAGCCGGTGTTCTCTGGAGAGCCCTGGTGGCTAGCCGGGCTTTCCGCCACCCTCACGTGTACTGTGTCTTTCCTTGTAGCCGCATTGGCTGCTATGTGACGGTCTTCCAGAACATTTCCAACCTGAGAGATGTCTTCTACAGGGAGATGAGCAAGGTGAGAAACACTGGCCAGTGAGGCTCCACAGTGGGACTCCCTAGTGAATCCATGGTAGGCCTCACTTTGACAGTCTTTAGATAGCGGGGACAGAGTTTGGCTTTTATCTCCTGAGGAGACGACAGCCCTCCGCTGCTGGAGCAGCAGCATCCAGACCCCAGCCTCAGCATGAATGAGGATGTGGGGCCTACAGAAGGGAGCTGGTGTTGGGAGCCTCTGGCTGTTGTAAGGTTGGGGGCGGGGGGAGGTGCTCAACTCAAGCACAAGTCGGGTCAAGTGGAGTGGGACCAGTGTCTGTGACAGGCAGCCATAGAGCGAGACCTTGTGGAGGCATTTCTGCTGTGACACTCCAGGATTCCACGCTGTGCCCATCTTACCTTCACAGACACACATCCCTACACAGTGTACTGATAACTTAGGATCCGCTTTATGTGAACACCAACCGTCATCCCCTGGATCACCTGAGAAAAGGGACTCTTTCCAGTCAAAACCTGCCCTGAGGGAGACCCTGCCCTCAGGAAGACTCTGCCTTGAGGGAGCTGCCAAGAAGGGGGAAAAGGGGGGAGAAAGGCAGACATAGAGAGAGATAGACAGAGACACAGAGACCCTGTCCAGAGGGAGCTGCCTTTGAAGGAAGCAGAGGGGAGGAGGCAGGAAACAAGGGACCAAGGAGTAAGGGAATAGGGCGGGGCCAGAGGAGGTTTTGATTGGGAAAGCTGACTAGGAAGGGCGTAGCCAAGGCTCCCTTTAGCTAACCTCTGTCCTCTTTCTTCCGGCTGCAGCTGAACCACAATCTCTACGAAGTGATGGGCAAACTGGAGAAGCAGCATTCCAACAAAGTCTTTGTGGTGAAGGGCCTGTCAAGGTGAGCGCCTGCAGCCCCCGCTTCACCCGTGCCCTGTGTGGACACACTCAGTGTCTCTGCCCCCACCCACACGCCAACCCGTGCCCTGTGCCCCTGCTCACAGCTGTTTGGCCTCTCATCAAATAGTTCAGGTATGACTGAAGATGAAGAACAGGGAAAGGTAACCTATATCCACCGGCCAGACGTAGGTGGCTCAGCGGCTCATGCCTTTCACTTGGGAGCCTAAGCCAAAATCGTCATAAGTCTGAGACCAGCCAGGCCACAGTGACACAGGGAGTTTCAGGCTAGCCCGTGCTACAGAGTGAGAGCCATCGAGGAGGAAGGAGTTGGAAAGAGAGGAGCTACTGTAAACACTGCTGAAGCCCCCTGTGTCCCGCCCTCACTCATCCTGTCCACACCCCCGCCGAAGGCAACCACTGTCTTAAGTCTGTGCATATTTATCTTTATAATTTTTTTTTACTTTTTTATACATATATTCATACACATAAGATGCTTTTTTATATTTTTATATTTTTTACTGCATTTATTTTTCATGTGTGTGTGTGAAAGAGAAGAGGGGGTAGGGCGTGGGGAGAGAGAGAACCACCGAAGTCCACGTGGAGGTCAAAGGACAACCTATGGAAGTTGGTTCTCTCTAACCCGTGAGACCTGGGCTCCAACTCCGCTCATCTGGCTTGAGAGCCTTTAGCCTCAGAGAGAGCTCCTACCAGCCCCTTATTTTAAAACTTCATGTAAATGGACTTACACTGCCTATGTTTTTTCTGCAGACTTTTGAGTTGGGAACCGCACTAGTTGCTCAGGGTGGTCTTGAACTCCCGGACCCTGCTAGTCCTCCTCACTGGGTCTCTCAGGTTCAGCACACCTTTTTTGTGCCCTTGGCATCCTTTGAGACGTTTATCCTGTTCGTGTCCCTAGCGTGGCCCTCCCAGCTGCGACTGGTACCTCTGTGTGTGCTCATGATTTAACGTCTGTCCTGCAGACAGCCCTTGGGTGACTCTCCAGTCCCTTGCTATTGTGGATGCTCTTGCGATAAACATATACATTTCTCCCTGTGAACACCACTTAGGGTCTCTTTAGCATCTGTGTGGAATGGATCGCTAAGGTACAGGGCCCGTCGATGGGCTTCACTCATTAGGTCATTCCTACAGAGAAAGCCTGCCTCCGTAGGCAGTGCTGACTGACTGGCTAGAGAGCCAATGGGAAAGCCTGCCTCCGTAGGCAGTGCTGACTGACTGGCTAGGGAGCCAATGGGAAAGCCTGCCTCCATAGGCAGTGCTGACTGACTGGCTAGGGAGCCAATGGGAATTCCGCAAAGATAAGCCCAACTGGCAAAAGGCTCCGGGTGGCACTGAGACTGGCCCTGTGACCAGAAGGATGGGGATCGCACTTACGGAGGATTGTAGACTTCGGGAGGCACGGTTTCTTTCATTACAAAAGCTCCACTCTCCCTTCTCCATCACAGAAAGTCAAGCGCTCTGCGCTTTCTCCCCAGTTCACTGTCAGCTCCGCTGGTATTCCCGGATGCTGGAGATACCAGGTCTTCCTTTAAACCTTCTAAACGGAAAGCCTTATATCAGCAAAGTATCCCCGTCAGGGTGAGAGAGAACCAAGTGTCTCTCGTCCTCCCCCCACCCCACTCCCAGCCTCACACCCAGGACAAGCAGGGTTAGAGCAGGTCAAAGTTTAGTCTATATTTCTCAGGTTTCCCGATTCAGTCTTACTCTGTAAAACCGAGACAGCGGTGTGGGTGAAATGTTGTGGTGCTTTTTACTTGATTTCCAACGAGCCTCGCCAACAGTTGTGCCCACTGTCTACGGCCATTGTAAACGGCTGTCCTGTGTGTGGGCGGCGATTGCTGTGGCCATGCAGGTGGCAGCAGTCTGACCCTTCTGAATTTGAATGCCCTTCCTTCCTTCCACAGCAGCAGCAGGCGCTCCTTAGTCATCTCCCCGCCAGTGCAAACCTGTACGGCCTCCAGCCCTGTCAGCCCCACGACCTTACCTACCAGCCCCTATGCTCTCTCTGTGACCAGCGAGAGCGAGTCTGTCTCAGCCACGGGAGAGGAGCTGGCCTCTGAGGCAGGGGAAGAGGACAGCTGTGAGAGCGACGAGTCCTTAAAAGATGAGGAAGTGGACGAAGACCAATCTGAAACAAGCTCTTCAGAGGGGGACGAGAACGAGGAAGAGCCTCTATCAGCCTGCAACGGCCTCACCCAGCCCCCAGCCTCCCCTGCAGCTGAGGTCAAGTCCCAGGAGGAAGCTGCCCCGCGCTCCCCAACTCCACCCCTGGGCAGAGGTCCGACCGGGAAGGAGCATCCTCCCCCCGGGGAAGTGGTCCTTCGTGCCCGCGCCTCGAGCGAGGGAGCAGAGCAAAGCAAAAGAGCAGCATCCATCCAGAGGACTTCGGCGCCGCCCAGCAGGCCTCCACCGCCCAAAGCCCCCGGCCCTGCAGAGGGGTCGCAGCCTTGCAGCCCCACGGTCCCTTCAGACGCCTCTTCCAATCCAGAGTCACCAGAGACCAGACAAAAGGAAGGCGCTGGCAGCTCTGGCCCAGAACCAGAAGAACCGTGCCCCTCCTCCACCAAGAGCACCACCCAGGCAAGTGGGGGGTCTGGCTGGGCCTTTTTCTACTTTGTTTGGTGTGCCTGTTTGTTTGTTCACATTTTTTGGAGACAGAATGTCTCTCCTTGTATTTCCCGTGTCCTGGAGCTTGCTGTATAGACCAGGCTGTCCTGGAATTTACAGAGCTCTGCCTGGCGCCTCTCCAGAGTGCTGGATTAAACACTTGTGCCATGGAGCCTAGCTTTTATAAAAGATTTTTTAACAACGTGGTCTTCCAGCCTCCCTTTTACCTTTTTTTTTTTAAGATTTGTTTTAGTTATATGGAGCGCACTGTAGCTGTCCTCAGACACACCAGAAGAGGGCGTCAGATCCCATTACAGATGGCGGTGAGCCACCGTGTGGTTGCTGGGAATTGAACTCAGGACCTCTGGAAGAGCAGTCAGTCTTTTAACAGCTGAGCTGTCTCTCCAGTCCTATAAAAATATTTTGATGTTGGCTTAAGCATCATGAGGTTTAAGGGAAAGAAACAGACAGACACACAGACAGACAGACACATAAGAACAAAGTGCAGGTGTCTTAGAGTTGTCTTTTGTTTGTTTACATTTCGTTTTTTTAAGACACTCACTCACCCCATAGCCCTGGCTGGCCTAGAACTCTGGAACTCACTCCGTAGACCAGACAAACTTCAGAGGCCCAGTGCCCTCCTGCCTTCCACATACTGCTATGCGGTGTGCACCCCATGCCTGCCTTCTGTTTGGGACGCTAGTCCTCAGGCTGCTCCACCCCCACCCCACCCCAAAATCAGTATTTTAGGGTCTCCACATTTTCCTCAACGGGCTGGAAGTCCGGGTTGGCGTTGGAGCGTCTGAGCATTTGTGCACAAGGCTCTACTTGCCGTCCTCAGGACCGACAAATGACAGAGCCCTAGGGCACTGTTTTTTTTTTTTTTTTTAATCCAAGAGTGTTTAGGATATTTTTTTTTTGCTTTGTTCTGTGAAGCTCTGGGTGGCCTAGAACTCACTGTGTAGGCCAGGCTAACCTCAAGCCCATAGAGACCCATAGGAGACTTGGATGCCTCTGCCTCCCGAGTCCTGGGATCACACGTGTGCACCTCCACTCCCTGCCCCCCACCATGCTGGGTCTTAAACATTCTTCTTTATTCGCTTTGCGTGTGCATGTGTGTTGGCTCGCACGCCTAGGTGTATCAGTCTCCTCCACTGCTGGGGTTCGAACCCCACTCATCAGGATTGGCAGCAAGTGTCTCTCCTCACTAAGTTCTTTTGCAGCCTCTCAGCCCAAAACTTATTAAAGTTATGGCTCTTTCTGTTTTGTCTTTAAATTTTTACCTTATTTTATGTGTGTATTGCCCACATTTGCATCTGTGCACCATTTGTGCGTGTGCCTGGTGCCAGAGAGGGCATTGGATCCCCTGGAGCTGGAGTTACAGATGGTTTGTGAGCCACCATGTAGGGGCTAGGAGTCAAACCTAGGTCCTTTGGAAGAGCAGCCAGTGCTCTAACCACTGAGCCATCCCCCAGGGCCCACATTCAAGTCATAAGGAAAGCAAATCATAATAAAGAACTGGGCTGACCAGACGGGCCAGCAGGTAAAGTGCTTGCCACAAAAGACTGAGTTTAATTCCTGGGACCTACTGTGGAGAACTGACCCCCTCCATCGTCCCCTGACGTGGCACATGTGTGCTCTTAAAACACAGTCACACACATGCACATGTTCGTGTGCTTGCACACAAGCAAATAATCAAATGCATAGAATATTGAAAAGTGGGATGGAGGTGGGTGGGCGGCGCCCGGTGGGCCAGCGCCGGCACAGGCCTCGACTTCAGACAGTGCCTGGCAGACAAAGGCGCGTGGATGGTGTCTGAGGAAGCAGGGTGCTCAGAGGGCTGACAGGAAAGCACAACAGAATGGACTGCCTTCAGAGATGACTGTCCTCCCTTGATGTGGAGCTAAGATGGTCTGTGGTCATGTGCATCACAGAGGTGCCACGGGGATGGCTGCCCAGGCAGTGTTAGGATTCACTCCCTCACCGCAGTCACGGAGCAAGCCCACGCTGTATCCCTGGCTCTTCTCTAGCAAATGGCAAACAAGTTAGGCCCTTGCCTGGCATACATAAGCTCCGGGTTTGATCTAGCACTCCGGGTCAGGGTGGCGCAGGCCCATAACGCCAGCACCACAGCGGCAGAGGCAGGTCTGTGGTGACTTTGAAGCCACTCTGGAGATTATATGAGACCCTCTCTCTCAGCAGTTGAAAGAGCTGGATAATCATAAGGACTGGAGTTCAAATCCCTCAGCCACATAGCCATCTGGGAATCAGATGTAGCCTAAACCCCAGCTCCAGGAGAGGGAGAAGTGAGGGGTGATGGGAAGACCACGGGGGCTTTCCGCCAAACCTAAAAACAGTGAGACTTAGATTTAGGGAGAGTCTCTTTCTCAAAGATTTACTGTGAGTTGATAGAGGCAGACATCTGAGACCCTCTCTGCTCTACACACATTCACACACCACATACAGCACATGCATGTACACGCACACACCACATATAGCGCGTACACACATACACACACACACCGCACACTCAGTTACTAGATGGTTGTCAGCTGCCATGTGTCTAGTAATTACGTTTCTTTTTCAAAGGAGGGTTTTGTGTGTGTGTGGTGTGTGTGTGTGTGTGTGTTACTGAATTAAGTTTTAATTTAACTTAGGCATGTCAGACAAGTGCTCTACCACTGAATGACCTGTGTTCCCACTCAGAGCAAACAGCATGTTTTAACCTTGTGGGAAGGCCTTCCTGACATAGTTCTTTGACAGTGCCATCTACGCCTCGGTCTCCCAACTTTCCCTAAAGGGAGCTGGAAAGATGGCTCAATCTGTACAGGGTCTGCTGTGTAACCCCAGGGCCTTGGTTCAGATCCCTAGTGCCATGTGAAACAGACTTGGTGATGTATGGGGACTGGAGACAAGAAAGGCCCTGGTGCTCTAGCCAAGTTAGTGAGCCCCAAGTTCCGAGAGACCCTGCCTCAAGGAAGATGGCAAGAGGCCAGCAAGATTGCTTAGCAGGTGAAGATGTCTGCCTCGCCTGCCTCGCCAATGACCTGAGTCAGACACTTGGTCTATATGGAAGAAGAGACCCCACTCCCAAATGCTGTCCTCTGCTCTCCACACACCCTGGCATGCACACATGCATATGTACGTACACACACACACACACACACACACACACACACACACCAAAGAAACCATCATGCCTCTTGCCTCTCCAGCTCACTGACCTCTTGTCACTTAGAAGTAAGAGCCACAGTGCACTGAGGACAGTCAGTCTGGAAGGAGCCATTAGTCGCTGGAACACTTACTCCTTGTGGAAATGTAAGAGCCAGCCACACAAAGTCGCAAGGTGTGTCTGGCTGAGGAGCGACATCTACAATCCAAAGACCTGGCTTTCTGGCCCGCAAGCCATGGCTCCCTCCAAATCTATTCCCTTTTTAAGTCAGTCTGTAAAACAGCACTGAGAGCCTACCCCGGTGCCTCAGGCTCAGAGAATGGCACCAGGCATTTGCCCTTTGTATCACTTACCACCCTGGGAAAGTATAGGGCATGGAAGACCTTCCACGGAGACCAGGGACGCCGAGCTTCTCTCACAGGTAGAACCGTTGACCTTGTAGGACCACAGCCCCAGACTCACCTCTCTACAGATCCCAGAGGAAATACCAGGAGAGCACCGCAGCCTCAGGAAGGAGTAAGGAGGCCGGGGGTGCTGCTCAGTGAGTGAGTGCTCACCCGCTTAGCATGCATGAAGTCCTGGCTTCACTCCGCAGTAGCACGTAGACTGAGCATGGTGACACATACCTGTAATCTCAGTACCTGGGAGGTCGCCCTTGGCCAGCCACATAGCTAGTTTGAACGCTGGGATTGCAAGCAACCCATGCTACCTGCCCAGTGTTCATGTGGCTTCTCCCCAGCCTGTGTATACTTGACTTAAAAAGTGATGTTACACAGAACACACGAAACATTCGCACACATAACAGTGCACACAGTAAACTCAGAAGGTGACCCAGAGCGGTCACATAAAATCGGAGCCATGGATTTCTTAACTCTGGAGAAACACCTAAGCAGTTCTCCCAGTGAATGGTGCCAACTCCTTAGAACTTAGTCAGTGTGACAGGCAGGTTCCTCTACACATCCTCTCACAGAGGCTACAAAGACCCTGCACAGAGCCAGCAGCTCCTCCCCGGTAACCCCAGCAGCCAGTGCCTTAGGTCGGCATCTAACAAACCATATCTTCCTCCCAGGAAAACACAGAACTCTGAATAGAAACCGCCAAGGACCTAACCTCGTCTGCCCAGGGAAGTTTCTCAAGCAGAGGGCCAAGGATACAAGCCACATCCGATCCACGTGTGAACACGTGCCCTCGGAGTCCCGCCATTGCTGGAGTCTGCGGCAGCCCGAGGGAGGAGGGCACCACACAGGGAACGCTTCACCAGAGGCTTGAGCGGTAACAGAAGCAGGGCTGCGGTAGTGCCAAGAAAAAGCTTCTTTAGGTGGGTCCACACATCCAGAGGACGTGCGTCCAGCCAGCCACTCACTTGGCAAACGTTTGTCAGACTACTAAATAAAGTGTGGTTTTTGTCTAGGCACGTGTAATGGTTCCTGCCCAGGTTCAGCAGGCTTGAGTCACACACCTGACCCCAGGTCACCAGTGTCCAGGCTGGAATGCTTTTCTGAGTGCCTCCCGCCCCGGGGTATTTATTCCTACAGCCGAAAATACTGTGGGAAAGGGCTGTCCTCCAGAGCCATGTAACCTCCACAGTCCGGTGCCCTGTGAATGAGGAGCTGGGGTGAGGTGGGGCGGGGCGAGGCACAGACAGGAATGGTCAGAAGTCCCAGGCCAAGGGTCGTCACTTGCTGTGAGAGCTAACTTTGATGAAAACAAGTGGCCCTGGAGCCCTCACCTGCTCCGCCTTTGTTGTTGCTCATGCGTTCCTGCCCTCCCACCTGCACACCTTTGGTCTTTTGAAGCAGGGTCTCACGTAGCCCAGGTTGGCTCGTATCCTCCTGCCCCTGCCTCCACATGCTAAGGTGACTAGTGTGTGCTGCTGCACCCAACCTTTGTTCTTAGTAAGACACACCAGTCATCCTCACTAAGCACACAGTGAGAGTTACAGCACCGGCCGTGAGGATGCCGAGCAGACTGGCCAGGGCTGATGTGCTTTAGAGGAGAATGTGCCGTGAATGAGCACTGGAGAGACATTACCTAAGGTTAGACTTGAGAGACTGGAGTCTGGGGAACCTCGGTTATCCAGACCCTCGGGTGGGGGCCTCGGTTATCCGGACCTTCTGGTTGCAGGCAAGGAAGGTATAGATGAAGAGATAGAGGATTACCCTGGTAGGCAGGCGGTTCGTAGAGCTGCAGGAAAGACAGACCAGCACAGGGAATCCACAGGGGGAGAGCAATCTGCTGCTGGGCCTCAGCTATGTCTGCCTGGCTGCCACATCCTCTTCAGATTCATGTACACTTTTGAGCAGCGTGGCCATCCTACAGCAGAGTTGTGGGAATGGTGCCTGCCACTTGCTAGGGCAGGGGACAGCATGACATGGTGTCTGTGCTGACAGGAAAGTAGTGGATTGGGGGCAGGGAGGGCCTTTGATAGTCATTACAAACTACCATAATTTTTACTGTCACAAGGGTCATTCGATGGGTGTGTACGTGGGTGGGGCTTATCCAGCTGTACAGTACTATTATGGGCTGCTTATTGTACACCAATTATGTCCGGAGCTATAAACACATCCTAGAGGGCCCACCATCCCCTAACATAGGACACAAAGAATTTGAGGCACAAACTGGGTTTTCCAGTAAGTGTGTCTGTATAGGAACTGGGGTTCTGTGTTTATATCTGGGAGTAATTTTTCCATTTTAGTTGTGTGTACAATATGCAGGGAGAGGCTGGAAACTGAGTTACTTTTTACCCATCAAGAAAATGCTTCCTTGATCAATACTTCCCAAACCCTTTGATACACAACAGGAAGCATTGGGAGCTGATGAGCCAGCCTCTATCCAGCAGACACCTCTGCAGGGCGAGTGGACAGTCTTTCCTGGCCCTGTGGTGAACGTGTAGGCGCACACACAGTGGCCACCAGGATAAACAAGCGCAATGGAGGGTCCATGTCAGGACAGTTTCCTGGACCCCACCCCTTAGGGGTCATTTTCCTCTGAAATCAAACCCTCCTGTTCTTGTTTCAAAAGAACATCCTTCACGGGCTCCCTCCGCTGTACGGTAGTCCTGAGAGGGTGCTTCCCCCCACTTTAAGACTTATTTATTTATTATGAGTACACTGTAGCTATGCTCAGACACACCAGAAGAGGGCGTCAGATCCCACTACAGATGGTTGTGAACCACCATGTGGTTGCTGGGAATTGAACTCAGGACTCCTGGATGAACAGTCAATGCTCTTAACCGCTGAGCCATCTCTCCAGCCCCACCCCACAGAGATTTTCAAATAACCCCACTGCCTGCTCTTACAAGCTCTCCCACAAGGCATTCCCTCCTGCTGCAGTCAGGATCACCACTCCAGGCTAACGAGGGGGCCATGGAGGCTAAGAACAGGCTGGGAATACAGGCGCTGTCTTAAGAAAGAAAGAAAGAAAGAAAAACCCAGTTCAAGCCTTTCGCTTATGGCGTTTGCTTTGTCTTAGCATTTCTCTTCCCCCGTAAATGGGAACTCTGGGGGAGTGGGCCACAGCCAAGTTATAGGACTACCGGTCTGATGGGAAGGAGTCAGTAACTGCTACAACAGAGGCCCAGCTGGAGTGGAAAATGTACCCGCTGTGAGCCTGGTGCTTTACTGCCATCCTGCTGAAGCATCCAAGGGGCGGCAAAGGGCCCACATGCTTGGCTAGGGAGATGGTCCCAGCCGGGAACTGGACTGTTTACCCAGACATCATCCAGGAAAAAGGGAAGGGCAAGGAAGACTGCCACCCCAGTAGCAGCACCAGGAAGCCAATAAAGCCAGGCAGAGATAAATGTCACCTGTCTCCGGTCTGCCCTGAGGTCCCTAGAGGTCTGTTGACAAAAGGACGGCTGTTCCAGTTTCTGAGGCTTACGTTTCACCCTTGGAGAACACTGGCCATTCACTGGCTGTGTCCGCCGTCAACCTTGACTCCTTACAGAGGTCTGACGCAGATGCAGCCTCCAGTCCCTGACCCCAGACTCTGAAGGGCAGTGTTGACAGGCTGGGTGTGATGTGCCAACCTGTTGTCCCAGCGATACCAAAGCTGAGGCAGTAGGACCGAACCTGAGGCCAGCCTGCGCCGAGAACTCTACGAACACCACGCAGTTTTGATGAATAGGGTACATCAGAGAGCACCGCACACAACTACTTATTAAATTCCTTACTGTGTGCCAAATCTGGTGCATGGTGAATCCTCATTTTTCCCCTTCATCCTTATGTCTTTTAGTGTATTTAATGCCTATGGTAAATCATGTGTCAGCATACCTTTGAGAAATATTTATTAAGAAATACACAGAGAAACCCTGTCTCTCCATGTCCCCCCCAAAAAATACTCTGTGTGTGTGTGTGTGTGGTGTGTGTGTGTACACGCCTGCACGAGCATGGAGCCACATGCATGTCATAGCATGCACCTGTGGAGATGGTTCTGTCGTTCCACCTTCATTCAGTTTCTGCAACTGAACTCCGTTGTCAGGATTAAGAGCCCAGTCTCTTCACTGGCTGAAACATCTCATCGGCCCCAGCCAAGTTTTAGGTGTGCCTGCCTGTGCCGGGTGGAGGCCAGGAGGGGGCATCAAGATCCTCTGGGACTGAATCACAACTTTTAAAGGTTATATTTTAAAGAAAAAAGACACTTATGAAAGCCAAGTGTGGTTGGTCAGGTCCGACCCTTAGTGAATAGTCAAGATGACGCTGGTCAGTGTTCATTGAGCACATTATCATGTGCCAGGTGAGGTTCTGGGCAACTCACTGGAACTCCGCAGTAACGCTGGGTTCACACAGCTTTGCCCCGGACAGAATCAGAATTCACACAGCGGGGCCAACTCCAGAGCCTGAGTTATATAGAATTATATCCTCTTAGTCACCGAGTTCCTCTAGTTAATTTGGGAGCATTTCCTGTCACTGACGTGAGTCAAACGGCAGCTGAAGTACAGCACCGATGAATATTTAAATCAAGGCGCTAGCCGTGGGCCAGGATCAGGGTTGTAAAACGGCTTTACAGGAATTGCCACTTTCAGACCCCATTTTAGGGATGAGGAAGCCGACTACTGAGGTGTTCAGGAATGTGCCCACAGCCACCCAGCTGGTAAGCAGTTAGGCTGGGGCTTTTAATCCTGAACGGCCCACAGCCACACCTCCTACCCTCTCCGCGCTCCACCGCCTCCTGGGAAGGTCGCACGGGGAAGGTCCAGGTGGCCCCGAGACGTGCTCCGCTAAGTCGCCCCGGAGCCGCGGACTCCGAAGGGCCCGCGCGTGACTGCGCTCCCGCGGGACGCGCCCCTCGCTCGCCCCACCGCGAGCGCTGCTGTCCCCCGCCGAGCCCGGCACGGGGGCGGAGCGGCTCCGGACAGTGGCCTTTCCTCCCGGGGGAACCTGCTGAGGGCGGCCCCGCGCTCCTTCCTGTCCCTCCCACCGCGGCCCGGGCTCGGCGGCCGCTCGGCGCGGGGTCCCGGGCGCGGCCCCGGGAGATTCTCGGCCGCTCCCATCCCGGCGAGTTCAAAAGGACGCGCGGCGCCCGGCCCTGCCCTCCCGTCGGACTGGAAAGGTGAGCGCGCCGCCCGGGAGCCCGGAGCCCGCACTCGGCCTCTACACGCCTGCGACGGGATCAGGGAGGGAACAGCGCGGCTGCGGGGGACCCTCGACGGCCAGGGCGCGGGGCCGGGGCGCGCGGGATCCCCGGGGAGCGGGGCGGACCCAGCGGACGGCTCGGCGCGGCTCCTGGCCCTGGCAGCCCAGGTAATGCAGGTGGCCTAGGGACCCGGATCGCGCATGGGCGCAACCGGGCCGACCCTTGCTTAACTTCCCCATGCCTGGGGAAGGGGTCACCAACGCCACCCGTCCCCGGTACCCCGCGACCGGGGTCTGCTCTTGGGGAGGGATTTGTTTATGGAAGCTGATTAGATCCTCGGGGAGAACCGAAAGGAAGAGAGGGGACATATCCAGGGGAAGGGACTCGGGAAAACATGGTGCCCGAGGCTCTTCTGGGATCTCTAGGCCCGGCAACCTTAGGAGCCCGTCCACCTAATTTTGTCTGTCCTTCCCACAGGTCTCACCATACGAGCTAGTCTGCCCTCAGCAACGATGAACAACTTACCGGTCACACCTTCTCCTGAAGGTAGGTGATGGAAGTCGTGGAGTAGGAGAATTGTTCAAGAATTCCCACCCCATCCCACCCCTAAACCAGCCTTGGAATTAATTCCTTGAGGCCTCACTCATTGTAGACTGGACGACTCACTCTTCCCTACCCTTCCCCACCCCCACTGCCGGGCCCCATTCAGGAAAAGTCTCCAAGGACACAGAATTCAACTACCGAGTGCACTTCACCTTTTTATTGTCAAGTCCGGACCCAGCCAGTTCCAGGCACTGAGAGTCACCTGGGCTTAGGAAGTTCTTTGATGCCCAAAGGAGCCATTTTTACATTCAACCCAGTAGTTAAGTAAAGGAAAGGGGGAATCTTCTAAAGACAAGCGGGAGGAGGGCCCGGGATGTAGCTTCTTTGGTAGAGTGCTTGCCAAGCAAGCATGGGTTCAGCCCGCAGTCAGAATGAGGCCTGCAAGACGAAACCCATTTCGATGGCCTGTGCCTGCAGTCCCTTCTTCCTGCAACTTGGGAGGTCGGGGCGGGAGTACCAGGGTTATCCCTCAGCTAAAGAGTGAATTCAAATCCAGCCTGGGCTACATAAGACCCTGTCAGAAAGAGGGATGTGGGGTGTGTTTAAAAATTCTAGGAGCCAGGTGGTGGTGAATTGAGTCTTAGCTTTCATTACCTAATCAGGCTGGGTCTGGCACGCTGACAGATATTTACATATTAATTGGTTTCACCTTGTGTCAGCCTGGTTGTGGGAGAACTAGCCTATGATATATAGTCCTGTGTTTTCTTACATCTTCCGGGTGAGAACACATGGTGCCACTGTTTTTGCTGAAGTCAGGGGAGGGAGAACCCCAGGGAAGGTAAATCCTGGAACTAGTGGGAACCGGTGATTCAGACCTCCACTTGGGGAGCAGACCTGCAGGCCAGGCAAGTGGGCAAAGGCTCCCCAGTGGGGGGGGGGCTGAGCTTTGCAACAGTCTCTAGATGAGTTAGGCTCAGTATTTACCTCTTGGTGTCTACTTTATCTAGACACGGTCACCGGTGCTGTAGCCCTCAGAGTTTCCTTCGATTCCAGTCTAAGTAATGTTCCTAACGTGTTTAGCACACATAGGTCAGCATCTGGCTGCCGTTTGCTCTTACTTTGAATCCTCTTGGATATGCACCAGAAGTGGAATTGTTGTTAATATGACAATATTTCTAAACAACCACTGTAGAGTTTTTCATAGTGGCTGTGTTGTTTATATCACAACCAGCAACACACACAGGTCGCAGTCTCTCTACATCCTCTCCAAGGCATGGTATTCAGGGCCCTGTGATACTAGTATCCTACTGGGTGGGAGATGGCGACTCCTTGTGACTTTGTTTCCCTCCTGGGCATCTGGAGAAAAACTCTTGTTCAGACTATACCCATTTCTTAAACATTTATTTATTCATGTTGTACTCCTGTGTGTCCTTGTGCACATGTATGTTGTCCTCAGCTCACACGTGCTGTAACTAACACACACTCGGAGGTCAGAGTACAACTTCCTGCAGTCAGTTCTCTCCTTCCGCCACGTGGGTTCCCGGGATCTAACGGGTCAGGCGTGGCAGCAGGTCCTTCGCCCGCCATCCAACTCACTGGCTCCGGGCATGGTTTTAAATCATACTGTTATGTTGTTGTTGAGTTGCGTGTTCTTGGTTCAGCAAGTGACCTGAATTCTAGGACGTAGCATACAGCTTCCTGCCCGTGTCAGAGCAAACATGCATCCAGACACAGGAGTGGAGAGACCGCTCGCGATCAGCCGGGATTCCCTGCAGGATGGGGTGCAGGGCCAGCTCCTGGGCTTGTACTTCACCTTCCTGCCTCAGACAGGACCCCTAGTTCAGGAGTGCTGGGTCACCTGCACCATCCAGCTCCAGGGCTGCTGCTACCTTTGCTCTTCCCTTGGTTTTTGTTTGTTTGTGTGTTTGAATTTTATCTTAAAAACAGCTTAAAATGTGTTTTCCAATGTCACCAAGAGAAGATATTCTATATAGCATTACTATAATAATGAGTACTTATAGATAAAGATATCGTAATGAATAACTGATTGGCTGATATGTATTTTTTTAGCACTATTTTACTTAAAAAGCTCATTACCTAGACTTTAAAGGAAATTTAAGTCATTAAAATAAAATTATTAAAAAACATTTTCATAGGCCCCTGAGATTATTGTGGACCAAGCTGTGGTCAGTCAGAATAGAACCCTGGCTCAGGAACTCTGGCCACCCCACCAGGTAAAGCCTGTCCCATGCCACCCAGCGTTCACAGTGGCCTCCTTCCAGGTGGCCCTCACCGTGTGCTAGAGACACTCAGCACTTCCCATTGAACATTTTTCTCACCACGCTGAGAAGGTTTTATTCTTATTTTATTGAAACATTATCTGAGTTTGAGGAAGTTAAGAAATTTTCAGTGATTAAAAACAACTTCCCAGTTTAAAAATAAAAATAAGAAAATGTCCAACCGTGCAGCTGATCAGAGGATCGATCAGAGCAGAAGCAGCAGGGCCTGTGCCCAGCAGGAGTGACTCCATCATGGCCTGCTGCTCCCAAGTCCCCTTCTCCAGACAGCAGGAGAGCGGGGCAGGATTCCAGAGCGCACTAAGGACGGACTGTCAGGCAGGGTTGAGCTAATGGGCAGATTGGCAGGTTCCGTGGCAACGGATCTGATGCCTCCCCTCGATAAGAGACCGGGCACAAAGGAACCAGCTAGTATCTGGGTCGACGCAAAGAAAGCTGTGTGAGGAATCTCAAGGCCCATGGTGGTTAGGATCTGGGTGGAGTTTCAGCTGTGGCCCTCTGCCCTGGCCACCTCCTCAGGATCGAAGAGTGGCCTTTCTTGGAAGCTCAGAAGGGGAGAGAGGGAGAGCGTGTTTCTTCCTTTGGGAAAACTGGCAGGAACTGGGGATCAAAATCAGGGCCTTCCACAAGTGACCCCCACGTGCACCGATGCACCTAGAGCCCAGATTCATCTTTTGGGTGCCAGGGTTCCTGGGTTCCGATTGCTTTGTTGTTGTGGTTGTGGTGGTTGTTTTCCTCTTGAACTCCGGAAACAGTGTTGTAGTGGAGCATGCGTGTAACACCAGCACTCAAGGAGGCTATGAACCTGGTGTGGTTTGCAATAGAGTTTCAAAAAGCAGCTAAGGTCAAAGGTCAAACCACCTTGGGAAAACCTCACCCTCACGTCCAACCTTTGGATCTCCTTAAGCCCCTTGCGCATCCTCACTCAGAAGGACCATCTTGAGCCTATCTGAGTTCTCAGAAAAGAGCTGCTGAAGGCTCCGCCTCCCCCATCTCATTTCCTGCTGAAGGCTCCGCCTCCACCGTCTCCCTGTTTCCTGCTGAAGGTCTCTAATCCCATTATCCCATCATTTCCTGCTGAAGGTCTCTACCTCCACCATCTTGCCATTTCCTGCTGAAGGCTCCGCCTCCATCATCTCCCGGTTTCCTGCCGGCGGTGCCCAGCGCACCCTCGCACCCTCGTCCTGGTTCTGATTACTGGGACAGGGGATCAGCTGTCTGCAGCCAAGCCCTCTGTTGCTGCCTTAGGTCCTGTCCCTTCAGGGACCTGGCTTCAGACACCCTTATCAGTTGTTTGCTCTGAGTCTTTTGGGACTCGTACCCAAACCTGCTGCTGGCATTTCTTCAGACTCCAGCAGCAACCCCATTCCTTACTCATCTTGACAAAAACAAACAAACAAACAAAAAAACCTCCAAACCAACACACCCTGAGCTAGGTGTGGTGATGTATGCC
>NC_137962.1:20572501-20762889 GCF_963924665.1 Micromys minutus
CTTCAGGTGGGTGGGTCTTCGGGTGGGCAGGTTCTCTTGCGGGCTGATCCTCTGGCACTGCTCTCACTTCTTTGTTTTTGTTTTGTTATTTATTTGAAACTTGGTTGCTCTATTTAGCCTTGGCTATAGGCCTTGAGCTGCAGGGATCCTCCTGCATCTGCTGCCTCCGCCCCCGCCCCGCCATGGCCCCGCCCCTCTTAAAGCCATGCGCTACCTATCTCTGCCTGTTCATTTCTAAAAGAAACTATTTGCATCAAAACAAAGTCTGTCAGTCACGGTGGCTCACACCTTTAATCCTAGCACTTCAAGGGGGACTTTTGAGTTTGAGGCCCTGCCACATCCACATCTAAATAAATAAAATTTTAACAAAAAAAAAAAAAATACATTTAAGATGGGCAAGGTGACATGTATCTTTATTCTCAGTACTTGGAGGCAGAGGCAGGCTGATTTCCAGGACAGCCAGGGCTACACAGAGAAACCCTGTTTCAAAAAACAAAAAGAAACCTAAAATCCAGTGGCGGGGCATGGATCCCTTGAGTTTGCAGTTTGGTGCCTAGCAAGCACAAAGCCCTGGATTTGATCCCTAGCACTATGTGGGTGCATGCCTGCCATGACAGCCCTCCAGAGGTGGAGGCCTGAGACTCACAAGTTTAAGGTCACTGTTGGCTAGAGAGCTTGTCTCAACCTTTACAGGGTTCTGGGGTTTGAACTCAGGCCCCAGGCTTGCTCAGCAAGTACCTGCTAGCCATCCTGCTGGCCTTCATCATTGAACATCTGTTAACATCTGATTCTTCATGTGTGTGCACTGTGTCTGGAGAGACCAGAATAAAGCGTTAGATCCCCTGGAATTGGAGTTACGTCCAGTGTGGGTGCTAGGAACCAAACCCAGTCCTCTGCAAAGGCAGTGTTTCCACACACACACACACACACACACACACACACACACACACACACACACGTATACACACATATACACTCACACATACACACACATTTACACATACACACAGGCATCTCCCCATAATCACATACACACTCACACACATATACACTCACACTTTTACACGTACATTCTCATACACACACTCACACACCACACAGTCTGTTTCTTTTTTTTAAAAATGTATTTATTTCATTTATATAAGTACACTGCAGCTGTCTTCAGACACACCAGAAGAGGGCATCAGATCCCATTACAAATGGTTGTGAGCCACCATGTGGTTGCTGGGAATTGAACTGAGGACCCCTGGAAGAGCAGTCAGTGCTCTTGACCACTGAGCCTCCCCACCCCCCCCCCACACACATACACTCTCCTACCACACACATTTACACATACATCTTCACACACACATTTTCCCATTCTCTCTAACACACATACACACACATCTTCCCATTCACACACTCTCTAACACTCTCTCTCTCTCTCTCTCTCTCTCTCACACACACACACACACACACACACACACACTGACTAATGAGCTATGACCTAGCTCTTTAGGTGTTCTCCCACACTCTCGCCCTGCAATGTTGGTTTAATAATTCACATGGAAACAGGTGTGACTGGACCCTCAGGGTGACTGAGCTTCGCTGCCTAATGACGGAGTTCGGTCTCATGGAGACCCGTGGTGGGAGAGAGCCAGCTCCCTCAAGTGATTATAACTTGACCTCATCAGTCCCAGTCGGGAGGCAGAGGCAGGTGGATCTCCGAGTTCAAGGTCGGCCTGGTCTACAGAGTGAGTTCCAGGACAGCCAGGGCTCTGCAGAGAGACCCTGTCTCACCTATCCCACCACTACCCCGACCCAAAATCAAGAAGGGCTGGGGCCTTGAGACCGGAAAGCATTCCTGACAGCCCATCTTCGCTGTTCTTCATTCACGAGGTTCTTGTTCTCTGAAAAAGAGCCTTCACACTTGACTCCTCTTTGCCCCAGCTCACACCAACTGATGTTGCTTTACCTGTGCACATGGGTACCGCATCGGTGTTCCTGTGTTTGATGGCTCTGCTGAGAATAACCCTTTCCAGTCCTAGTACCACCCAAATATGGCTTCCATGGAAGTCGCCCTGGCAGAAATACTGACCAGTCCTCTCCGCTGTTTTTCTGATCCTGGCGTGTTCAGACCGTGTCACCTATGGGGTGTGGTGGGGTGTGAGCAGTGAGCACAGTGAAACTGGCTCTTCTTTGTCCCCAGCGTGTCTAGCACAAAGCAGGTGGACCACAGCGCTGATAGTTTCTCTTGGGACCGTCTGGTCTCTCCCTCCCTCCTCTGCCCCCACCCCTGGGTGGTTTTATTTTGCTTTCTTTTGAGATAGGTTAGAACTCACTGTAAACCCATGCATGCCCCCAGCTCTTGAGGATTGGGATTACAGGGTCAAGCAAACCATTAGGTAAAGAGAGTACAGGGTGGCTCCTGAGATGACCAGCCCAGGTTCCCCTGAAAGCCTGGATCTTGCAGTAACCTTTACATCTTCCAATGGTTATATCAAATGCTAGTTAAAAGAAAGTCTAAAAGGGGGAGGGTGGGCTGGAGAGATGGCTCAGTGGTTAGAGCACTGACTGCTCTTCCAGAGGTCCTGAGTTCAAATCCCAACAACCACATGGTGACTCACAACCATCTGTAATGAGATCTGATGCCCTCTTCTGGTGTGTCTGAGGACAGTTACAGTGTACTCATATAAATGAAATAAAATCTTTTAATAAACAGAAAAGATGATGGTATCACAGTCTTAATCCCTTTAATTTCGGCTCTGGGGAAACAGAAGCAGGCAGATCTTTGTGAGTTCAAGGCCAACCTGGACTATGAAGCAACTCCAGACCAACCAGGGCTACACAGTGAGACCTTATAAAGACTTTCACAAGCTTCCAGAGCACAGTTTGGTAAAGTCCTGACTCAAAGCTGGGACTCTGGTCTTCGGGGACGGAGCTTAAAGGATAGGTGGATGGATAGAGGATAGACTGTGAGAAGGCTCTGGGTACTAGGAGTCCTGTTCTGAGCCTGGTAAAGTGCAGAACCTATCCTAGAAGTAAAAGGTTTGGGGTAGGGTAAGAACATTATTTTGTTAACTCTGGAGAGATGGCTTAGTGGGCGAGGCACCTGCTGTAGAAGTGTGAGTACCTGGATTCAGATGCCCAGAACCCCGGTGAAGAAAGTATCATGCGTTTGGTTTTTCTTTGCTTGCTTGTTTGGTTTAATATGCAGTCTCATTCTGTATCCCTGGCTAGCCTAGAACTCTCTATATAGACCAGGCTGGCCTTGAACTCAGAGCTGCCTGCTTCTGCGTCCCGAGTGCTAGGATTAAAGGTATGCATCATTCCACCTTGCTCAAGCCCCCATTTTTAACCATTGTATTGGGCAGAGAAACACATAAAAATGTTGTCTTTTGGAAATAGTTTGCTTTCATCTCTCTTTTCCAGGATTTTCTGCTTGGCGTTCCAGTAGACACTAGTTGATGAACTTTTTTACCTGTATATTTTGGATGTTTTCCCTGCATGTGTGTTTGTAGACATGTGTGCCTGGTGGCCACAGAGGCTAGGACATCAGATCTTCTCAAACTGGAGTTACAGATAATGAACAGCCACTATGTGGGTGCTGGAGATAAAATCTGGGTCCTCAGGAAGACAAGAGTGCACTAACCACTGAGTAATTCTCCATGATGGTATAGAGACAGAATGCCAAGGACAGAGGGCTCACTCTTTCCTTTTCTCCCTTCCTCAACTCCCCAGAATTGATCACCACGCCAGTATTTCAGGCCCCTGAGACCCTGTCCCCACAAGCTGAAGAGGCCAGCACAGCGCTCATTGCAGGTAACAAAGCCAGTGTACCAATTCAAGGGGCCTTGGAGCTGAGACAGCCTGGAACCCAGTGTGACAGCTAAGCTGTTCCCCATACAGCGGGTAACCGGGTTCATTCAGACATGTGGGTCTGACACATGCAGAGCTGTAAAAGACGCAGAGGCATGACCATAAGTGATAGGCTGGGAGTGACCAGGCACAGGCACTGGTGCATGTGGCCGCTCAGCTGGGGTGTGTGGGTTGGGAGGAGGGTATATGTGGCTTGTTGAGTGGGTGAGGAAGAGTGGGGAGAACCAGAGATGCTCTCATAGGAAGCTATGTAATTAAAACACCCTTCTTGTTGGCATGGGCTATTTATTTCCCTCCTGGTTTCTAGCATGATCGTCAGGAACTGGTTTGGGAGGAAGTTGAATTTTGTCAGAAATCAAAACAGCATGTCAATAGCTGCGTACCAAGAGCCTCTGGATGCTGTGCCCTGGAGAAGCTGTGTTTGAGAGGGACCCCACTAGGAAGTAATGACCTAATTCAGATGACCCCTTGACATACTAAAACATGTCTCTCTCCCTTCCAAGTTGTTATCACTGTGGTGTTCCTTACCCTGCTCTCAGTGATGACCGTCATCTTCTTCTACCTGTACAAGAACAAAGGCAGCTACGTCACCTATGAGCCTGCAGAAGGGGAGCCCAGCGCCATCCTCCAGATGGAGACTGACTCAGCCAAGGGCAGAGAGAAGGAAGAGTACTTCATCTAATGACCTCCAGGCTGGAGGGGCCAATTTCTGGCTCTTGCACTAAGACGCTGCCTCTGTAGTTAGGGAATGTTTGCTCTAAAGCCAGTGAGTGGTGTCGAGTGATACAGGCAAATCCACTCACCTCCCGGGACACAGCCCCCAGTACCAGCATCATGGACTCCAGGGTCCAGAGACACAGAGAAAGCTGCTCATGACCTTGGGCCTTGGTAAGGACAGTTCTCTCTACTGGCCAACAAAGTGGGGTCATGCCTGAGTTGGAAGTGAGGTCACAGACTGGTCTACTTCGTCCCCTCCCTAGTTGCCTAGCGATAGCCCCAGTGTAGCTATCCAGTCTTCCACAGGAAGGGGTCAGGCTAGGGGGTGGGAGTCTGAGGATGTTACTGAGCCCCACTGTTCCCCCAACAGCCTCAAACTTACACTGTTTTTATCCAAATTAAACTTATTATGAAAGTCAGATTTTCATTTACAAGAACTAAATTTTTCCTTGTTTTGCTTAAGCTTTTTACAACATTTTCTCTTGCTTAATTGAACTCACCCGCATGTGTTGTCTCAGTAAGAACTCGTAATGCAAGTTCTGCAGTTCCCAGAACTATTCAGGAGTTGGAAATGAGGACAACCCAGGAGGTTTGTCCCAGACAAACATCACAAGAAACACATGAGAAATCCTGGCAAGGGCTACAATCTCCCAGATCCCTGTGTATGTATGGACGAAGCCAAGAAGGACCTGGCCTTCCATCCCACCGTAAAACCTTTTTTCCCCTTGAGGCAGGGGTTCTCTGTGTCGCCCTGGCTACCCTAGAACTTGCTCTGTAAACCAGGCTGACCTCTAACAGATCTGCCTCCTGAGTACTAGAGTAGTTGTTCTCGGGCCAGCATCACTCTTTCATTGCTGAGTTTACATTTGAGTCCAGAATCATCTCTCGTGGAACTCATGAGAGCAGTCAAGCCTAGCCTGACACACCTGCATTTACTTCAAAGACACATTAAAGAAACAGAGCAATGGGAGCACTGATTTCTGGGTGGGATGTGAAAGATAACACATGAAGGAAGCCATCTGAGCACATGCTAAGTAAAGAATGCTGGAGTGAGGTGTAACGCAACTTCATCACTTTATTCAAATCTTCAAAATAGTCTTTATTCTACATTTTTAGTATAAAAATCCACAAGTTAAGTGCACCACAGTGTAGAGAGACATACAACGCTGAACTTCCATAAGTCGATGGTACAGTCAAACATCACATGTACAGAACACAAGATTTAGATGAACTGAAACATCAGATAAAATAAAATCCAATCTCAGAAAACAAATCAAAATATTAAGGATCCCTGAAATATTAATCCTAATGAGATCTCACTGGACTCAAGTCATGTCACAGTGAGGCATTCACGCAACCCTACTAATCCACCTCAGGAGACTCCTGGGAGCCCAAGTGGCTGCATGAGGAAGTGATAGCTAGTTTTGATCTAAAACTCCCTTAGTCAGGCTTTAAAGCCAAGCTTTTGATATGCATCTTCTTCCCTGCCTGTCATTTTAAATTTTCCTAGGAAGTTTACACTGAGAACTGTTGTTTAAGTTCAGGTTTCTGGCACCACAGCTAGTCTGGGTTTATGGTGATGCAGATGGTTTATGAGCCGGGTCCAAAGGTGCCCTTCACCTTGCCTGGAGATATACAAAACCCGAAAAAATGGAGTCTGTGCTCAGGACACACAGGGGACTTCAGAGGATCCTTATGAAAGACAAGTTAAAAAATGTCAGGACAGGCGCAGGGCGACAAGGGGCTGAGTCTGACTGGCTTTCGGTCCTGCACCACTGATTCCAAGGACACCGATAGGAGGGGTGGACAACTAGGGACAGGTGGGGCAGAGGATGGGAAGGAAAAGACAGACAGCTAATGGGTTTCATTAACACTTAAGAGAAAGACTTAAAAGAGATTAAAGACCAATCAGAATAATTTGGCAACTTTAATTCTTAGGAAGATCAAAGTTCCCTCCAAACCTAATTTGATGTTTTACTACTAGAAGCAAAGACCAGCATGGCACAGCATCACGCCAGAGGAATTAAGGAAGAGCCTTGGGGCTGCTTCACTCACATTCGTTTGAAGAATGGACACCTCCCTATCTCAGAATGCTTTAGGGAGGGACTGCTACCCTTACATGGTTCCTTATTAAATTTGAAAAGTGCCTCAAAGTTTGGACACCAGAAAGACACCCCAAAAACATGTGTCTAAACTGCAACTTCAGGTTAATATGACTAAAGCAGTTACATTGTGAGAAGTGCTGAAGGTATGTGATGTCTTCCCCGGCACAGGAGTGGCCACGGTTCCTCACCAAATGGTGTAGCCACCATCTGAGCCACCCATGAAGAAGTTTCCCTTGCGCTGAGTTACAAGGACATTGGCTCCCTGCATGACTGCAAGCTGAGCAGCATTGGGAGGGCATCCAGGAGGTGGAGGCTGGAAGGAAAAGGTACAGTGGGCACAGGTTAAGAACGCAGGGGAAGCAGATGCTGTGTAAGAAGGTGGCAATGTGCCAACCAGTAACTTTTTTTTCTTGCAGGCAGTGAGGGAGATCAACTCAGGGTCTCTCAGAGTTAACTATCACTTAACTGGTTCATGCTATGCAGCCCAGGCTGACATTAAATTCAAAGGAAGTCTCCTGCCTCAGCCTCCCAACTGTTAAGATTATATAGTATGTGCTACCATGCTAAGCAACCAGCATTTTAAGAAGCTAAGGCAACAGCTTGAGTTCTAGAGCACGTCTACCTTCTCTGAATTTAGGACATAAACAGGAAAGGAAATCTGATATTCACCCAAAGTATTCTAGCTCTAAGGTGCTAGGGGAGACCCACTCCCACCACACAGGATCTCTTGTGAGGATGTGGGGTTTTACTTACCAGGGAGGAATGCCCTACCATTGGGCTACATCTCCAGCAACTCCAGATCTTAACACACAACACTGTTAAACGCCAATAATGACACCATTCTCACCTCACTCTAGAATGTGACTCCTGAGGAGATGGCCTTTGCTACAAACCTCAGACACAGTATGACTGAGCAGGAGGACCTGGGAATTACAGTCCACTTACTAGGACTACTTATTCTAGTTTCTCAATCACCTGGGTTCCTAGTTCATTTCCCCCTCATGGCAAATATTAAATAAATGCTTACAAATTCGTCAAGCAGCATCCGTGGGCCAGCTCGCTGTACCCAAATAACTGAAAAAGGAGCTAGCAGCTAGTAGTATTTTTTTTTTTATTTTTTATAAACAGGGTTTCTCTGTGTAGCCCTGGCTGTCATGAAACTTGCTCTGTAGACCAGGCTGGCCTCAGACTCAAGAGATGCCCCCTGATTCTCTTCCCCTAAGTGCTAGGATCAAAAGCAGATGCCACTATCACCTGGCTAGCTAGCAGTATTTTACTAAGACAAGAAAACAAATGAATCTGAGTAACTCTAAAACAAAGACGGTGTCCAATGCCATACTGACTGGCCTAGCCATACTTCAGCCATGAGAGGGCAGCAGCTGTGCCAGCCCTGAACCACTACTACCCAGGGGCAGTTGGAGAATGAATATCAAGTCACTTCAGACTGTTAGAGTAAACAAGGGCTGAGCTCTCAGTCAGGCATACTCACAGGAATGTTGCCAGCGGTGGCTCCAGCTCCAAATCTGGCCCCTGCATCATACCCTCCTTCCACCAGCACTGCTGAGCCAGGTGGATAGATGGGACCAACTGGGTAATAAGCCATGGGGATTGTGGAGCCTAAAGGCCCAACAGCCACAGACTGGGCCATAGGCAGGTACAATGAGGCGCCAGGAAATGCAGCTGACATGGTGGGGACTGTGGCAGCCCCTGGATGAACAAAGCTTGGACGATAGAGCTGAAAGAAGCAGAAGGCAAAATATTTTTGTGACATTGCTATTTGAAATCTCTTTAAGTATTGCTGAGACTGTCTCCTGTAGCTCAGGCTAGCCTTCAAGTATGTAGGAGCGGATGACCTTGAATTCCTGACTTTCCTGCCTTCACCTCTTAACTGATGGAATTAAAAGCTTGTACCACCAAACCTATGCACTGTGCTAGGGACCAAATCAGGGCTTGGTACATGCTAAGCAAGCACTCTACCAAATCAGCTATACCCCCAGCCCCTTGTTTTGCTTTGGAAACAGGGTTTGGTTATATAGCCCAAGACAGCCCTGGAGTCAAGTTCCTCCTGCCTCAGCCCCCCACATGCTGAGACTACTAGCCTATACCACCAAGCATGGCTCATGAGTCAATGCAGATTACACATTTACACGTCACTGGCACAAAGTATTCTGGGTCATCTGTGTCCACAGCTACTACTGGGCTCAAGGGACCCAAACTCAGCTTAACTCAGCATGTCAAATAACATAATCAGACAATGCATTCATTCCAACAGTAATTATCAACATATGTCTTCGATGATTCACAGAGCATCCTTCTGCTTGTGAAGACTTAACAAGGGGTCCAAGAGTTCTCAGCTAGTCAAGAGTCTAGCATACTGCAGTACCTCAGAGTATGCAGGCGGAGCATCAGTATAGGGTGGAGCCTGAGGAAGATGTAAGGTCTGAGGATATACTGGATTCCCAGGAGGTTGCACAGGGTAGGTAGGCTGTGTTGGATATTGACCTGGAATACAGAAGGGGAGGAGAGATGTTGTCCATCAAATACGGGGTGGCAAACAGGAAAGATGCTCCTGGATAAGATAAAGAGCTACTCCTCCTGAGTACCCAAGTTCTGTTCCCAGCATCCACACCTGACACAACCTTCTTTCAACTCTAGCTTCTGCCCTTGTGGGCACCTACACTCACATTCACAGATACTTACATAGACACAGACATAAGAGAGGCAGGTACACTTAAAATAATAAAAACACCTTTGTAAACAGAGCTACCAAATGGGGCAGGGTGCACAGGGTAGTTAAAGTTAACTTGGTGAAGGCAAGCAGGAGAGGTGCAAATAGATTGCCACACAGGCCAAGAAAATAAAAGATTGTCTCTGCACCCTCACAATGCAAGGTGCTGGGTTCTGACTGGGCAGAAAGCCCTGTTCCTGCTAGCATACTGATGGAGGAAATCAAGTCTAACTTGGCCATGTTCCCTCCCACATAAAGGGCAGACAGGGCTGAGGACCCGTTCCTGGAGCTGTGGGTTGCTGGTGTCTTAGGGGACGTCTACTCTGGGTGGTCTCCCACGGGCTGTGCTGTAACCGGTCCAGAGTCTGTGGAACCCACGGTTCTGAGTGTTTACCTCACGGGTTCCTACTCAAGGTCGACTTCGCCCAAGAGTGAGTGAATGGAAGTTAACCATGAGGGCGGCGGCTGGGGGCGGGGGTGGGATAAACGCGACCATGTTCTGACAGACATTAGCACGGGCACGGCTACAAGTCCTGGCCCTGAGGAGGAAGCGCGAAAAGTCGCAGGCAGGCGGGAAGGATCCTTGAAGGCCCGGACTGTGCGGCGGAGCCGGCACCTCACTAGTTAAGCGCGACCAAGGCCTGTTGTTTCGGAGCACGGCGCCCCGCCTCTGCCGGCCCTCCATTGGCCTACCCAGATCCCTGCTCTAGCTCTCCATTCGCTCCGGCCGGTGTCCGTCACGGAAAAGCCCCCCCACTTCACACACCGGAGCCCGCGGCTCCAAACTGCGCCACAGAGTTTATGGGGCAGGGGCCCCGGGCCGGGAGGGCCGAGCCGCTGCGGAGTGTGGGGGAGGGGGCAGCCACGTCAGGTGAGGCTGCGAACCGCGGCCTGCTGAGGAGAACCGCACAGACCGCCCCGAGCTCGTCGTCCCCGGGCCACTCGACCCGAACCCGCCCGCATCCCCGACGACCCCCGCCGCTTCCCGGCCTTGCCTTTGCTGTTCATGGTGGCTCTGAGTTCTCTTCCACTCGGCGTCGCGGACGGTTATTTTTCTCGTCCTCTTCCTGTTCGGAGTCACTTCCGTGTCACGTGACGCTCGTCCACTCTGCGTCAGTCGATGCCCGAGTGCACTGCCGCCGGAAGCCCCGCCCCCTGCAGGCCCGCCAGTCGCTGCCAGGAGGGCGCTCGCGGCCCCGCCCTCCTCGGGTGCCCGTTCTCCCTGCGCGCTCTGCCCCCACCACGCACTCCTCCTTCCCGCGCGGCCCCGCCCTCCCTGCGCCGCTTCTCCCTCACCTCCCGCTTTGCGCTCACCGCATGCCCCGCCCTCCTCGCCCTTCCCGCGTTCTCCGCTTTCCCTGCGCGGCCCCGCCCTCTCTGCGCGCTCTGTGCTCACCGCGAGCCCCTCCTCCCGACATTCCCCGCCTTCCCCGCGCGGCCCCGCCCTCCTCGCGGGCCCCGCCCTCACCGCGGCCCCGCCCTCACCCCGTGCCCGTGGTCTCCGCGCGGCCCCGCCCTCACCCTTTGCCCCCATCTCCTCGCGGCCACGCCCTCACCGCGGGCCCCGCCCTCCACGCACGCCCCGCCCTCCACTCACGCCCCGCCCTGAGGGCTCACCAACTCCGGGTGAGGACACAGGTTGTCATGACTCCAGAGTGCCCGCGAAACACAACCCAAACCTCAGACCTTAGCCTGTCCCGCGTTCTGGTCCTTCCAGGCCTCCTGTTGACGACGGTCCGTGCCCTGAGATAGACCATGTCTCTGCGCCCTGCTAGAAACCGAGCCACCGCGCTTTGCCCTCTGCCCTGAGATGGACCGAGCCTCGCGCAGGCTGAGGGGACCCTGGCCTGTCATCTCCCTACTGATGCTGTGAGTGCTTTAGCCCACTCTCAGTTTTCCTGAAGGGTAAAGATGACGTCTCTTAGGACCGTGGTTACATTTTTTCCCCCGTTTCCCCGCTCCAGAATATCTGCGCGCACTCATGGACGCAGAGAGAGGAACCGACGCAGCTGAAGTCGGTTCTTCTGTGTCCTGCGTGGCCAAGAAGACGGAGAGGCTTTGGAGTGAGAGCCCCTCGGTAAACGGACTCCTGACTTCCAACACGCCGTGCTTGTGTGTCAGGTGACTTGTTACAGCTTGCACTGTAAATGCAGTTTCTTCCAGAGGCTAAGCCCGGCCTCTGTGAGCATCCCTGCTTCTCCAGCAGAACGCTGATGGGGATGGAGGAAGGCGAGCCGGCTCAGTGGTCAAGAGCACTTACAGAGGCTCTTCCACAGCTGATTTGGTGCGTCCTGGGGACCTGCGCACGCGTGTCATAGGTTCACTCAGACACACATACAGAAATAAACATTAGAGAAGAAGAAAAACTGATCTAAAGGACAGGTTACAGACTCAAGTTTTCTGTTCCGCCTCCCAGGTTTCGGGGGTCAGGATTTCCATTTTGTTTTCCTGCCAACACACAGAGCATCCCCTGACTAGGCTGCACTAAGTTTGGGAACTCTTAGGTATTTTTAAAATTCCCTTTATGTATTTATGTTATTAATTTGATTCGGATTAAATCAGTATCATAAAGCCTGTGGTATTTACATTTCCTTGACTATCTAAAGCAAAGCACCCATAGACATAACAAAATAAAAATAATAGCCACAACAGCTAAATTTTAAAACTAGATGCTGTAAGGGGGTAACCCTTCCTAGGACCGCCGTCTAATGAAGAAAAGGTGAGTTCGGATTGGTCCCCCCACCCCCGTGCTGGGTGTCTGGTATTTTGCTTCCTATCCTGAGCCCGAGGCCTGGGGATGCAGGAGTGCAGCCCAGTGAGCCCCCGCGGGAGATGAGCTGCAGCTCCCTGCTTTCCCCACCAGGTGGGGGTAAGGAGCAGCAGGGCGCGTCCGTGTTTGATCGCCTTGCAAACACGCTTTCTTACATCAATATAGCAAATACTTAACGAGTGCCCACCGTGTCGGGGCCCATCGTAGACGCTAGAGAAGCAACTGCAACGAGGTAGGCAGAGTCCCCCCACCATTTTGAAACTAACAGCCTAGAAAAGCCACTGTAACCGTAGGGCAGTGGTTAGTGCCAACCTGTACACCAACCACATAGGTGAGCGCCTACTGTCTTCTCTTCGGTCAGGGAAGGTTTCCCCCGGGGAGGAAGGAAGCCAGCGGCATGAAAACCAGGTAGTGTGCTGGATCTCAGAAGGCAGGACTGGTGAGTGACAAACTGAAAAGGACGCAGGGGCCCCCGGCCACGCTGAATCCAGGGCAGAGCCTCTGTGAAAACGATGCGTTTTCTGTCTGTTAAGTAGGACGTGGGGTTTGTTTGTGGTTTGTTTTTTTTAACTTAAAACATTTTATAATTACATCTTGTGTATTTGTGTTTGTGTGTGCACATGTATTTCTGGGTGCTGCCAAACCTCATCAGGTAAAGCACAGACCACGAGACCCAGATAACCTGAGGACAGTCCCCAGAACCCGATATCGGAAGGAGAAACCAACATCTGAAAGTTTCCCTCTGTCTGCCGCAAGTGCTTACACCCACACACAGAAGTTAGCAATAATAAATTTAAATTTAAAAATAAGTTTTAAGAGCTGGAGAGATGGCTCAGTGGTTAAGAGCACTGACTGCTCTCCCAGAGGTCCTGAGTTCAATTCTCAGCAACCACATGGTGGCTCACAACCATCTGTAATGGGATCCGATGCCCTCTTCTGGTGTGTCTGAAGACAGCCACAGTGTACTTATATGTGTGTGTGTGTGTGTGTGTGTATATATATATATATATATATACATATGTATATATATTTAATAAATAAATCTCTTTTAAGCTAATATAAATGAGGACTAGAAAGGTGACTCATGGTTAAGAGCACTTGCCACCATCACAGAGGGCTTGACCTTGGTTCCCAGCATCCCCATGACAACTTACAACAGCCTGGAACTCCAGGGATCTGACACCCTCTTGTGGTCTGTAGGGCACAGGGTGTGCACATGTAGCACAGCTAGACAGACAGACAAATACAGGTCAATTTAAAAAAGAGTAAGAAAATATGAAATAAGAGCACATGAAATCGAAAGAAAGTTGTGGGGCTGGATGAAGGAGGAATCGGGAAGAAATTAGAGAGTGGGCTTTATGAAAACAGGTTATTTGTATGTTTAAATCCTCAGGTGACTTAAAAATATCAGTGATGGTATACCTGAACATCTCTAATTTCACCACTTGGAAGGCAGACCCTATGGAAGGAAAAAGAAAATCAGTATGTTTTCTCTTCATCTTTCTCCCTCCCCGTGCCCCACCTCTGTCTGTCTGTCTGTCTGCCTGCCTGCCTCCCTAGCTGCTGTTTTCTGACTTGTTTTCGAGTTTCTGATTTACTTGATCACTTCCGGGCCGGGAATCCCTTTGTCTGAGCTGTTCTGGGTGTGGTACTTGCTGGGTATTTCTGTAGAACCGAAGGCAGAGGCAGGAGGATGTCTGTGAGTTTGGGGCCAGGCTGGTTTACACAGAGTTCCAGAACAGTCAGGGCCACATGTGTGATCCCGTGGGGGGGGGGGGTAATAATAATCTCCAGCTGAAGAGGGAAGAAGCCAAAGATGATGCTAATGAAGTCTCTCAATGCGCTCTGGAGTTCAGGATGGAGAGCCATGACATAATTCAGTCAATGCTGCTCTAGAGGAGAGTAAGCTATGACGTAAGGGTGCTGAAAATGATTCTTTGTCCTCAAAAGGTTCCTGTGCTGGAGGCTTGGTCCCCCGGTGTCAGGCAGGGCCTGTGGTCCGTGATTGGGATGGGGCAACCTGGAAAGGGTTCCAGGAAGGTAATGCTATGAGAGCCAGTTAAGTCTTCCGGGACAGGATCAGGTTTTACAGGAGTGAGTGATTAGAAGTGAGGCCGAGGCATGCTTGTCCCCTTCTGAATTAGCCTGTCCCCTTTCTGGTTGTGAGGCAGCCAGTGGGCCCTAAATGAGACATGACACCATGCTGTTTGTATCCTTACGACCAAAGTCATAAGCCAAACAAACCAGCCACTCTCTGTTAGAGCGCACAGACGACACAGTAACTTCCTGCTGGCCCTCTGGTCATTTTGTGAACCTGTACCTTTGTAACACACCCACAACACGTCATGTTCATCCTTGTGTGACAGAGAATAAAGCGATCTTCTAGTTCTCAGACCAAAGAGGAGGCTGGGGCTCTTTGAAGGAATCTTTTCAAAGCTGTGGCTGGCCTCTGTGTAACTAAGGGAACAGCTCTCACCAGCTAGTTGGTGGGGAATGGAGCCTTCTCTCCTAGTCTCAGCAAGAGGCCTCAGGAAAGGCACAGCCCCTCCTCTCCGCCGGTTTTTGTATATTCTGTCTGTGAGATCTCAGCTCTTGCATTAGAATTACTTAAGACTTGTTTAAAATGCAATTAAATTGAGCGATCTAGATGTATATTTTTTGCAGGTTTGGGGGTTTGAGATTTGACTATTTGAGGTGTTGGGGGGTATGTGTGACTGTATTTGCGAGTATTTGTGTTGTGAGAGTGTCTAAGTGTGTGTGTACGTACCTGTAAGCATAGTTAGTGAGTGTGTGTACGGATGCATATATGCATGTGTATGTGTGTACTGTGTGTGTGAGAGAGTATACATGTATGCATGTTTGCTGTGTCTATGAGTGTGTGCATGCAAATGAGGCACGTGTGTGTGTGTGTGTGTGTGTGTGTGTGTGTGTTTTCCAGAGTTACCTAAGAATAACATAACTTGCTACTTTCTCTGCTTCTCCATCTGCCCAGGAGACTGGAAAGAGTCGAGACTTTTGGTATAACCCTCTCCTAGACAATACCATGTTCCTAAAAGACCACTATCATCTCTTCCCTGCCACACACTCCACAAACCCCTATGAATAAATAAAAGTTAAAAAAAAATTTAAGAACAGACTGGAGCCAGGTGTGCTGGCTAGCGCCTTGACTCCCAGCACCCAGGAGGCAGAAGAAGGCAGATCTCTGAGCTTGAAGCCAGCCTGGTCTACAGGGTAAGTTCTAGAACAGCCAGGGCTACACAGAGAAACCCTGTCTTGAGAGACAAAACAAACAGAACGGACGGAGGGATGGCAGAGCAGGTAAGAGTACCTGTTGCTCTTCCAGAGGACCTGAATTGACATCTGGCAGCCACCTGTAGCTCCAACTCTAGAGGATCTGATGGCCCTTTCTGGCCTCCTCAGGCAAACACACACACACACAACTTTTTGTTGTTGTTGTTTGTGACAGGGTCTTGCTGTGTATCTGGCCTGAATTCACTCTATGGCTCACATTTTACAGACACTGGTCTAAGGAATCTAAGGAGTGCTTGGAGGAGTGTTAAACAGTCACAAAGCCCTGGTTCAATCCCAAGCATGAAGAACTCAAAAGAAAACTTTTATCTGTCTGTTCAACCCTCCATGCTAGCAAGTAACCACAGCCAGATTAAAGCTGAGACCTGAGTCTGTCACAGTGACAGTGTCTCTCAGGCTAATTAATAGTCAAGACTGCCATCTCAGGAATAAGAAAGATACAAACAGGAGCTGAAGAGATGGTTTAGCAGTTAAAAGCTCTGACTGCTCTTTCAGAGGTCCTGAGTTCAAATCCCAGCAACCATAAGTAATAGGATCTGATGCTCTCTCCTGGTGTGTCTCAAGACAATGACAGTGTACTAGGAGAGGTAGGAAGAGCTTAAGAAGCCAAGTCTCAGGGCTGGAGGATGGCTCAGTGGTTAGAGCACGGACTGCTGGACTCACTCATGCCTGCTGCAGGGGTCAGAGGTCAGGGCGAGCATCTCCCAGGCCGAAGGAGGAAGATGGTGGTGGAATCTCGAGTTACCCAGGAGGAAATTAAAGAACCAGAGAAGCTGATCGACCTCGAGAAGACCTGCCCGCTCTTCACCACCACCAACGGCCACCACCACCGAATCTCCCTCGGGAACGTGCCTTCGGCGAGCTGCAGGTCTACACCTGGATGGGTGCGACTTGAAAGAACTGACTGGTAAAGGAAGCCTACCCCGAAGCCAGAAAGAGGGGCACGCGCTTCAATTTTGCAATTGCTTTTAATGGATCTTAGAAGACCCGGCTATCGAGTTAAGGAGATTGGCGGCACCATGTCTGGCAGGAGGGCACTGATCACTCCATGACCCTGTCCTCACAGAAGTTCCAAAGAGGGGATTATCTGGACGTAGCCATGCCCCCTCCAAACCGGGCACCGCCTTCACCAGGGAGGATGAGGCCGTACCGAAGTTATCTTTCAGCCAGCTTGTAAAATAGACTTACTTAGTCCTTTCCTTTCCTCCCCCAGACTTTGCCATTAAGCCTTTAAATTTTCAACGAATTGTAACACATTTATTTAGGAATTAGAGTTGATGTACTTTGGTATATTAAAGGAAGTCCGTATGTTTTAAGCCCTTCTGTAAAATATGAAGAAAAAGATGCTCTCAGCATTCCGTATAAAGCTGTATTATGAAATACATGTATTCATTAAAAAAAAAAAAAAAAAGGACTGACTGCTCTCCAGAGGTCCTGAGTTCAAATTCCAGCAACCACATGTAATGGGATCTGATGCCCTACTCTTGGTGTGTCTGAGGACAGCGACAGAGTGCTCATATAATATACAATAAATAAGAAGTCTTAAGAAAAAAAAGAAGCCAGCCTCATGGTTTGAATGATGGTTCAGTAGTCAGAACACTGTCAGTACTACTAGACAACCCGGGTTCAATTCCCAGCACTCACCCAGCAACTTGTAACAGTCTATGCACCCTCTCATGGTCTCCAAGAGAGCCAGGCACATGTGTGGTACGCCTACGTGCATGTGGAGGCCAGAAGAGGGCGTGGTTATCCTGGAACTGGAGTTCCATGCTGCTGGGAAATTAAACCCGGGTTCTCTGAGAGAGCAGCTGCTGTAACACCCTGAGGAGTCTTAGCTCAGGAGTTCGACCCACAGAACACAATCAGACGATGGACCGATGTAGTAACAAGAGGATTTTATTCCATTTACAAGGGGTCACTCATCCACGCAGGGAGAGTCAACTCAGAAAGCACACATCTTTTATTCTTTACAGTGGGCAGATTTCAGCAACAGCATGGGGTGGTGACGTGGCTTTGGTGGGTTGCAGTGACCTTGGATTCATTGGATGAAAGGTTTAGGCTGATGATGATGCATATTTGGGTCTTTTCCTTGAGACCTGGCTCTCAGCCAGCAAATTCTGTGGGTTTTGTCCTTGTTTTGTTTTTCATAATTGGGTGATTAGAGCATGAGCTAACTATGACATGCGTCAAGACCCTATCTAGGGCTTTCTAGAGGACCAGGTGGCTATCAGTCAGTATATTCTGTGGTTTTTCTGAGAATTACTCTGGGCCATTGTTTTTATTTGTCAGGCACAGGTGGGATCTCATAGCCTTGGGATGACTGAAAAGTCTCTGAGTCTGACTTCAGCCATTTCTGTGTCATTGGGGTCTCACATTCTAGTAAATTCTGTCTTTGTCTACTTTCTCAAAAACAGGTGTTTTAGAAAAGTCTCAGAGCCCCTGAAAACTTTATTTTTTACATCTCACAGCCTGTCCTTTGAGCCCCAGGAAATAAATTAAATCTGGAAGGTCAGCTGCTGCTGCCACTAGCCAAACAGAGGAACAAAAGAAAACATGCATAATAATAAATCGATGCCAGCTGGATGCATAGCAGAGGATGGCCATCAATGGGGGAGGAGCAGAGGATGTCCATCAATGGGGGGGAGCAGAGGACGTCCATCAATGGGGGGGGAGCAGAGGACGTCCATCAATGGGGGGGAGCAGAGGATGGCCATCAATGGGGGGGAGCAGAGGATGTCCATCAATGGGGAAGGGAGCAGAGGATGTCCATCAATGGGGGAGGAGCAGAGGATGTCCATCAATGGGGGGGAGCAGAGGATGTCCATCAGTGGGGGGGGGAAGCAGAGGATGTCCATCAATGGGGGAGGGAGCAGAGGATGTCCATCAATGGGGGAGGGAGCGGAGGATGGCTGTGATGGTTGGCATATGCTTGGCCCAGGGAGTGACACTATTAGAGAGTGTGGCCTTTTTGGAGGAAGTGTGTCACCCTGGGGGTGGGCTTGGAGACACTTCTCCTAGTTGCCTGAGGATGCTCAGTCTGTTCCTGGCTTCCTTTGGATGAAGATGTAGAACTCTCAGCTCCTCCTGCACCATGCCTGCCTGGATGCTGCCATGTTCCCACCTTGATGATAAGGGACTGAACCTCTGAACTTGTAAGCCAGCCCCAATTAAATGTTATTTATAAAACTTGCTTTGGTCATGGTGTCTGTTCACAGCAGTAAAACCCTAACTAAGACAATGGCTATCAGTGGGAGAGGAGCCCTTTGGTCATGTGGAAGCTCAAAGACCCAGTGTAGGGGAATGCTAGGGCACTGAGGTAGGGAAGGGCTAGGTGGTTTGTGGAGGGGAAAGTGGGAAGGGGATATAAATGTAAATGAATAAAATAACCAATAAAAATATGAAAATATAAAAATAAAATAACAGACAATAAAATGAATAAAATCAATTTATGGAAATCACAACCTCATGAGATGCTTCTGCTGTGGAAATGGTGGCTTTTGATTCTTCTGAGGACTTAGGAACTGAAGCACATGGGGTAAGAAAGGAAACGCCCCCAGGCCTTGACCTCCTTTTTCTCACTGACTCCATTTTCTCTTCTCTTTGGGTTTTTAATGCTGAATGTTATATCTACCTCAGGCACTTCCTATGAGGATCAGACTGAAGGATAGTAATACCGACCTGGCTTGCTGTCGTTCCACACAAAGCCTCTTTGCCAGCTTTATTTTATTTTAAAGCTGGGTTCCTATGTAACCCAAGCTAGCCCTCTGCATTAGCTTCCCGAGCGCTCAGATCACAAACACCAGACACCGACCAACTGGTGGTGCAAAGGCAAGTGGATCTCAGAGAGTTCGAGGCCAGCCTGGCGTGCACAGTGTAAGTTCCAGGACAGAGTCTTGAACTTCTGGTCTTCCTGTCTCAAATGGTGGAACAGCTGGGATCATAGATCAGCACCAACAGACCCCAATCAGGACTGGTTTTAGTAAACTCTTATGTATTTATTTATTTTTCTGTATTTTGTGTCCTCATCTTAATTTTTAATTTTAGTTTTATTTGAGTGGATATGGGTGTGCCTTTATGCGTACCACATGCACGTAGTACCCTCGGAAGCCAGAAGAGGGTGTTGGATCCCTTGCAACTGCCGTTACAGGCAGGTAAGTGAAAGCTGGGAATTGAGTCTAAGTTCCCTGCAAGAGCCACAAGTGCTTTTAACCACCAAACGATCACTCTAGCTCCTCGCTTTTTAGATTTTTCTCTAAGATTATGAGTATGTATAAGCGTGCACATAGTGGCTGGACGTGCTGGAGTTCCCTGGAGCTGAAGTTACGGGGGATTGTGAGCACCCCACATGTGCACTAGGAACCGACTCAGGTCCTCTCCAAGAGCAATGCATGATTTTGATGGTGAAGATATCTTTCCAATCCCTCTATTTTTCTTTCTCTTTCTTTTTTTGTTTGTTTGGGTGTTGTTGTTTTTGTTTGGGTTTTGAGACAGGGATTCTCTGTGTAGCCCTGGCTGTCCTGGAACTCACTCTGTAGACCAGGTTGTCCTCAAACTCAGAGATCTGCCTGCCTCTGTCTCCCAAGTGCTGGATCTAAAAAGGGACACACCAGCACTGCTGTGCTTGGTTTTTCTTTTTTCTTTCTTTCTTTCTTCCTTCCTTTCTTTCTTTCTTTCTTTTAAAATACAGAATAGGGTTTATTCAGGGTATGGGGAGGGGAGTTAGGACGGTAGTAGGAACAGAGAGAGAGAGAGAGAGAGAGAGAGAGAGAGAGAGAGAGAGAAGGAGTAGAGAAGTAGAGGCCGGCCATGAGCATGTGGAGGGGAGATGAGGAGAGGAGGGACAAGGGGGTAAGAGCAATATCAAGAAGGCAAGAGCCTTGGTTTTCCTTTAAACAAATACTTTTTGTATGTTTGTTTTGACACAAGTCCTACTGTGTAGCCTTGGCTGGCCTGGAACTTGCTTTGTAGACTAGGCTGGCCTTGAATTCATAGAGATTCTTTGCCCTGCTGGGGTTAAAGGCATGTGCTGCCATACCTAAGTTCTTTTCCTTTCACTTTTTCTTTTCTTTCTTTCTTTCTTCCTTCCTTCCTTTTTTAAACAGAGCCTCACTATGTAGCTCTGGCTAGCTTACATAGACCAGGCTGATCCCAGGCTTGAACAGATACTTCTTCAGCACGAGTGTTAATAACCAGCCACAGCCCTACACGTTTTGTTGAAACAACTCTTTTATTGCATGAACGGTGTCCCAAATTAGGCAAGACTGTGCACACTCGTAATTCCCGCATCAGGAGGTTGAGGCAGGAGGACTGTCATAAGTTTGAGGCCAAGCTGGCCTATGTAGAATGTTCTACATTCCTTCAATATTTCAACCAACAGCTTCATTCTCTCCCACCCAAAACCATGGAGCAAGACCCTGTCTCCCTCCTTTCCCCAGCAGAAAGGGAGCGCTCTGGCCACGCGTGTGTAAATGTAGAGACTTAGCAGGGAAGAAAAGCGAAGGACGCAAGCCTTCATTTCTTCAACCCCTCAGCCAACAACCTCATTTTCTTGCAGCCCTTGAAGGGAACTTCTCATGAATAACGCATGACAGACACACAGCCCATTAGCCTGCGCGGCTGGTAAATAATGCATGAACTCAAGCCTTCCTCACCTAGTTACTGTGCAAAAACTTTTTAAAAATCCACAACATGTTTACCCTTTGAACTGTAGGGAGCTCTGTCTGAGCGGGTGGCGGCGGGGCCCAGGCAGCCTTACATCACTGCTAACATCAAGTAGAAGGAAGCAGTGTGAGATGCTTTTCGGATAGGGTTTAAAAGCGGAGCATGTTTTGGCTATAGTCTTTGCCATATGAATGTTTTCTAAAATTCTGGCTCCTCACCCTATAAGGTCGCCTGGCACTGTCAGCAGCAACCGGTTCCTCTGTGGTCTCCTCACAGGACTTCAGGGACCAGTGAGGCTGAATCTTCTCTCTTGTACACAGAAGGCAGCTGCTCTGCACTTCACAGCAGAGAGGTTGTCCCCTAGAGACCGACATGAGGCGCTGCTATGGCAGCTTTCACCTCACACCCATCATCTCTCACAGCAGCAACAGTTGAGGAACTGCTGAGGAAGGGAGACCAAGTTGCCCATGCACCGAGGGTTCCGAGTACACTCATGGGTGCTGGTAGAACGAGGTTGGGAACCCAAGGTTTACCTGCTGGGGCCTTCTGGCACCATGACAAGGAAGGCTCTTGCTGTCCACTTTGTCTTTCACGGGTTGAGTGTCTGGATGAGCAGAAGGAGGAAGAAAGGCCTTGTCATTTATCTTTTGGGTAAACCATATACACAGAGCCAGAGGAGCTGGGGAAAGGTGCTTGCTCCCTACTTGAGACTGATCCCCAGAACCCACCCCATATGGTTGAAGGAAAGAACGAGCTTGTCTTCTCACCTGCAATGGAGCACCGGACACCCCTCCTTCCTCTCTTTCTCCCCCTCTCTCCCTCCCTCCCTTCCTCCCCCTTCTCTCTCTCTCTCTCTCTCTCTCTCTCTCTCTCCCTACCTCCCTCCCTCCCTTTTCACCCCCTCAGAGTGAATGCAATAAACAAAAAAATGTGACTTACAAGCTATAAATTATATTACAAAGTTATTGGGACAGTGATGTAATTAAAGCCAAATCCTTTTGTAACAATGTGGCATTCAGACTTAAGAAGGATTCTTGGAAGAAATAATGCAAGAAAAAGAAAAAAGGTCCAATTAACTAGAATGAATCCGGGATGTGTGGCCCAGTTTGCCTGGTGTGGGCTCCACCTCCCTCCTCTTGGGCAGTTCTTCTTCCCTTCCTGCATCCCAGCTTGCTATCATAGGTGGTTGTTTCTCTAGCCCGATTCCTATGTTGAAATCTGAACCCACATGTAATGGTATTTGGAGACAAGACATTCAGGAGGTGAGTAGATCATGGGTGAGCCCCCAAAAGTTTCCCAATCCCCTGCCACCATGTGGCCACTACCGTGAGTGACCGTAGTCTCCCTGAGACATCCCCGCCTCTAGAAATTGAAAGCTGTCTGTCACTGTAGTAATTAAGCTTTTGAAGGAGAAGATTATTTCTAATCCATGTATTTGTATTACAGACATGTACTAGTATCTACTAGAAAAAAGGTGTCAGGTCCCCTGGAGCTGCGTTACAGGTGGTTGTGAGCACCCTCTGTGGGTGCTGGGATCTGAATTCTGGAAGAGCAGCTGCACTCTTAACCTCTAAGCCATCTCTTCAGCCTTCTCTTCTCCCCACATCTGTTTAAAGCAGAAGCTACTCTATGGCCCAGGTTGGCCTGGGAACTCACTATGTGACCAGTGCGCCTCAAACTCCTGAGAGCTGGAGCTATGGACACTCAGCTGGGGACGCCCTTAGGGCTTTGTTCATACTAGGTAAGCATTGTACCAACCGAACTACATCCCAGCCTTTCTTTTCTTTTTCTGAGGGGTGTCTGTGTGTGTGCTTGTGTGTATGATGTGTATGTGCATGTCTGTGTGCATGTGGTGTGTGCATGAGTGTGCTTATAGTGTGTGTGTGTGGTGTATGTGCTGTGCATGTACATTTGGGTGTGAATGTGTGTGTGTTCGAGTATTCTCGAGTGTGCATGTATTACGTCTGTGAGCACACATGTAGGAAATGTGTGGGGTATGTCTCTGTGCATGTGTGTCTGTTTGCTCATGTGGGGTGTGTGGGGGCTGTGTCTGTGTGTGGTATTCGTGCTCCTGTGTGTGTGTGTGTGTGTGTGTGTGTGTGTGTGTGTTTGAGACTCTTGTTCAGGCTGCTTCCTTATTCACAGGCTCACTTGGTTTGCAGCCCCTCCAGCAGCTGGTCCCACAGGTGGAGTGATACCAGGCTATCCCTCCTTTTGTAAAACTAAACTGCATTATATAAAAGCATGGGATAAAACCCCAAGCTTTCTGGCTCTCGACTCGTGAGTGTCATCCGAAGTGCCTCCTCACTGGCCCCAGGAGACCGGCAGACAGCCAAGTTCTGCTGCACCAGTAGCCAGCAAGACCGGGGCAGCCTGGAGCTTACCTGTTAGTCAAACCAGCCGGTGCTCCCCTTAGGATGTGTGCTTCCGCGGGAGAGGTTTCAGGGACTGTCTGGCAAGGGCTTTACTCTTCATCTGCTTTCTCCTAATGCTGCGTCTGCACGGTCCACCGAGGTCATCCTAGACCACGGGACATGAGTGTGGGCTGAGGGGGACCACTAGGATGACAGCAAACGCTTGACTCTGGGAATTCACTTGGCCGGATTTATAAGGCTCTCTAGTCTTATCATTGATTGTCTCCTCTTCCTCATTCCCCCCGCCCTGTCTTTCTTCTTTTGCCCATTACCTCCCAAACCTTCGTCGTCCCCCCCCCCCCGGCCCCCTAATCGCCCTCTAAGCCTTCCTCTACCTTCAAAACTCAATTGATTCTACAAACCCTTCCCACCATCACGGTCCCCAAAACAGTGGCTTGTTTTTCTCCATTACGTCAAACTTTGCGTACCTTTTCACACCTTTTTGTGCTTGACTAGCCCGCGGGTTGTGGGAAGGACCCCGCCCCTCCTGAAGGTGGAAAAGGGAGCAAAGTGTCCCGGACCTTGGTCCCTCTGGGATGGGCAACGGGGACACAGCTGCTCCGGAGGCCCTCAGCCCGAGTGACCCCCGAGTTCCCTCTTCTTTCCCAGCCTGGAGGACAGACATGAACTTGAGGTTCGCCGTTAAGAAGGACAGTTGACCACCAGAGGGTCACGGTTGTTACTGCCCAAACCTCGAATGAAGGGGAGGTGACGTGGGGTCTCCGATCGAGACTCCAGTCCTGCTCTCGGAGGGGGTTGAATCAAGCGGACCCCCAGGCCCTGGGTCCCAGTCCGGGCGAGGCCCGGGGTTCCTCCCCACCCCCATACGCCGCTCGCCGCTCCCCAGACCCCCCTCCTTTTCCTGACCGCCGCCCCCGGCGGCTGGCGCGGGAGGTGCAGCATGCGGCAAAGCGCTTTGCATAAATTATGCTCATGACGCAGCAGCTAAAAAAATCCAAGTAGCAGAAGGAGGGAAAAGGGGGGAGGGAGGAGGGGGCGAGGAGGGGACTGCACCTGGCCGCCCCCGCCCCCGGCGTCCCGGCCCGCGCGTGGCCCGCCACCCACCGCCGCTCCGCTCTGCCAGCCCCGGAGGGGGCTCTGGGGGCGGCCGGTCCCGAGTGGCTCCGGGCCGAGCGAGCCGGGCCGAGCCGATTCGGCTTCTTTGTCTGCGGGCGGCCGCCCGGGCCGCGGCCCCCTGGCATGGGCTGGGGGATGAGTGTCTAGTCGGTGGCCGCTGGGCAGCGGGGGAGCGGGAGGCTGGGCTTCAGGCTCCGGTGAGTAGCGGGGTCCGGGGCGGGGAGGGCTTTGCACGGAGGGGGAGGGGGCCGGGCAGGGGAGGTTTCGAATTTGGTTAATATGCAATGCCCGTAATTAGCATAATTTATATATTTATGATAAAGAGAGAAAAAGGCGCGGGGCCGGGGCGGCGGGCCCGGGTGGCTGGAGGTCTGGGAGTCCACGGCCGCGCTCTGTCCACCTGGGGCCGCAGACCCGGGGCCGCGCCCTGGTTCCCGGTCCCCGCGGACACTCGTGGAAGGGCGGCCGCCGGGTGGATGGATGCCCCGGAGGGGGGCGGGATGTCGGGGAGAGGAGCGCAGAGCCCTGGATCCCGGGACGCTTGGGTTCCCTGGCGACCTGTCACTACTCTGGAGAAAGGGCTGGTGGGACTCTGGGGCAGAGACCTCGCTGTTGCTGGAAGGATGGGGGAAATGGTGGGAGGGTCACCGTCGATCAGAGCGTGAGCACTTCATAAATATTTAATGACAGTATTAGTATTAATAATGTCATAAAACGGGCCCAGTATCTCCTGCCGGGACATTTGCACCTGGCGGGGCTGAGGCATCCGCAGAGTGGCTTCTAAGCGGCTTCTAAGCCGCTTTCGGCGCTAAGATCACCTCCTCAGCTTGGATGGGAAGCCCAAAACCTCTACAGCGCAGTCACTGCGCCTGGGCAGGAGAAAATGAAAGCCGGTCCAGAAGCTTCATTGGCCGAAGACAGGAAGCTCCCAGCAGACACAGAGAAAACTGTAGCCGGCTTGCTCTTTCGAATTCCTTGCTCACAAAATAGAAGCTTGGTCCCCAGTTCCATGCATATATACGGTCACTTTGGTTATCCACAGCAGCCAGCGCTGCAAACGGGCATGCTGGGCGTGTGTTCCCTTTTGATTGAAGTTTGTGCTCCGGATGATATTTCTGTGACCCGGGACCTCTTTACATATGTAAAGCAGAACCACATTCATTCCTTCTTTGGTTCTTAAAAAACAAAAACAAAAAACCAGCAAGCGCTGCACTCAGACAAAGCCCCACCTGTCCAGGAGTGAGTAAGGGATGACAAACATGAAAAGAAATCAGGTAATGTGGCAACTAAGAAAAGCAAGGCTGTGGTCCACAGCTGTAACCCCAGTAACCAGGGATGAAGCAACGACAGGAGAATTGAAGATTAAAGCTACACAGTGAGACTGTGCCTTAAAAAGTAAAGACAAAACCCAAGCCAAACACCAGCTTCAGCAGGTGAAGGCATCTGCTGCCGAGCCTGTCACTCTAAAGTGTCATCGTCCAATACCGAATGGAGAAGTGGAGAACTAACCACTGCTAGTTGTTCAGTCTTCACACACAAGCTGTGTGAATGCACCACGGCACTCGGGTGTCCCCACAGATCTACACACACACACACACACACACACACACACACTAAGAAATATAGGTCAAGAGGGAGAAGGGAGAGGGAGGTGGAGGAGGAAGAGAAGGAGAAGGAGAAGGAGAAGGAGAAGGAAAAGGAGAAGAAGAAGAAGAAGAAGAAGAAGAAGAAGAAGAAGAAGAAGAAGAAGAAGAAGAAGAAGAAGAAGAAGAAGAAGAAGAAGAAGAAGAAGAAGAAGAAGAAGAAGAAGAAGAAGAAGAAGAAGAAGAAGAAAGCAGTAACAAAGGAAAGAAAGAAGGCCAGGTAGTGGTGGTGAACACTTTGATCCCAGGCAGAGGCAGGTGGATCTCTGAGTTCAAGGCCAGTCTGGTTTACACAGAGAATCCCTGCCTCAAACAAAGAAACAGAAAAAAAAAAAAAAAAAAAAAAAAAAAGAGGAAAAAAAGTCTGTTTTTGAGAAAAGCTCGGGTTTTTCCGGCCTGGCTTTTCTCTTTCCTCGGCCATCGTGGCGCTACGCCTGATTCCATTTCTCGCCATAGCATCTCACAAGACTTTTAGACTCAAGGGATTCCTGGCCAAGAAACAAAAGCAAACTCATCCTATTCCTCAGTGGATTCAGGTGGAAACTGGTAACAAAGTCAGGTACAACTCTAAGAGAAGACACTGGAGGAGAAGGAAGCTGGGCCTGTGAGGAGTCACACAACGGCAAGACTGAGCGCTTATGCTGAATTATGGTCAACAATCATATGGATTTCAACATTTTTAACCTGGAGACTTGCCCATGTCTAAATTAGGGTGTTTGTCCAGGAATAAGATTATGAGCCTTTCAAAAAAGAAAGAAAAAGCGAGGCGAGGATGTTGCAGGCCTTCATCCCAGCAGGAGAGGTGGGGCAGGTGGGTCTCCGGGAGTTCAAGGCCAGCTCAGTCTACTTAGTGAGTTCCAGGACAGCCGAGGCTACACAGAGAGACCCTGTCTCTGAGAGGGGATGGGGAAGAAGAAACTGGTATAAACTCATATTTCCCTCCAAGACTTATTTGATATGACATTAGTACTGGGGGCGGTGCCTCGATGAGAGCACACAGTTCCATGCACAGGGCTATGAATAAACAAGTAAATACAATTATAATAGAAGTCTTTTACATTCCTTAATATTTTATTATTTAAAACATCTTCTATGAATGCTCTATTTCAGTTAAAATAGTAGCAATAACAGGACTGAGGGTGTAACTGGGTTGGGATAGTGCCTGCCCATCCATTTCTGGGACCCCATCAGCTGAGTGCCTGTACCTGTAACCTTAGCACTGGGCCTGGGAGGCAGGAGGACTAGAACTTTGAAGTCATTATCAGCTGCATGGGAGTTCCAGGCCAGCCTGGGATACATTGTAACCTTGTCTCAACAAACAAATCAACCAAGACAACAACAGTAACACTTAGAGCAGTGTTTGTGCTCTACTGAAAATGCTTGACATCGTTGGTTCTCAACCCCTATGAACAGGGGTCAAGTCTTTCATAAGGGTCACACATCAGATATTTAAGTTGCTATTCATGACAGTAGCAAAATTAGGAAGTAGCAATGAAACAATTTTATGGTTGGGGATCATTACAACCTGAGGAGCTGTATTAAAGGGTTGAAGCATTGGTAGGGTTGGGAAACTCTGTCTTACATTAAATATTACCAATTCAAATCTGGACATAGTGGCTCAGGAGTGTAGTGATCACATGATTAAACCTAGTTACATAGAGAAACCCTGTCCAAAAAATGTTACCCTGGGAGCTGGGGATATGACCCAATCCTTGAGATCACTTGCTGCTCAAGCAGAGGACCCAGGTTCAGTTCCCAGCGGTGGCCCCTCCCGTCTTCCTGTAACCGCCAAAGCAGGGAAACCCACAGAGAAAACTGGAAGTTCCCAGGCCGGAAAGGGGTGTGCCAGCAGAGTCTCTACTATGGATCTCAAATTTCCTTCTAGGTCGTTGAAAATGCTCTTGAACCAGAAGAGCTGTTGGCTGCACAACATTGTAAATGTATAAAATTCCTCTGAAACACACACTTTAAAATGGTTAAAGTGGAAGTGGGTGCCTTTAATCCTAGCACTCCAGAGGCAGGTGGCTCCATGATGTTCTGGGCTATCCTGGTCTACAAACTGAGTTCCAGTTGGCTAAGGCTAACTAGTGAGACCTCCTCTCTAAAAAAGAAGGTTATTTCTGAGATTAAACAAGCTGTCTCTCCCCAGCGGCCTTTCTGAAGAAGAAACACAGCTGGGTGCCCACCCACCCTCCCTCACCTTTTCTTCTTTACAGATTAAAAAAGTAAAACAAAGAAAATGTTCTCTTGGACCAGCTGTCAAGCAGTTACAAATCCTTACTGACATCTGGTTAACTCAGTCTGTGGTTCCGGGCCTCTGGGAAGCTCTTCCAGGCCCAATCGCCTGCTCTGCTTTTAAGGTTTCGTCTTGGTAGGGAATTGAGGAGGAGATGCACCACAGCTGGAAGAACTGAGCTGGAAATACTCTCACGGATTCTGTGGGCACGCTGTGCTCAGTCACCTCCCCACACCACCGAAAGGGGGGAGATTTGGACACAACTTGCTATGTTTCGTTCACAGCCAAACCGATTTCTTCTTTCAATCCTGCCTCCTTCCCTCTGGCCCGAGCAGACAGTTTCGGATTCTAAATCAAAGGCACCCAGGAAAGAGAATCATCAACAGAAGCGAAGGGAAGAACTTTGATTCCTAAAACCTTACATCTGGAAATCTGAGTAACGAAACACATCCCCCAAAAGAAACTCTTAAAATGCTTCGAGGAAACTTTTTTAAAAAAGATTTGTTTATTTATTATATATAAATACACTGTAGCTGTCTTCAGACACACCAGAAGAGGGCATCAGATCTCATTACAGATGGTTGTGAGCCACCATGTGGTTGCTGGGAATTGAACTCAGGACCTCTGGAAGAGCGGTCAGTGCTCTAACCACTGATTCTGGTTCAGACACCCTCAAACCTCGGTCCTCAGAGTGACAACCTGAGGTGGGATGTCTCGTCCAGCATCACACAGCTCTCCTTGGCAGACTCCCTCATCTCCTCATTTCTCAGTCACCACCAGGAAATCCAGATTCACCTCTCCATGCCTGGATTTACTAGTTGTCAGTGTTCTGTCCCTTAACTGACTAAAAGTAAGAAGAGTAAAGGTCCCCACATCACAGATCCAGAAGGGTGAAATGAGAACAACCCTAAGCCCATGCCAAGAGTAGAATACAACATCCGATAAGGGGCTAGAGCCGTGGCTCGGCTGCTCCGAGTTCCCGCAGAGGACCTAAGTCAGGTTCCCAGCACCCCTGTCAGGCGGAGCTCCACTGCCTGTAACTGCAGCCTTGGGGGGTCCGATGCCCTTTACACACACACACACACACACACACACACACATTCATAAACACAGACACACCTACACACACACACAGGCACACACACACACATACATACACACAGACACACACACAGAGACACACATACACACAGACATACACACACTCACACACACCCATACATGCACATACACACATCCATATATGTACACACACACACACACACACACACAGAGAGAGAGAGAGAGAGAGAGAGAGTGCTATGAAAGAGACACCATGGCAAGTCTCTCTGGACTGTCCCCATAGGCAGAGCCGTGCACTAGAAAGCGCTCTAAACTAGCAGCAGCTCAGAAATTTCCAGAGCCCGAGGTACAGCTCAGTGACAGAGCGTGTGCCCAGCATGTACACATCATAGATCTAACCCCCAGCACTGTTAAATACATAAATAAAAATAAACAAATGAAAATCTGTTGCACACACACAGACACACACACAGAGACACACATACAGACATACACACACACACCCATACATGCACATACACACATCCATATATGTACACATATACCCATACACACACACACACACACACACACACACACAGAGTGCATGTCAGTGCTGAGTGCTGCCTAGAACGCACGGAGCCTTGGGTTCTATCCCCAGCATCACAAGAAAGAGAGGGAACAATACAATAAAATGGCTGAACTGATGAGTTCTCTATCGTGTGAAATTCATAGGTGTTGTGGCTGCTGTATCAAAATACCATAAACTGGGTATCTGGTAAACAATAAAAGTTCAGCCAAAGAAGCTGCAGGCTGGGCAGTCCTAGGTCCAGTTGTCCTGGGCACCTGTTTTCTTGCAGTGAGACTCTGCCCCAGACCACTGTAGCCCTCCGAGAGAGGGACCCTCACTGACCCATCTCCCACTGCAGGGTTAGGTTTCTAACATAGGATCGGAGAGGGGTACAAACCAGACCACAGGAGAATTTGGCCTATATTTAAAGGGGGTTGTGGGGCTGGGGATATAGCTCTATATGTTCAGGAGCTTTGGATTCAGTCCCCATAATGCCAAAAAAAAAAAAAAAAAAAAAAAAAACCCCAAAAAAAACAAAAAAATAAAAAACAAAACTCTGCAGGAGGAAAAAAAAAAGTTAGGGGCATTGGACAGTCTCCTGGGTTTCCTCAACGGCGACAGAGTGATAGTAAGTCCAAGTGTCTAACTTGTTGGCCTTTTCCCCCTGTCCTGTCCTTCCTTCCTCCTTCCTTCCTCCCTCCCTTTTTTTTTAATGGCTCCGGCCAGACAGCCTGTCTTCACATGGGTTCACTTGCTCTCGCCTGCTGCACTTGGCAAGCCATCCATCACTGAAAACACGCTCCCTCCTTGAACCACTGTTGCAGAGGCTGATCTTGGGGAACCCACCACAAGATCAGAGTCTCCAGGGGATGTTGGGAGAAGCAGTCTAGGGAGTGGGATTTTTAGGAATAGCTCCTGAGTTTGAGACCACCGGGTGTAATTCTGTCTCCGCTGCTCTTCAGGACACCTACCCAGGCGAACACTGATCCACAACGCCCCTCTCACCTTTGCCTGGGCTTCTGGGTGTTTACTAGTTTCACCTCGGAGTTTGCTAGGTTGCTGTTAGTCTGGGAGTGGAAGAATCTCGTAGGGATAGATACCTGGTCCTTGCTTTCCCTTGCCATCCAAAACATGGTTAGAGTGTTCTCTTGGGATGTTAAAATAAGTCTTCCTCTTGTCTGCCACCACCCCTCCCCTGAAAGGCAGGGCTTCTCTGTGTAGCCCTGACTATATAGAACTAGCTCTGTAGACCAGGCTGGCCTTGAATTTACAGAGATCTGCCCTCCTCTGCCTCCTGAGCACGGAGGTTAAAGGGGTGCGCCACCACTGCCTGGCTTACACTCTTAGGCTCATACTTTCCCTACTCTGGCCTCTGCCCTCCTGACACCCTGTTTCTGACTTCTCTAGACCGTCTGAACATTGTGTGGCTGTGTCACGCCAGCCTGTGCTTTTCTCCCCCTCCTACCCAGGATGCACTAGGTGTGGGCTGGTGCCCGCCCCACCCTGCAGTGACCATGGATCCCGGAACTGGATCTGACTCATCTCTGACTGTCAATGAGCAGGTATCTTCTGGGGTGAGAAGTGGGGCTGGCGAGGGTCCCGACTGAGGGCTGAGCCAAGGGAGACAGACATAATGGGGCCTCATTTGTCTCTTATTAAAGTTTACGGTCATCCCAGCCCACCTGTCCAGAGTGTCACCTAGGGTCTCAGGGGTTGAGTTTGGGATTTTAAGTTGCAACAGGGTTAGGATCCAATGTCCTCTTCTGGCCTCTGAGGGCACTATATGCATGTGATGTATGTACAGACAGACATGCATGCAGGCAAAACACCCATACACATAAAATAAAAATATCTGAAAAAAAAAACTATCAAAATACACAAATACCGATAAGTGTTTGAACATGTGATTTAGATTTTTTTATGTTTATATGTATTTTCTATGTTTTCTGAAATGAATGTTTATTCCTTAAAAGAAGAAAACAGACCAGCATCCCCGAAACGTAATCAGAGCGACGTCCCTCAGAGTGACGTCCCTCACAGGCGCCTTGGTACATGTTCCTTCTTCTCCATGGTTCTTCCTGATGCCTTCTCCAGTATAGTCCGTGGCTGCAGCCAGTTCTCGGGGGATACTGTAGGGGTGGCTCCAGGCACAGTTTATGGACAAGGAAGAATTACACAAAACATTTTCACCGGTGGGATTCACCTGGGATTCTTAAAGGCCAGGATGGCACATTTAAGCAATGGCATAAAGATCTTAGTGCAGGATGTTTGAGCAGGGCTCATGGAGGGCACCCTGGCCTTTCGACAGCCTGTGTCAGCTCCTAGGGCCGGGAACAGGTCAGGGTAAAGCAGGAGAGACTGCATTTTGGTAATTGACTCCTTGACCCTTCTTTGGGGGAAATTAGCTTTGCAGGGAATTCTGGTATCCTGAGTTTAAAAGTTACTCAAGGGCTGGAGCCACAGCTCAGTGGGTAAAACCATTTGGGGCATAAGACAACCAGAGCCTCAGATCCTCAGAGCCTACGTAAAACGCTGGATGTGGTAATATGTCTGTAATCTCAGCCTTCCTGCCACAAGCTGAGGGAACCTCTGGAAGCTGAGGGGGTAGAAAGACCCTGCCTCAGCAAGGTGGAAGAAGAGAACACATAAACTCCTGACAGTTGCCTTTGAATGCCACGCAAGCACACACACACACACACACACACACACACACACACACACACACACTGAAGTATACAATCTCAGGGAGCTCAATACTACAGAGCACCCACTTCCCACTCTCTCCCTCTGGGAAGCCTCCAGGTGGTCTTTAGGGACATTAGGACAGATTTCTGCTGGGTCCCCATCTTGTTATGGGTAGTACCAAAGTCTCGGCAGCTGAGAGGATGCTCTCACAAGCTTGCTAGACGAACCCTTCCCCACTTCCTGAGCTAAAAGTGCGAGCCAGGAGACAAACAGAAACACCTCCTGGTGAGTTGGCTCTGTGCAGCTCTTTTCCTCTGCCTCTGTGCTTTCCTCTAACAGCTCCTTGCTGGAAATCAGGGACGGTAGCCCAGGTTCGGCAGTCTCAGCACATCCCATTCCCTGGACAGTCCTCCACCCTCTTCCTAGTCATTCCCAGAACTGTGCCCTTTCCCCTCACTATCTCCATCCTCTGCTTGAAGGTCATTGTGATGTCAGGCCACGAGACCATCCGAGTCCTGGAAGTCGGAGTGGACGCCCAGCTCCCGGCTGAGGAGGACAGCAAAGGACTGGAGGATGTGGCCGCTGACGGCTCCCAGAGTGGAGTCCCTGCAGAAGCCAGTGGACCTGCTGGTGAGGCCGGGCCGTGTGACCCTGGCCATTCCACAGAGGCAACTGGTATGAGGCTATTGTTTTAATGTGCTACTGGGCCCAGGTGGCGTTAGGGGCTTGATTTTCTGCCCACGAGGCCACAGTCTGGCCGGTTTCCAGGAATATCCTGCCCTCGTTGTGTCTGGGACTGTGTTTCCTTGTGGTCTCACCCTGGTCTGAATAGGGAGAGCTCAGGGCAAAGCCTGGCACAAGTCAGCCCAGAGAGGATCTTAGGTCCACACCAGACTGAACCCCTTTTCATCAAGCCTCTGGCTGCTCGGCTATCCATTTTCTTCTGTTTTTCAAACCTGAGAAACTTAACTGTGGTTGCCTGCATAAGCGTGACTGGTTTCTCAGATGTGGACAACTTACAGTGGTTATTCCACTGAGGAAAGTGACTTCCCAGTACCTAACGGGCCATAATTCCTTAGTGAGGAATGAGGCCCCACGAACCCCTTGCCTATGCATGATGTAATGGTGGCAGGCCTCATCTTGAGAAGATCTTGTGCAGGTAACAACAGCTTCGTTAGTCCCTAAGTCCAACAGCAGTCCCTAAGTCATGTCCAGAAAACACCATTTCACAGTCCTGCTGGCTTTTATGTTCTTCCAGTTTCCTCTTTTGAGACATTCCCTAAGCCTTCCAGGAGCAAACCGGGTGTGTCAGTCAGAGCTGGCCTCCCCTCTGACACTCACTCTCCACACTTTGACAATTGTGAGTCTCTGAATTAGCCACTACCCACTGTCAAAAGAGTTTCTCTGTTGGGGAATGAGGTCACCGATGCCGTGACTGACAGTTGGTCCTTTTGTTCCTTGTCCTTCTCTAGACTGGACATCACATGCAGGTTCTTGGGAGCCCAGTAACATCACTTCTAGTCTCTCTTCTGAGGGGGAAAAAACATTTCTAGGGGAAAGTGCCTCCAAGAAGGGACAGGACAGACAAGGACACTGCCCCTGCCACACTGTGGACTCAGCAGAGCTATGTGGAATGCTTTTCTTTTCAGAAAAAAATCAGGGAGTTTCTTGGGTTTGTCCACCTTTGTCCCATTTGCCTGTCTTCTTGACCCCGTTTATTTCTGGTGTCAGAATTCTCTCATTATTCAGACCTGCTCTCAGAAACCGACCTTAAGTCAGCTGCTCACGCCTTCCTTCCCATCTTCTCTCACAAAAGACTTCTTCCGGGTCAGGGAGTTTGAGCCGTGGACAGTCAGGTGAGGGAGGTGTTTCAGTGACGCCGTCTAAGCAGCTGTGCGTGGAGTCTGTGTGGGACCTTCGGGAGCTGCAATATTAAGAGACCATGCTGATCAAAACAAGTCTGTGGAGATGTTCTTATGGTGACAAGAATCTACTGCTCCCTGTCAATCTAGTCCTTGTGTGTTTCTTGAGTTACCAGAGGGTAGGCTTCGGAGGATGAGACGTACCCCCATGTTCTTTCACATGCCTGTTCTTTTCTAATTACATTTTTTCTTAGATTTGTTTCCGTGTATGGGTCTTTTGCCTGCATGTATGCATGTGTGACACATGTGTGCCCGAAACCTTCAGAGGTCAGGAGGAAAACCTCAGAGCTCTCGGAACTGGAGTAGCAGATGCTTGTGAGCATCAAGTGAGTCCTTTGAAAACTGCAGCCAGTTCTCCAGCCCTTGCTTCCCCTACATTCTGTACTGACATAGTCTCACATATTTGCTTCTGATTTTGGCCACTCTCAAAAAATAATTTTTTAAAAAATTCTCATCAACAATAGTTATTTGAACATGTTTGTACTGATTGATTTTTTTTTTTTTTTTTTTTTTTTTTGGTAGTATTGTCCACTTAAATTCTTTTGAGGAGATGTTACTGGTTGAAGCTGAGCACTGTGGCTACTCTGCAGCACAGAGGAGCTGAAATGGAGATTGTGCTGAGTCTGAGATCAGCTTGGGTTAGACAGTGAGGTCCAGGATAGCATGAGGTGGAGTGAAAGCGCATGTCTCAGGGGGGAAAAAAAGCACCTGTTGATACAGAACGAAATTATTACGCAGAAAATTTTTAAAAATATTATCGATAAGAAGAGATGAGTTGGGTGTAGTGGCGCACACATTTAATCCCAGCACTTAGGAGGCAGAGGCAGGCAGATCTGAGTTTGAGGCCAGCCTGGTCTACAGAGTGAGTTCTAGGACTGTATAGAAGACCCTGTCTTAATAAAGGCAGGGGGTGGGGGGAAGGAGAAGGAGGAGTTAGAATTGGCTCTAAGGGGTTGCCTGCCTGTTCTGCCAAAGAAAACACTGAGAAGGGCCTGAGGTGTGCATGAGATTCTGGGTTAGTCCCCTCCACCACACACAGCTGGGTTCAGACACTACTACAATCCCAGCCAGTGGGAGATGGAAACAACCAGGGGTTTGAGCAAGTCAAAGGAACAGAAAGTGATAAAAGTGGAGCCAGCTGTGTGGCCCACACCTGTAATCCCTGCCCTTGCTCAGGTGTGTGGCCCACACCTGTAATCCCTTCCCTTGGACAGCTGTGTGGCCCACACCTGCAATCCCTTCCCTTGGACAGCTGTGTGGCCCACACCTGCAATCCCTTCCCTTGGACAGCTGTGTGGCCCACACCTGCAACCCCTGCCCTTGGAGCACTAGGCAGGACTGAGGATTCAATGTTATTTTTAAACACGGTCTCAGTCCTTGGATTCTACAAATGGAAATTTGGGGGCCAGATTCTGTGGTGAAAGCCTTACTAACTCAGAGAGGCAGGAAAAACACCCAGCTGACCCTCCTCCACTGCTGACATTCCAAAAGGAAAAGGAAGTTCTCCAACCTCACTAGCTCAAAACCTCTCAAACTGAATGTGCCTCTTTTCGGCTTCCTGTGTCTCTCTATCCATCTTCCTGACTTCCTCTTGCTCTCTATGGTTATTTTATTTTATTTTTTTCCTGTTTACACCCTGTCAACTGGTGGCTTGCTCCACCTCTTTACCTATGGTGGACCTTATTTAATCCAGTTTACAATAAACAGAAAGCTCTTCAGTGAAAAGTGTGTGTGATGGCTGAGCCATACCACAGTCTTTTCCCCCAGGTAACACAATCTTGTAGTGTGATCAAATATTCTGCAACCATTTGAGGGTAGCCTAAGTTTGAAACCATCCTGGGCTACAGAGGGAGAACCCCCTCTATCCTCATCTCAACAGGAAAAAATAAAAGCTAGCTAATCCAACTTAGTGGTGTCCTGCTGGTGCTTCTGGGGTCTGTAGGACCCCGAGTGTCTTCTACTTTGTTTGGTTTGGGGTTTTGGAGATCATGCCTCATGAAATCCAGCAGTGGGCTTACAGGTGTGCACTGTAATCCCAGCGTGCCACCAAGCATGCTAGGCTAGTCTTGAACTCGTTTTTGAATTCTCTATTCTCTTGTCTGGGCCTCCTGTATACTAGAACTAGAGATGGGACACACTGGGCTTATGGTCCTAGTTTGGCACAGGGACCTTAAAACAAGTGTCTGCTTCTCTAGATGGTGAGCCTCTGTCCTTTCCCTGGGCTTTCCATGGGGTGATGTATTGTTTGTATGCAGAAGGCACACATACACAAGCGTGGCGTGCACACACATGGAGGCCAGAGAACATACAGGATTGCTTCTCTTCCGGCTTCCGTACGGTTCTGGGGACTGTACTCAGGCCGTCTGGCTTGTCAGCAAAAACTCTGACCTCTTGGGCCCTTTCGTCAACCCTACATTCCCATGTTCTTATATTTCATTACATTTTGTCCAACAAAACTCTTCCCGGTTTTTGTATATTCAGAACATCCTGACTAGCTCTGTTTTTTCCCAGCACTTACCAATGTGTCTCCCTCTGGAGGGAAGAGAAACCTGACTCGTGGCTTCTTTCCTTCCTTCCTTTCTTTCTTTCTTTCTTTCTTTCTTTCTTTCTTTCTTTCTTTCTTTCTTTCTTTCAGGCCTGTGTCCATGTGTTTGTGTGTGTGTGGTATGTATGTGTGTAAGAATGTGAGAGTGTGTGAGTATGTATGAGTGTGTGAATGTGTGTGACTGTGTGAGTGTATTTATGAGTCTGTGTGTATGTGTGTGTGTGTGTATATGTGTGAGAGTATGTGTGTTGTGTGTATATGTATGTGTATGTGTGTGTGGTATGTATGTGTGTAAGAATGTGAGAGTGTGTGAGTATGTATGAGTATGTGAATGTGTGTGACTGTGTGAGTGTATATATGAGTGTATGAGAGTGTGTGTGAGTCTGTGTGTATGTGTGTGTGTGTATATGTATGAGAGTATGTGTGTTGTGTGTATATGTATGTGTGTGTGTGAGTGTGAGTGTGTATGTGTGTGACTTTAGTTCTTTTAGCTTTCTGGGGCTTAATATTTTAAGTTCTGGGAACTTAACTATAGGCTTAGGTTAAGTTGATTTAAAAACAAAATCCCCAAACACAAGAAAGTGTGATCTGTGGCTGAGCAAAGTGATCCACGCCTTTGATTCCAGCACTCGGGAGGCAAGGACCTCTGAGAGTTTGAGGCCAGCCTGGTCTACAGAGCAAGTTTCAGGGCAGCCAAGGCCACACAGAGAAACCCTGTCTCAAAACAGAATAACAAACAGCCAAACAAAAACATGAGCTCGGATGGCAGGGATGGACAGAGAGCTCTGAAGGTCATCTAACTCAGGGCAGTCTGCTTGGCCGAGCACGGTTTTCCAATGGAGCTTTGAAATGGGGGAGGGGGGAGTAAGAGGGGACAGAGACTGACTGAGGACTGGTCTCTATTCCTGACACTCTGACTCAGGCCTGGTCCTAGAAATATATTCTCTAGCAGGGTTCAGAAGTCACTGATGTGTCCGACATCCGTCATCCAACAGCTAGATTCCATTATTTATTTATTGAGCTATGTATTTGTCTATATATTTAACTATCTGTGTATCTATCCTCTATCTACTTATCTATCAATATCTACTTATTAGTTACCTATCATCAGTCAACCTCTGTTTGTCTATTATTTATATATCTATCTGTCTGTCTATCATCTGTCTGTCTGTCTATCCTACGGTGCTGGGGATTGGACCAGGTAAGCAGTGTACCGTCATGCTGTACCCCAGCCCTGGATTCCTGTTATTGTCTGGTTTATAAAATTAGAGGTTTTGCCTCTTGGTTCTGTGGCCATGATGTGGTTTCCTGGCAGGACACCCCCGTTCCTGAATTGACCAAGCAAGAGGAGGTGAAAGGTTGCGGTTCAAAGACCTTTCTTCTGGAAGTTCATAGAAACCGGCCATCTTGACTTTAGGCTTCTCATCGTAGCAGAGAAAAGTCGAGTGACTCTGCAGCTCCTGTGACTCTGCACTGTGACAGTGACATGCCCCGTTCTCAGGGGGTTTGCACTTGCAGGATCCACCCCTTCCCTGAGCTTCTAAAAAGATGGATTGAATATGGGACAAAACAGTTTGGTTGCTGGCTGAACTCAGGATGCTTGCCTATTTCTCTCAGCTCCAGCTTCTCCACCCTCACATACATTTGCTTCAGGCTCTGTGTCTGCAAAGCTACAAACTAGTGTCATACAGAGCCAGGCAGTGACACACTGGGAGCCAGCTTTGCAAAGACCTACATTAACTTCCACTCTAGATGGGAAGAGGGCCTGCTCAGGGCTACCCAGCTTCCTAGTCATTACTAGCAACACTTGGGAAGTTGCCTGTGGGCCAGGGAAGGCTACCAGCTCATCCTAGGCTACATGTAGAAGGACAGGATGGTCACCCTCCACTCACAACAGGCTCACTCTTGTTCTTCTTCCTCCTCCATCCCGTGTGAAGTGAAGTCGCTGCCCGGAATCTCTCCGAGTCCTGCCTCAGCCATTGCCACGCTCAGCCAAGCCCCAAGCCAGCCTCAGGCATCACAGACCCTGACACCGCTGGCTGTCCAAGCTGCCCCCCAGGTAAGGACCACACCAGGGAGCAGGACAGAGGGCAGTGGGTGAGGAGTGGTTTGAGGCATGAGGTTGGGGATCGCGTGAGGTTGTGGCTTGAGGGAGGGTGTGTCCTCTAGGTTACCCCTGTCCCAGATCTGGCCCACTGGAAAGAGGACCGGCGTTAACTCTTTCATGAGAGGATTTGTGCTTATCGAATGGCAAAATGAGGGAGCACCTTTGTCAGCCCCCTCCCGCACACGAGTTAATGAATGAACGGCCGGCCGGTCTTCCGTTAAATTATACAGTTGCCTAGCCACTGAAACGCTGCCTGTAGAACCCCACCGGCCAGCAGAGACTGCTTGACCTCTGCTCCATGCGTGGATCTCTTCTGCCCCAGGGTAACTCTGTTAGAACCTCTTAGAGGCCTTTGTGGACCCTTGACCACTTGGCTGCAGCTTCTGGTTCCTGTTCCCTGACCACAGAACAGCAGACATACCAAATGGTCAGCTCTGACATTGAACAGACTGAGGAGGTTGGACATACATAAACACACATGTACCATACATATATGTATATCCAGTGCTTGACTGAGATTCTGCTCTGTCCTGGAGGCGGGCCTAGGCCTTTCGTTGGTTCTCTACACATAGTATATACGTATGTACACATATATATGTATACACATACATGTATAAATCAACAGTTAATGAAAAAAAGAGGCCATGAAATTGAAAGAGGGCAAGGAGGGGTGCATTGGAGACTTGGAGGGGGGGAAGAAGGGGGAAAGAATGTGATTATATCATAATCTTAAAAAATAGAAGAAATATGTTTTAAAAAAGCAGATCCTGGACATGCCAGCATGGGCCCAGGGAAGGTCTGAGAGGCACCAGGCAGTGGGGTGGAGGAGGCCTGTGCACCCTCTTCTGCCCTGGGTGTTTTCCCGGACAAGTCCTCTGCACACGGTGAAGAGTGAACCTCACAGGGCTAGGCCTTCCGCTGGGCCTCTTTGCTTGCCCCTGGCCTTTGCCCCAGTGCCCTCAGATGCTTGCCTGTGCTCAGCTGGGTCCGAGAGACCCCTCGTTTGCGCTCTCTGTGGATGTTGATTTTTTTTTTCTCTTTTCTTTCTGAAATCTCGTTTGCTCTTGCAGGTCTTGACTCAGGAAAGCTTAGCCACAGTTCTGACAGGAGTTATGGTTCCAGCAGGGGCTGTTACTCAACCTCTTCTTATCCCCATCGGTATTACAGGTCAAGTGGCTGGGCAGCAGGGGCTGGCGGTGTGGACAATCCCTACAGCAACTGTGGCTGCCCTACCTGGACTGACCGCGGCCTCTCCCACGGGGGGAACTTTCAAGCCACCTTTAGCTGGTCTCCAAGGTAACGGCAACTCTCCCCAGGACTGCACCAGGCCCCCACCATCCTATGCTGCAACCCCTGAGTGGGTATTTACCACGTTGGACTCAGAACCCACGGCCCACCCAGGGCAACAACCCTGGATTCGGGATCCAGTGTCATAGGCACCCAGCCACAGAGCCACTGTACTGCCTCGGGACTCTAGGCCAGGATACCAGGCTGGCCAGCAGGCCTGCCTTCCTTCAGCCAGCTGCCTGAGACTGTCCCCTGCCCCCCCGCAACAGCATCTACCCCATGACCAGCGAGAAAGACTGCAAGAAGATTCAACCTCTGGTTCTCGAACCTACATATCTACTGACCCAAGGGAGGGGGGGAATGAGAGATGTTGCATGAGCCAGCCCTTCAAGAATAAGAATCAAGGGAAATGCAGCTGCCCCATGCCCACTGCCCCCACTGGGGGCGTTTTCGCGCCAGATCCTTTGGGACTGGAACTGTGCCTCATCATGGCTAGGCGCTTGAGCACCTCTGTCTCTCTGCCTTGCTCCGTAGCAGCTGCTGTGCTGAACACTGCCCTCCCGACACCTGTACAAGCTGCCCCACCAGTCCAGGCCTCCTCGCCCGCCCAGCCCCGGCCACCAGCTCAGCCCCAGACGCTGTTCCAGACCCAGCCTCTGCTACAGACCACGCCCACCATACTCCCACAACCCACCGCTGCCACCGTTGCTGCCCCCACCCCCAAGCCAGTGGACGCTGCCACGCAGATCGCCGTCCAGCCTGCAGGCTTCGCATTTAGCCCAGGGATCGTAAGCTGCTGCCCTCTCCCAGGGCTGACGAGGGATGGACCAAAGCTTGGGCCGAGGGTGGAACATCCCACACAGTGGAGGACCAGCTAGCTCCTTGAACACAGCCCTTCCCGACACTTCAGTAAAGATGGGCTCCCATTGAGGTCTTCTTAACGTCTGTCAGTCTGTCCTACCCAGACTAAAATCAAGCAACGGATGGGAAATGCTCCAAACCAGAACCACCGGATTAGCCTTGGGGGTGGGATATTCAGGGCCTGCAGACTTGTGAACTGCCTGAGGTTCACAGCTTCATGCTGATGTCCATCCCGTGTGGCTCTTGGCGTGAGAGTAGAGAATTCAGGCATGACAAGGGGCACATTTGTCCCTTTAGTCTGGCCATCTAAGCTCTCGGACCTAGTTGGAAAGATTAGTAGGAGTCACTGCTCTGCAACAGTACTCCCCTTTCTTTTGACTGTGCTCCCCTTCCCCTGTGCTGTGCTCCCCTTCCCTGTGACTGTGCTCCCATTTTCTGTGACTAAGCTCCCCTTCCCTGCGACTGTGCTCCCCTTCTCCTGTGACTGTGCTCCCCTTCCCTGAGACTGTGCTCCCCTTCCCCGAGACTGTACTCCCCTTCCCTGTGACTGTGCTCCCCTTCCCCGAGACTGTACTCCCCTTCCCTGTGACTGTGTCCCCTTCCCCGAGACTGTACTCCCCTTCCCTGTGACTGTGTCCCCTTCCCCGAGACTGTACTCCCCTTCCCTGTGACTGTGCTCCCCTTCCCTGTGACTGTGCTCCCATTTTCTGTGACTAAGCTCCCCTTCCCTGAGACTGTGCTCCCCTTCTCCTGTGACTGTGCTCCCTTTCCCTGAGACTGTGCTCCCCTTCCCCGAGACTGTACTCCCCTTCCCTGTGACTGTGCTCCCCTTCCCCGAGACTGTGCTCCCCTTCTCTGAGACTATGCTCCCTTTCCCTGTGACTGTGCTCCCCTTCCTTTTGACTGTGCTCCTCCTTCCCCTGTACTGTGCTCCCCTTCCCCTGTGCTATGCTCCCCTTCCCTGTGACTGTGCTCCCATTTTCTGTGACTAAGCTCCCCTTCCCTGCGACTGTGCTCCCCTTCTCCTGTGACTGTGCTCCCCTTCCCTGAGACTGTGCTCCCCTTCCCCGAGACTGTACTCCCCTTCCCTGTGACTGTGCTCCCCTTCCCCGAGACTGTACTCCCCTTCCCTGTGACTGTGTCCCCTTCCCCGAGACTGTACTCCCCTTCCCTGTTACTGTGCTCCCCTTCCCTGTGACTGTGCTCCCATTTTCTGTGACTAAGCTCCCCTTCCCTGAGACTGTGCTCCCCTTCTCTGAGACTATGCTCCCTTTCCCTGTGACTGTGCTCCCCTTCCTTTTGACTGTGCTCCTCCTTCCCCTGTGCTGTGCTTCCCTTCCCTGAGACTATGCTCCCTTTCCCTGTGACTGTGCTCCCCTTTCCTGTGACTGTGTTCCCCTTCCTTTTGACTGTGCTCTCCTTCCCTGAGACTATGTTCCCCTTCTCCTGTGACTGTGCTCTCCTTCCCTGAGACTGTGCTCCCCTTCCCCGTTACTGTGCTCCCCTTCCCTGTGCTGTGCTCCCCTTCCCCGAGACTGTGCTCCCCTTCCCTGTGACTGTGTTCCCCTTCCCTGTGACTATGCTCCTCTTCCCCAAGACTGTGCTCCCCTTCCCTGAGACTATGCTCCCCTTCCCCTGTGCTGTGCTCCCCTTCCCTGTGCTGTGCTCCCCTTCCCTGTGCTGTGCTCCCCTTCCCTGTGACAGTGTTCCCCTTCCCTGTGACTGTGCTCCCCTTCTCTGTGCTGTGCTCCCCTTCCCCTGTGCTGTGCTCCCCTTCTCCGCGACTGTGCTCCCCTTCCCCTGTGCTGTGCTCCCCTTCCCTGCTGTCCTCCTGTACTTGTCTCTCTAGTCTTGAGTAGCAGCCAGTGGACTGGAGCCTGCAGCCCACAGTCACCACTCAGTACCCTCGGCTTTCTTCCCTCTTTCTTGCCTCTTGGCCTCTGAGCAAGGCTCTTCCTCCACCCACAGATCAGTGCAGCCTCCCTCGGGGGACCGACGCAGATCCTGGGCTCCCTTACCACAGCTCCAGTGATCACCAACACCATTCCCAGCGTGCCCGGGATCAGCAGTCAGATCCTCACTAATGCTCAGGGACAGGCAAGTGGTCAAGTGTGGGACGGAGGGCCGGGGTTGTGGGGCAGCCAGACGGGAAGGAGCTAGGACTTGGCCTAAGCCTCATGGCAGAAAAACTCAAACAGAGCTTCAGGCTGCTGCTTGTAGCTTCTGGTGGCAGCTCTCCGCTGATGCAGAGTCCAGGCTGGGGTGGGGGTGGGGCTGCCCTCTACTCTGGCACTGCTAATCCTAACTGGGGGATTTGATCCACGGAGTGCCCACATGTCGGCCAGTTCATGCTAGGCTCTCTCCCATGTATGAACTCTTCGTTTGAGGACAAATCTACCAGGGGTTCCTTTTTTTAATGGGACAGAGGATGGACACACACAAACACACACACACACATACACACACAAACACACACACACACACACACACATACACACACACAAACACACACACACACACACAAACACACACACACACACACACACACACCCCTTTGCCTGCTCCACCACAGCTCAGGGACAAAGCAAAGAAAGGAAATCCTTGGGTGTGAGTCCTTTACTCCTTTGGGGATGCAGAAGACGTTAGCAGTTTCTCTCTTTGCCTGCAACCATGGGGATTTAGATTGCTGGTCCTGGGTGCACCTTTCCTACTTGAGTCCATACCTTGTTTTCTCCCAGGTCATTGGAGCACTTCCGTGGGTAGTGAACTCGGCTAGTGTGGCCACACCAGCACCTGCACAGAGTCTGCAGGTCCAAACCGTGACTCCCCAGCTCTTGTTGAATGCCCAGGGCCAGGTGATCGCAACTCTAGCTAGCAGCCCCCTGCCTCAACCTGTGGCTGTCCGGAAGCCAAACACACCGGAGTCCCCTGCTAAGAGTGAGGTACCAGCACTTGGGGCGTGGGTGGACACGGGAAGGGGATCCTGTCTGTCATTGGTACTTCCCTCCGAAAGTTCTAGGAGAGCAAGACACCTCTCAAAAGTGAGGAGTGTTCCCCACTTCCCCCAAAGAAGGCTTATATGAGTGCACACACGCCTTGACCAGGGAAACAGCACCCGTTCTCAGCCCGTAACACACCACATACGTGTGTCTGTGCTCACAGAGGTCAGAGAAGGTGGGTGGTAAGTTTGGGCTCGGACCGTCCTCAGCGCAAACAAAATGCTAGAAAAGACCTGGGTGGTAGATTCTGTACCCCACCACCACACCCCGGGTACTGGAGCTTTGGCTCTTTGTTGTTTCCATCCGGTGCCCGTTACATTCCAAGTGCTGAGGATGTAAAGAGGGCTGAGATGAGTTTACTAGCCTTAGGTAGGAAGCTACTTCGGTAACTCAGTGTGGCAAAGGACAAGCCAGCACCCGAAAGACTACAGGGGAGGCATAAAGGGGCTTCGGTATCCCACAAATGCTGTTGTGACAGACCGGAGGTCAGGACAGCCTCAGAGGGAGAAGATGAGCTGGATGTAGTGCGTGCTGTCTCTGGGAACTGGGGCAAACTAGTTCTCTGACTAGTGCATGGTTCTCCACTAGACCCAAGGATGTGCTAAGCTCCCCTGTGACATTTAGGCCTGTGATTGTCTAATATGTTACTTCCTAGACGCTTTTAAATAAGCCCTTGACCTCATCGTTAAGATAGAGTTATAGAAATTCCTACTAAGGTAGTGCATGTCTGTAATCTCAGCCTGGCTATACAGGGAGTTCAGACCCGGCCTGGGTTATGGGATCCTGTTGGAAACTCCTGATTTGGTGGGATCGAGATCGGCTCTGTGAGGCATGGACTCTTGTATCTGGTTAGGCCAGCAGCTTCAGTTTTCCTTCTTTTCTCAGTTGTCCAGGGACTCGCACGTGCCTGAGGCAGCATCACTGTGCTGTTCCCTCGGCTTTGGAAGTTTTAGGGAAAGACTGAGGTGACCAAGCCAGCTCAGTCAGTGAGCAGAGCAGGAGCGAGGATTAAAAGGAAAAAAGACAATTAGACAACATTGTAGCATGACCCCAGCCAGGTCTGAGGCGGGTTTATTTTTGCCTAGTCGGCTTTTATACCATTTTAATTACATGCAAGTGATAGGTCAGTTCTAGGTTAGGGAACAAGCAGTCAGGGAACCAACAATGCAATAAACAAAGTCCTTCGACCACTGTTTCTAAGGCTTGTCGCTATCTGAGCTGACGTCCCTGTCCTGGCCCAAAGTCACATTATTGCCTGAAGCCTGCTTCTTCGTTCTGGCCCAAAATCAGATTCCTGCCTGAGCTTACTTTCCTGTCCTGATCCAATGTCAAATTCCTGCCCGAAGTGGCCCAACTTCCTTGTCCTGGCCCAGTGTCAAAGTCTTGCCAAGCGCCCCAAAAGCTTTCCACATTAAGGCCAGTGGCCCAGGTTTGAGAGCCAGCAGGAGGCAGAATCCAGGGAACAGAAAATCCAGGAAAAGCCTGCATTTTCTAAAAGGCATATGGGTTTTTGTTTTGTTTTGAGACAGGGCTTCTCTGTGTAGCTCTGGCTGTCTTGGAACTATGTGTAGAGCAGGCTGTCCCAGAACTCACAGAAACCTGACTGACTCTGCCTCCTGAGTGCTGGGATTAAAGGCCTGGTATCACACCCAGATGGTTTTGTTCTGAAATCATACTAATAATGCTGATTTCAGATATGCAGAGTCTGTCCCACCGTAAATAAGGCGGATAACTTAAGTGAACGTTTTGTTACGGGTCGTATAAAAAGTAAGAACAGGGCTGTAGATGGATCAGTGGTGCAGGCGTTCGTGTGTTTGTGAGGACTGAAGTTCGGGTCCCCAGCACCGAGGCAAATGTTAGGTGTGTGTAGTAGTTCACTGGTAATTCCAGCACTTGGAAGGCAGAGGCAGAGGATCCCAGAACCAGGCTGCTGGCTGAGCCATCCAGCCACATCAGTGAGCTCTGGGCTCAGCTGAGAGGCTCTGCTTCGGTGAAGACTGTGAAAACCTCTTGATGTCAGGATCATATGCACACTGGTTTCCACACACATGCACATGTGCGCACACAGCACAGACACATGAGAGAGAAAAAACCGGGACTCATGACAGGTCTGGTGATACGTACCTATAATCCCAACATTTGGGAGGTGCAAGCGGGAGGGTCAGCCACAGACACAGCGATCACAGCCCATTGATTGTGGGTATTAATCGATAGCTTGCTGTTCTGTTCTTTGGTGACCGCAGATGGGAGCGCCTGGGTAGGTAGGAACCTCATGTCCATTTCTGCCCTGGCGCCCCTTCACCCCAAGGATTCTGACCCACTGAGTTCGGCCGGGGTAGCAGGGCTTGTGTCTTTTCTCATAGGTGCAGCCTATCCAGCCGACACAAGCCGTGCCCCAGCCTGCCGTCATCCTCACCAGCCCAGCCCCCACCCTCAAGACATCAGCCTCAGCTCCCATCCCAATCACCTGCTCAGAGACCCCTACAGTCAGTCAGTTGGTATCAAGTAAGTGATTTAGAAGAAGGATGTGGATCTGGGGTCCCTGATACCTATGTAGTTCCAGCTACCAACGAGGCTGAAACAAGAGGAGTCTTTGGGCCCTGGAGTCGCAGGACAGCCTAGTGAGGCTTTACTTTGGACATAGCTGTGGATTGCTGGTATCCAAAAGGAAAAGATAGAGGCCCAAAGTGGAAAGACTTTATGTTTTCTTTTACGTAGATTTATTTGTTTGGAAGCTAGGGGTAGGGCATGATTATCTACAGTGTTGGTGGGGGTTCCCAGGGATTGAACTCAGATCCTCAGGCTCAGTGGCAAGCGTCTTTACCCACGGAGCATCTACGAGGAAGTGATGTTGGTATCTTTCCTCCCGTTGAGTCGGTTGTGAAGGCAGCGGAGGTGGAGGCTGCTTAGCCGTCCGTCCCGTTACACCGTGCCACTGGCCGGCTCAGTGTGGCCTCTCACCCAGCTCTGAGGAGCAGGGGGCAGACAGGTGTGTCTGGCTGGGACCAGAGCAAGGAACCTCGGAGAGGATCAGCCGTTAAACTAAGGGAATTTGAGAACAGATGGCTTCAGTGGGTCATTCCAGGGCCTGTTTGTTCAAGTTGTGCTTGTCCGAGGGGACGTGGTGCCGGGACTCTTTTGATAAGTGTCCTAGTCCCCTTTGCTGTACCAGAACACCCTGGTCCCTCATTTCCCTGCATCTCTCCCTGGTCCCTCTCTCCGGCCTAGAGCCGCACACTCCAAGTCTGGACGAGGACGGGATCAACTTAGAAGAGATCCGGGAGTTTGCCAAGAATTTTAAGATCCGGAGGCTCTCCCTGGGTCTGACACAGACCCAGGTGGGCCAGGCTTTGACCGCGACAGAAGGGCCAGCTTACAGCCAATCAGCGATTTGCAGGTAAGCGTGTGGTTATCCCAAGATAAAGCCAGAGCCTGCTCCACACACTCGACGGTGCTTGTGGGAATCCAGGCGTCCAGCCCCTTTCTGTGTTCCCTACATTTTCTGCTGCTCCCTTCCACAGAAGGAAGACTGTCCTAGGGAGGGCACAGACACTTGAAGACTGACGTAGGCTTTTTGAAGTTTAGTTCCCAACCCTGAGTATTAGATTCTGAGAGAGCCCATTGGGGTAGCAGGAAAGAGGTGTCATCCACTCAGTTGGCCTGTCTGGGCCCTCAGCGAGTCAGTACCCCAGTGTGCTCCTGGCTGCCTTGCCTCCCATGCCCGCCAGGTCAGCTCATTCTTTTTGTTGTTGTTGTTGCCATGGGAGCACAGAGAGAGGAGAGTGGTCCTTATCTCTGAGAGGCTTTTAAGGGGACCCTTCAAAGGACTTTCAGTCATTTGGGGGCGAACGTTCCTATCAAGTTAGCACACACTTATCATGTTCCTGCCTAGTGGGGGCTGTGGCATAGGCCTGGGATATATAAAGTCTGGAGAATCTAGGCTTTGAGGGGCCAAGAGGCTGGGGACACGTAGGAAGAGAGCTATTCTCCAGGGTACTGCTTTTCCCCTGTGGGAGATGCGTTGGAGAGACAGCTACACGTCTCTGCCCCGTCTCCAGGTTTGAGAAGTTAGACATCACACCCAAGAGTGCCCAGAAGCTGAAGCCAGTTTTGGAAAAGTGGTTGAACGAGGCGGAGCTCCGGAACCAGGAAGGCCAGCAGAATCTGATGGAGTTTGTGGGCGGTGAGCCCTCCAAGAAACGCAAGCGACGCACTTCCTTCACACCGCAGGCCATAGAGGCTCTCAATGCCTACTTTGAGAAAAACCCCCTGCCCACCGGCCAGGAGATCACCGAGATCGCTAAGGAGCTCAACTATGACCGTGAGGTGGTGAGGGTCTGGTTCTGTAATAGACGCCAGACCCTGAAGAACACCAGCAAGCTGAATGTCTTTCAGATCCCGTAGGGCTCACTGTCGGCTCATTTCGGCACTTCGTGCCCGTTTCAGCCAGTGAAACCACCGCAGTGGCAGTGCCGCGTGCAGCTGTGCCTGCCCGAGGTCATGAGACTCCACCTGTGCATGTGTGTCAATGCCTGCCTCTTCTGCCCACATATGTCACACCCTGGGGAGATCCGAGGGGCTGCATGCGAGCTCTAGGCTCTGAGCTGGGCATGTGGAAGGAGGGGGTTTGTGGGGTCCTTAGAAAAGCACTTTGCCAAGGTGGCTTCTGAAGGGTGGATTCTGGTTATCAACCAGAAAGGCTCTGTCTTTGGGGCAGGGCTGTAGCAACTCCTGGGGACAACTGTGTAGTAGCTCTTGTTTTTGGTGGCACCCTTTCCCCTTCCCCTGGCTCCTCTGTGGTTGTGCCAGTGTGACCACACACCCGGTGGAACCTCAGCCTCACACTGCCTCCCTTAGTCTGTATATGGGCACATGGAACCCCTTAAAGGACGGAGAATATGGAATCCAGGGAAGTGTGTGTGCTGCTCAGACTCACTGCCTTGATCTTGAAGGCAGAAGGTTCCCAAAGTGATGCAGAGAGGTCGGAAGAGCGAGGTCTCTCCCGGGGTCCTGCTGGCGGTGGGATTGCGCTAAGAAAGAATGTGTTCTTCCGGGAACCAAGTCGGAAGGAAGCAAGAGTGAACTCTCCCATCCTGGAGAGTCTTAAGTCTGTGGTGGGTCTGGAATGTATAAAGTAAAGAGGCCATCCACCCAGATTTTAATTTAACCTTTGCTTGCAGCGTCTTCCAATGCTAAAAGTACCTAAAGAGCTTGGGAAATTTCCCCGGCCCGCTGGCGCCAGCAGCAGCCCGGGGCACGGATTTTGACTTTTTCCCTCTCTTGTTCCTGTACTCATCTCAGTCCGGTACTGAGGCATCACAGGAGCAAACGGAATGATAAGCCAGACAGGGAGGAGCTGGCTCGGGGAGGAAGGTAGTATTCAGAGGGATGATAGTCCGGGAAGGTCTCTTGTTGAAGCTGACATAACTCTAGTTTTCTTTGTTAACTTTAAGTCTTGGAGGTGTCCAAAGACCTTGATTTGTCCAGTTGTAGACCAAGTCCGTGTGTGAGCAACCCCCTATCTGCACCCCCTGCGGTGCTCCTCTGAGCCAACAGAGGCCTACCAGAATTTTCACTTCAGTGCATTGCCCCCAGGAATGTAGCTCGGCAGAGAGAACTTAGCGTGTACAAGGCTCCAGAGTCAGTCTGTAGCACCTTCCCCTAGTATTTGATTTCAAGAAGTCAGGAAAGAGCTAAGACATTCGCTTGGACAACCCCTCTGCAAGCTGCAGGTGTCAACCGTCTCGATACTTTTGAGGTTGGTTGGTTTGTTGGGTTTTGTTTTGTTTGAGATAGGATCACACTTAGCCCAGGCTAACCTCAAAATTGAGTTGTGTGCTGCCAAGCCTGGCTCTTCTCCACTCCGTAGCCTTACTTTCTGGCTGATTTGGATATCAGATGATCTACCCTGAGGAAAGGACACTCAAACAAGGACTTGGTGCTGTCTCCGCTGGTCCCTGTGCAGTCCCTTTCCTGAGGACTGTTAGCCCCTCTTGGGTATTGTGCTCTCTCTCTCTCTCTCTCTCTCTCTCTCTCTCTCTCTTTCTCTCTCTCTCTCTCTCTCTCTCTTTTACACACACACACCAACTGCATTCCAACTAAGGGAACAACCTGCTAGAGTCTGTCTGGGACAGAATAAAGGGACAAGTTGCCAGCTCTCCTGACCCTGCCTCCCAAGAAAGAATATGCACCCAGGGCAATTCTAGATCATGTGATTATCAACCTGCTTCCACCAGATGGGAAGCCGGGAGGGTCTTGTAACTTTCAGTCGGGCTGGAGGGATGGCTCAGCGGTTACTCAGCAGTTAGAGCACTGGCTGCTCTTCCAGAGGTTCTGAGTTCAATCCCAGCAACCACATGGTAGCTCACAACCATCTGTAATGGGATCTGACGCCCTTTTCTGGTGTGTCTGAAGAGAGTAACAGTGTACATATAAAATAAATAAATCTTGAGAGAGAGAGAGAGAGAGAGAGAGAGAGTCGGGACGCTTAAAGTTCTGAAGCTTATCGAGGTGATGCACCCAAGAAAATTATATGCAGCTTTTCTCGTTCAAAGCCTGCACACAGGAGGTAATGCATTGTGCAGCCATGCTATGGACACAGGAGAGGATACCGTATGTTCTGTGCATGACAGGGAAAAAAAAAGATCATGAACCACTGGTCTAAATTAAGCCTGGCCATGTGTAAATCTGTCTTCCCAAGGCTGGGCTAGAATGAACCATCTTCTCCTGTGCTGGGAAGACAGATGGGTCTTTCAGAAGAACAGTACCAGACCCCAGATGTTTACAGGCTGGGCCTCTCAACAAGGGGTGCAGGTATACAAAGTGTACCCAAAGTGGGGTTCACTTTGGCCTTTGAACTCTGCCCCTGCTACCCCAACCTGAGCTACTGATCTGCGGTCTTTGTTATTTTTGGTAGCATTAGACTCTAAAAGGGTGTTAGTAGTTTTATTTTGAAAGCACCTTCTCTGACTTAAGCCCACACTCTTTTGCCCTGGAAAGGGGAGAAGGGGAGGAAGTAGTTCAACTGTACGGTTGGTTTGTTTTAAGTGATGGGAAACCAGACTCTCTGTGACCCTGCTGAATCAGCTGCGCCCTTCAACCCTGCACTAACTTTGGCACATCCCCACCCGAGCGAAGTCCACAGAAGAAACTGGTCACTTGAACCGTGAACGCACGTGAGTTTGGAATGAGAACACCTGATGTGTCTGTGTTCTGGAAAATCCAGTCACCTTCCTATGCCCAGGACTCCTTTCCTGCCTGGTGGGCCACATCCCAGTCCTGGCACCAGCGCACCGCCCACTGAGGGCTGGTGGGGAGGATGGGGGAGTACTGCCGTATCGTGTGAATAAACGGTATTTTTTCTTTCCTACTTCTCGGCCTATTTTGTTGCTTCCAAATATGAGGGAGCCGGTGTCAGAGGCCAAGGCTGTCAGAGGTCGGTGTCAGAGGTCATGGCTGCCTTTGCGGTTGGCTTGCCTAGCAAACCAGCAGGCGGACACAGCTCAGCGTCACGATTGCAACTCCAAAAGATCCCTCTTAATCCTCCCCCTCCCCCAGCCCTGACTCTCCTCCCGGGCCGCAGTGCGAAGGTTTAAGGGGCCATGCCCTTTCTCTTATAACCTGCCTTTCTGGTACTTAGGGTCCCAGAATCTCCTGCTGAGCCTACATTTGAACCCCTCTTTTCTGCATCCCAATGGCAGATTATGTTTTTGGTAGGCATACTTCCTGTTTATAGTCTTTAAGTTAGGTTGTAACAAAATTCCTCCTCTTGAGCCGCTTTTAATAAGCGAAAGTTCCTGCCGGTAGTTTTGGTGCCTCTGTGAGGGCTTCTTCCAGAGCAATGGATGTCTTCACACAGAATGTCGCCTGATTCCCTCCAGGATCTCTTAAAGGGCTCTCTACCCTCATGACCTGATCATAATATTGATAGCTTGATTCATACAGCTCTTTATTAAAATGTGGCTGTGGGCAAAGTGGGTCTTTGTTGACACTTTCCCCAGCATGCAAATAAAGCCAAGAAATGACAGCTGCTAGGTGGATTTCCCTCAACCTGTGCCCCTCCTGGGAGGGTATCCACCCTCCCTCGCGCTCTCCCACGGCTCACCAGCCTGGTGTGAATGCATCCCAACTGTGCAAGCTAAACCGGCAAGAATAAGATGTCCCGTCCATTTCACGTGGGCTCTGGATCATTGCAGATCCACTTCTGTGACCAACTAAATGGCCGCCGAAGATTCTGACCCAAGGCTTGGGATTTTGTAGTATAGTGGAGCACCAGCCCTTAGAGCTCAAACTCTGATTAGCTAGCCACTCCAGCAGTGCGAGCACAAGAGGTGACTGGAAATTGTCAGAGGGGAAAGTAAATATGCTTCCTACATTTGCCTTCAAGGAAATACTGGGAGGCGGGCTCGGGAAGGAGAACTGGGGAATGAGGGAGCTTGCCCTGAGGGAGCCTGCCCTAGTGGAGTCCCTGGAGCTCTGCCTCAGACCAGCTGATAGTGGTTTTTGGCAGTTGGCCTGAAAGATTTTAGACTTTAGAGGAAAGTGGGGTAGGTTTGTGGACAGCTGCAGGTCACTGCCATATGGATGGTTTGGAAGGGGAATTTTTATTTAAGACGGTTTAGAACCTAACCTAGGGAAATGAATCGTTCACAAAGTTTCTTTTGCAGGAAGAGGTTTGAGATAGACTTACCTATGAGACTTGAACTCATTGCCAGCTTCACTATAGAATAAGGCATTTGGACCTTTTGTTGGTTTTATTTATTATGTTTAACGGGAAACACGCTTTTATAGGTTGAATGAATGAGTACGGAAATTCGGCCTGAAGGTAGCTGTTGCTGAATTTCTAAGGAGCTGCAGGCCCTGGGATCACTGTTTCAACTCCAATTTCACTCTTACTTTCAGTGGGGAGGTAGAGGGAGGGGAGTATGTCAGGCTGAGGTGGCCTGTGTCTCAGGGCAGGCTGTGTTCCATTTGGATGGGCCAGTGCTGAGGAGAACTTCTTGCTCTTTTTCTAGGGCTATGCTACCTACCAGCACTTGGCACTGTTGTAGCATTCCACTGTTGCAGGCCTGCCGCTAGACAGGACTTCTCAGACACAGGTAGGAGCCAATTGAAAGAGTCTTTATTCCATCTGGCTGATGACTATGCCTGGGTCCTTGGGACCTGAGCCTTTCTCGTCCATACTTAAGCAAGAAAACCACGTCACGGCTGGAAAGTTCCCAACGTTCCCTTCCTGAAACTGAAGGCTAAGCAGACAGTTACAAAAAGCCAAAATATGCAGTCCAGTTAGCAAAATGGCAGGGTCACGCTGAACATTAGGGAGCCCACACCCCTGAGTGTTGTTGTTGTTTTTTCTTCATTCAGCAAGACGAAGTTCATCAAGGGGACTAAAACAGAGTCACCATGGTCATCTAGCTCTTTTCATATCGCCTCTGGTTCTGTGGGAGGGCATGAGTCAAATTGTGGACTCATCCTGGTGAAGAGGACTATGTTTTCCTCTTAGGACTGAGGGTTTTATTGAGGGCCGGGGAGATAGCTCAGAGGATAAGAGCTTTATTGAATTGTTTCGTTTTGTTTTTTAAGAATTATTTTATTGATATGATTGCATTGTAGCTGTCTTCAGACACACCAAAAGAGGGCATCAGATCCCATTACAGATGGTTGTGAGCCACCATGTGGTTGCTGGGATTTGAACTTAGGACCTCTGGAAGAGCAGTCAGTGCTCTAACCACTGAACCATCTCTCCAGCCCAATTAAATGGTATTTTTAACATAACTAACCATACATTTAAGAATACAAGGGCTGATAGCTAAGGCCAAGAGGAGGATTAAGGGGCCAGTGATGGCAGAGACCAGGACAGGTAGCCAATGTATCCAGGAAGAAGGGACAGGTACAGTTATTAGAGTCATGTCTCCTTTCCCACTGTCCTTTATATTGTTTCTGACCATGCCAAGGTTCTCTCCGATGACACCAGACTGGTTGCCATAGGAGCCGCAGGTTTTGTTCCAGTGCCAGGCAAAAGTCTGTCTTGGTGTTTCATGAAGAGATCTAAGCTCCTTTGGTTTTGTAAGACTACCTGAGCCAAGGAGTCTACCTGGTTTTCTAATCTGGAGGTGGAATTCTCCAGCTGCCCTATGTCACAGACCTGCCTGGGGACTGAGCTATCCTAAGCTTTTTGTTTTTGTTTTATCTCCTATGATGAGAACCGAGATGCTCACTGGCTGATCCAGCCATTGCTGCCCCCTGCTGAGACTGGGATCAAGATGGGGACAGCCCTTTTGGTCTTCACTAGTCCTGAGTCTAGGCTGAGGTGTGCCCTGCTTTCTTCTCCACTATAAACATACATCTGAGAAGCACACACACAGTATACAGAGGAGTGGAGTGTGTCCCTCCAGTTGATCCGAGGAAGCACAGTGAGTGAGTCCGTTGGTGCAGGCCAGCCAGGTGTTCTCAAGAGCATGGTAGGATATTCGATCCTCCATTTTGGGTGGTTTGGCTGTTATTACAAGTCTCAACATAAGGGGAGCTGGTTATGTCCTATTTAGAGGAGACTATGCAAGTGTCTTTTTCTTGGAGATCTTCCAAGGTTACCCCTGACTCTAGTCACAGTCTGGGGAATCTCTTGAAGGGTTAGGGTCTATTTAATCTACCTCCTACATAGTAAGAGGATTTGGGGTCCAGACATAGCCAACAACAGTCTTGTCCTAGGTCAGGTTCAGATGGCTGAGTGTGTGCCTCTTTGGTTGATTGTGTAAACCTGGGGGAGTGGAGCCTAACACCGAGGCCGACTAGGCCTGGAGAGATGACTCAGTGGTTAAGAGCACTGTCTGCTCTTCCAGAGGCCCTGAGTCCAATTCCCAGCAACCACATGGTGGCTCACAACCATCTGTAATGGGATCTGATGCCCTCTTCTGGCGCACAGGCATACGTGTAGGCAGAAAGCTGTAGAATGTATACATAATAAATAAATATTTTTAAAAAATTTAGGCAGACTAAAGTTTCACGAAATAGTCAATTTATTTAGAGCACCAGGTAATTTATACTCTGGGGGTTTAAAAGTGTCACATGAGCTCTTATACTCTCTTGTTCTCTTACTCTCTCTTGCTCTCCTCCACTTGTTCCTTCCCTCCCTATTCCCTTCCCCCTCTCTCTGCAGGTGCTCATGTGCTTCTCTACATCCCCCCCCCCACCTCTGCCTCTACTACCCTCTTAACTCCCTCATGACCTGAATAAACTCTATTCAGTACTGAAAAAAAAGTGTCACATGAGCAAGGCTTTGGATCACAAGGACAAGCCCTATGTGGCAAAAACATGTCACCCAGCAGGCCCTCCAGAGGCACATAAATCCTGACTCCCCAGGTTCTCCCTGTGACACAATTGTAAATTGTCCAGAAGCTGTTTGTATTTTAAGGTTAATTCCACTTCCCCAAGAAGGGCAGCCTACTCTTCAGGTGACTTCATCTGAACCTTCCCATTTTAATTAGTAAAATAAAGGAAAGACTGAACGGGGCAAGGAAGGTGGAGAGGAGTGAGGTCTGAGAGGTCAGGGAGGAGGGTGGAGGTCACTGCAACTTGGAGGTTCCCCAGGACCAGCTAGACCCAGGTGGGATTGATTGGTGTTAAAAAGCTATGAACATTAAGGGTTTTATAGGTCTAGTATTTGATACAGAAGGGCAGTTTGTATCTTTGTCTATTTGATGTAATCTTGTTGTGTAGAGGGTTTGTGGATTGAGAGTTGAATATATAAACCTGAATGAAAAGCAAACGGGTTGTAGAGTTGTATTTATGTGGGATTTGGGGGTACAGAAACACCCCAGGACAGAGGTAGAGAACAGGCGGTAGAAAACCACCAGGGAAGGGAGTTAGTTGCACGGACAGGGTTAGGCTGTAAGGGTGGCTTGGGCCGCGCGACAGAGGTACTTGTTGCTCCGTATCAGGGTCGGGCCTGAGGAGTGAGACCTCAGGGCCAATAAAGAGTTAAACCCTTTTATTTTTTAACATTTACTGCAACACACAATAGTAAGCACCAACCCCGTAGGCCCTGGTTTTAATGACCTCCAGGTTTTACCTTCCAGCACTACAGGTTATGGGAGGATTTTCCATTTTTCTTTTTCCTGGAGATAGGGGTCTTTGTGTCCCAGGAGGATTCTTTTCACATCCCATGGCTGCTCAGGGGCACTGCCAGCTTCCTGGACAGGGGTCTGGACCCCTCTCCTTATGTTGTGGTGACCTCCAGCCACACGATTATTTTTGTTGCTACTTCATAACTCTAATTTTGCCATTGTTCCGAGTCTTAATGTAAATGTCTGTGTTTTCTGGTGCTCTTCGGTGACCCCTGTGAAACAGTTGTTCGATGTCCAAAGGGACGGCGAGTCACAGGTCAAACACTGCTGAACAAAAACTGCTAAACTGTTGGCAGGCAGATAGTACCACAACCTATCCTATCACACACACGCAACACACACACACCTCAACCCCCCCCTGCTGTCGCCTCGTAGGCACGGTCACAAGGGCACAGAGGTCCACCCAGAAGGTGGGTTGGTCATCTGAAGTTATGTTAAAGAGAATCATTTCTATTACCTGTCTTTCTCAGTTCCAATTTTCTGGTCTATAGTGGTTATGGGATCATACCCCAGGGAGGAGGAAGAAAGAAACACAAAGCCTGCATTTATCTTAGAGCTCAGAGGTTCTTAGACGACCAGTCCATTGGTCGTCATCCTCTCTGACCTATATTAGTCTGGAGTGATGAACCCAAGGGAGAGACAGCTAGTTTGACATCAGTTGGGGTAGTGAGGATAACTGGGTAGAGTCCCTTCCAGACAGGTCCCAGGCCTGCTTCCTTTTTATCCAAACCAAGTGGAACTGGTGTTGTGTGCTCGAGGTGGTCCAGAGAGCAGCTTGGTAAGCTTCCTGTAAACCTGCAAAGAGTTGGGAATGGAGTGAGGAAGCATTTCTGCCTGGGGACGTCCTGGAGTGTGGGGATAGGGAGGCAGCCTTCACGTTCTACTCTTTCTCAGCTGCGCAGCCTGTGTGCACGATGCAGTTTCTGACTGATAGTTAACCTCTTTCCAAACTTTGAAATACCTTGGCCATGAAGGCCAGGCAATTGAATACCAACACCAGGGGCAGTCCAAACCTAACTCCCGAAGAAACTTCTTTGTGACTATTGGGGCATTCTCTGTGAGGGTGGGGTAGCCTTCCACACACCCCAAGAAGGTGTCCATAAATACTAACAGGTACTTTTCTTTTAAGATTTATTTATTTCATGTATATGAGTACACTGTAACTGTGGCTCTCTTCAGATACACCAGAAGACCCTGTTGGTGTACAGAGTTCAAAGACAGCCAAGGCTACAAAAAGAATCCTGTCTCCACAAACAAGTAAACAATGACTAGAGATGCTAGGTCGACCTGGCTGCTCTGCAAGTTGCTATGTTGTCTCGACTGGCCTGAGAGACAGAGAGGAGGAGAGGAGGCGAGAAGTACAGGCTGGCCATGAGCACGTGGGGGGGGGGGGGGTAAGGGAATGGGAAGAGGGGGGACAAAGGTGTAAGAGCAAGTGGGCAAGAGAAGAGAGCAAGAGTAAGAAGGGGCAAGCAGCCCCTTTTATAGCGCCAGGTAACTGTGGGGTGGAGTTCACAGAATTCTAACTGGAAAGATTTCACCCCTTGCTCCGGGGTCTTCATTATCTAGTCCTGGCTCACCTGGAAATCAGATCTGCCAGCCTCCGTCTCCGGAGTGCTTGGATCAAAGGCATGAGCCACCATGCCTGACTAGTGGTTTCTTTACTTACAATTTAGTAAATCCAATCTCTTGGAGATTACTCTTACGTTATTAAACAATAAATAAAGATGCCAGCCCTGACTTTGCTCTCTAGATCTTTCCCAAACACTCATCATTGCCTAAAACAAAAACAAAACAACAAAAACAACAAGCAAGGTGAGGTGAAAATGCTTTTTAATCCTAGCACTCAGGCTGGGGGTGTGGATCTCAGTTCTGGGACACTAAAGCTACCTAGCGACCCTGCTTCAAACAACAACAAAACCCCAACACTTTTCCTTGTCTCCTGCGCAGATGCGTTAGCGAGAAGGGTGAAGATAAGGAAAGGCAAATGAGGACAGTTTAGGACGGGACACCCGGGAAGGAAAGTCCCTCCGGGACTGGACGCGGGCTATCTAAAGCTAGAACCGCAGCTCGATGGTCAGGGCTGAGAGCCTGCGACACGGGTTCACACCTAGGCACTGAGCCCGCCCACCACTTCGGAGGCGGAACCTTTGCGTTGATAGCCTATCACCGCTACGGAGGCAGAGCCAGTCTCCTTCTCATTGGTCAATGATAAGGTGACGTCACACCAGGCTACAGAGACCGTCCTGATTGGTTGGCGCTGGTGCCGGTTTGCGCTGGGGAGTCTGCGCCGAACTTTCGCTGTCCACGCTTTCAGTCGGTCGTGGGGGCTAAGGTGGGCGTGGGGACGGCTCCGCAGAACCCTGGGTTCTGAGGGCGGAGTAGGGGGTGGGGGGGAGAACCGCTGACCGGAAGTTATCAGACTGACCGGAAGCGAGGCCTGAGGGAAAGCGCAGATGCCCGGAGGGAGGAGCTTTTTCCACGTAAGGGGGCGGAGGGGACGCTCGGAGTCTCCGGCGAGCAGCGCGTCTCCGCTTTGAGGCTGAGCGGAGGACGCTGAACGGGCGGTGGGCTTTGGAGAGCCCGAGTCCTGCTGAGCTCCGGCGGGACCCGGTGCCTCTCGCCCCCGAGAGCGGAACGAGAGCGATTCCTGTCACCGGGGCACCCGAGGAGCAGCCGGGGTGCAGCCCGTAGGTCAGGCTCGGGGTGCTGCGCGCGGAGCCGGGTTTGTAGCTGACTACTACTGTCCTGTCTCTGCCGGGTAGAGTTACACTCCTCCTCGCCTTTGTACCGGAGTCGGCGCCTGCTAGGGCAGGGAAAGAGCCGGGATGGCCTGGGCTCTGAAGCTGCCGCTAGCTGACGAAGTGATCGAGTCGGGGCTGGTGCAGGACTTTGATGCTAGCCTGTCTGGCATTGGCCAGGAACTGGGTGCCGGTGCTTACAGTATGAGGTGAGTGAGATCCCCCCCACCCCCACCTCCCAGACCTCACCTTCTCAATAACAAAGGTAGGATCTTGTAAAGTGGGACGGCGGCTGTGCGGTTTAGAAAACCGCCTGCGGCGTGATGGGCAGACTTCTTTTCCCCCTTTGGTTTGAGGACCGTGTGGTAAAGGAAAAAGACTCTAGGAAGAGTCAACTCTGTAGGGCCCTTGCATCCCGCTGGTGTGGGAGGCTTGGGCACTGATTGGATTCATGTGAAGAAGGAAGGGGCAGAGATGGCTAAGGAAGTTGGGCAGTTGGGAACTGAGGCTCAAGGTTGACTACTTGTTGGGAAGAGACGGGAGACCTTGGGCAAGAAGTCCACAAGTCTGTCTCCTACAACAGACTTGTTTTAAGGTTCTCTTTCAGGGAAACTTGAGCTGAGAATGTTGTAAAAAGTGACAAAGAAAGCCTTGTATACTGGCGCAGAACTGAAGTCCCAGCACTTAGCGAGTGGGGGGTTAGGAGTTCAAGGCTATGCTTGGCTACATAGTAAGGCCAGCACGGGCTACCTGAGATTCTGCCTTTAAAAAAGGCAAAGATAACTTTTCGATGTTTCTAGACACCTATGCATCAGGCAAAAATATCCTTTTGTCAGGAAAGATGGTGAAGAACTCTGCTCCACAAGGCTCGAGCAGCTGGAGGAGTTTTCTTCCCCTCAGGAACCGCAGCTTAGGTAAAGCTGGGGTTTGTTTGTTTGTTTGTTTATTTATTTATTTATTTATTTATTTATTTATTTATTTATTTATTTACTTTGAGACAGGGTTTCTCTGTGAAACCCTGGTTGTCCAGGATCTCTGTAGGCCGGGTTGGCCTCAAACTCAGAGATCTGCCTGCCTCTGCCTCCCAACAGCTGAGATTAAAGCAAGCACCACCGCAGCCCCGGCCTGAAGCTGTATTTTTGACTTTGTCACAGAAAAAGATTTCAGGATAAGTCACTATGGGGCAGAGTTGAAGTTTATTAAAAGGTCTTCAACATCCATCACCACATGGGGGACTAATGAAAATGAGGTGTGCTCAGGAAAGAAAGACACACCTGAGAGAGGGGCTCGGCTTCTCAAGGGATCAAAACTGTCTGTACAGTAACTAATTTAGTGGTTTTGGTGGTGCCCGAAGTTGTACTAAACAGATTTTTTTCCTTTGTGATTTCTTTATTGTTTCTATTTCCGTTTTTAGATCCAGGATGGTTTTGTTCAATTCATTCACCTCTTTGGTTGTTCGTAAACAGAATTTTTAAGAAACCTTACAACAGGTTGTGGATCATGCATGGGCACACTCTTAGGTCCTAAAAGGTTTCAAAAATTAAGATGTTTTAACTGTAAACAAAAAATTTAAGCCTTGTTTTGGGATTCACAGAAAATATCTGAGAAAGTAGGAAGACTGTATTTGAAGGTGATATAGGTTCAGGTCTTAAACATGGATTGTTACTTTTTAAAAATTTTTATTTATTTTATGTATATGAGTATACCATTGTTGTCTTCAGACACAACAGAAGAGGGCACCAGATCCTATTACAGATGGTTGTGAGCCACCATGTTGCTAGGATTTGAACTCAGGACCTCTGGAAGAGCAGTCAGTGCTCTTAACTACTGAGCCATCTCTGCAGCCCTGGATCGTTACTATTTTAACATTCTTTCCTACATAAATAATTTTATTTCTTTGTTTGTAGTCTTTCTGTGTTGATAGTCTTCACACAAAATCTAGTTACTTGTGTTGGAATTCCTCCCTCCCATTTGTGTGTGTGTGTGCACGCGTGCGTGCATTTGTGGAGGTCAAGGGGCAACTGGGAATTGCTTGTGTCCTTGCATCGTGTGGATTCTAGGCTGGAACTCGGACTTGGTAGCAAGGCCTTGACTCATCACCTGATCGATTCTTTAGCTTCACTCCCTTCCTTCCCATTTTCCTCTACATTTTATTGTCTTTCTCTCCTCTTGTAATTCCCCCCCATCCCCAGACGTTTAAGGCTAAAAATGTGTTTTCTACAAGGACTTTGGTGCTGGAGAGTGATGCAGACCAGACCTGTGCAGGGACTGGAAGTCTCCACCGCAACAACCTGAGAACGTGGGACGGCCCAAGCTCGGAGACAGTTTTTGGAAAACTGGAATAGAGTGTCGTTTCTTGGGCCATCAGACCACATAGCAATACAGCTAATATAACATACATACATATGCACACACACAAATCTTCAAGGTTTATCTTTTTATACAGTCTTTTTTTTTTTTTAAGAACAAGTTAATCAGACTTTTTATGATGTGCTTAAGCTTGATTTTTGTCCTGACTTTTCTATTTTGAAAAATCCCTAGGACTAAAATCTTTTTGCTGGTGATGGTGGCACATGCCTTTAATCCCAGCACTCAGGAGGGCAAGGGCAGGTGTGTCTCTGTGAGTTTGTGTGGCCAGCTGGTCTACAGAGTGAGTTGCAGGACAAAGACTAAGTAAATAAAACCAAATCCCTTTTTTGGTCTGGGGAGATTGCCAGTGGACCCTGCTTTACAAGCATATTCTGTACAAGAACATCTGAGTTTGAGTCCCCAGCAACCTCATGAGAAAGTCAGGAGTAGCTGCCCATGTACTTCTTACTCCATAATTGCTGCCCCATGCACTCTTTACCCCAGGATCCCTGTGACTCTCAGCCTAGCATGCCTATCTGAAGAAACAGTTCTGTGAGAAGACCCTGTCTCAAAGGTAGAGCAGGACACCCCCATCTCTGCCTTTACACATGCACACATAAGATGTCCTTTCTCATCTAAGCGCATTTTCTCTTCATCCTTCTTTACCAAAGTTTCCTCACCTGTAACTTCCTGTATCTCTTTAAAAAATTATTTATGTGCATGGGCAAAGATGAAAACGTAAATGCAAGATAAAGAAGACAAAGCAATCATGAACTTGTGGGCCCTTTTGACCTAAAAAGAAATTTTAAGGCACAACACTATAACAAACTCTAGATATGGGTTGTCTTAGTTACTAGAAAACAAATACAGATTCCTATTGGCTATCAAAATTGTCAGCCCCTAGAATATTTAACTTTCAAACCCCATGAACATGGTTGTGTTATCCCTCCCCTTACTGTGGCACCTAATGAGGACGGCTGGTGACGCAGAGTTAGCAGTGTTGGAATGAGATTGGTGGTCTGCTAAGAGCTGATCCTGTAAAATGCACACATAAAGTGAGAAGGCTTTCACTTGGCATGTTTCAAGGTAAGCCTTGGCTGATTCATACTTCTTTCATTGAACTTTTAATACTATATAAGTTGTCTGAGTAAGTTTATATCTGACTTGACCAGGGTGTTGTTGTCATTGTTAGCTGGGATATCAGGTACTCCACCTTAGCTTCCAACGGTTAGCTGAAGATGACCTTGAATGTCTCTCTTTTTTTTTTTTTGTTTTTGTTTGTTTGTTTTTCAAGACGGTTTCTTTGTGAAGCTCTGGTGTTCTGTAGACCTGCTGGCCTCTAGTTTATGGAACTCCACCTGCCTCTGCCGAGTGTGGGGATTACCAGCCTCTGTCACCACACCCAGGCTATGTGGTAACTAGTGACCAAGCCCAGCACTTTGTGAGTGTTAGGCAAGCATTCTACCAACTATATTCCAAGTCCTGGTCAGTGTGTGTCCGTCTGTCTGTCTGTCCATTTGTGTCTCTGTGTGCTTGAGTTTGGCTCGTGTGTGCTCATGCATGTTTGTGTGTGGTGTGTATGTAGGAGGGGTGTTCATGCACATCTGTGTGGAGGCCAGAGGTTGATGTCAGATGTTTTCCTCATGGAAATCAGAAGGTGTTGGATCCCCTAGGACTGGAGTTCCAGATGACTGAGCCACCATGTGGGATCAGGGAATTAAACTTAGGACAGCCAGTGCTCTTACACATGGGCCTCTGTCCTTCTGTCCAGCCCAGGGGATTGTCTTTCCCTGCGCACTTCTTAGTTTTGTGACGTCCCATTCTTAGGAGATGTAGGACACTGCCTTCTTTTATTCTGGCAGTTTCAGAATTAGGGCTTAATCCATTTGAGTTAGTTTTTGTGCATCGTGATGGACACATGCCTAATGTCACTCCACCTGTGTGCAACCTGTTCTCCCAACGCCATGACGATGCTTTCTTTTCTCCACGTCTGTCTTAAGCCTCATTGGGAGTGTTAAGTAGCTGATGTTATCTCTGGGTATTTTTGGGTCTTCAGTTTTGTTCTGTTGGTACACATGTCTGTGTGGCGTCATCTCTGTGGCCCTGTACTGTATCATAAGATCTGAGTGGTAACCCCCCAGCACTGTTCTTTTTGTTGAGGATTGATTTGGCTGTCTGAGGTTGCATATGAATTTCAGGATAGTTGTTTTCTGCTTGTGTAAAGAGCGAGATGGGGGTTTTGATTGGGATCGATTGAATGTGTGCACTGTCATTTCACAATGTTGATTCCCAATCCACGAGCATCGGCTGTCTCTCCATTCTCTAGTGTCTCTATCCCTCCAGAGGTTTAACGTTTTCACTGTTGAGGTCCGGCATTTCTTTCTTTTTTATTTTTATGTGTGAGTATACCATCGCTGTCTTCAGACACACCAGAAGAGGGCATCAGATCCCATTACAGATAGTTTTGAGCCACCGTGTGATTGCTGGGAATTGAACTCAGGTACTCTGGGAGAGCAGTCAGTCCCAGGTCTTGCATTTCTTGGATAGGTTTATTTCTAGATAATTTTATTTTCTTTGATTCTGTAAATGGGAATGTGTCCATGAGCTCCCTATCTGTATATTTATTATTGGTGTATAGAAAAGCCATTTGATATGTGTAAGTTGACTCTGCATCCTTCCACATTCCTGAATTTGTTTCTACATCCCAAGTAGACTTTTGGGATCCTGCAAATAGGGGTGGGTTGATGACCTCCTCCTGCCTCATTGCTCCAGCTAGTGCTTCAATGCAGAGCTGAAAAGGAATAGAATAGCGGTGTCTGTCCTGTCCTGACTCCATGGGTGACAGCAGTTCTCAACCTGTGGGCTGCAACCCCATATCAGATACTTACATTACGATTTATAACAGTAACAAAAGTACAGTTAGGAAGTAGCCACAAAATAATCTTATGGCTGGGGGTCAGCACAGCATTTGGAGCTGTGGAAAAGGGACATAGTGTTAGGAAGGCTGAGGGCCAGTGATTGAGGATGCAGCTGGCTGTGGGCTTCTTGTATATGGCTTTTATTATGTTGAGGCATGGACCCTTTCTTCCTGGATTTCTAGGACTTTTATCATCAAGGTATGCTTGATTTTATAAAAGGCCCTTTCTGCTTCTATTCATATAGACATGGGACTTTTGTCTTTAGCCCATTAACGTAGTTTATTGCATTTCTTGACGTGCATATGTTGAGCCATCCCTGAATTTCAGAGATAAAGCCAACTTGGTGAATAGTTTTTTTGATCTTTGACTGTATTCTGTTTGGAAGTATTGTATTGTGTATTTTTGGGTCTTTGTTCATCAGGAATATTGGCCTATAGTTTTCTTTGCTGTTGTTGCTGTGTCTGACCCTGGTGTAGGTATTAGATTGATAAAGCAGGGGTCTGAAAATGTTCCTTCTGTTTCTTTCTTTATTCTTAATAGTTTCAATAGTTCTGGTAGAATTCCGCTGTGGACCCGTGTCTGGTCAGGAATGTTTTTTCTTTCTTAGCTGGAAGGTCTTGTTAGTACTATTTCAGTCCCCTCATTTGTTGTGGGTCTGTTTAGGCTGTTGACTTCTTGGTTTCCTCTTGGTGGTGAGTCTAGAAATTAATTTCTTTTATGTTTTGCTGCTTAATTGGAATACAAGCTTCCTTTGTTTGCTTGTTTAGCTTTTTGAGACAGGGTTTCTTTGTGAAATAGCCATGACTGTCCTCGAACTTGCTCTGTAGGTCAGCTGGCTTCAAACTCACAGAGAGCTGACTGCCTTTTCCTCCTGAGTGCTGGGATTAAAGGTGTGTGTCATCATACACAACCTGAGTGCAAGTTTTAAAAAATACTCCTGTGTATTATTCTGAATTTCTTTGATGTTTATTGTTGTGTTTTCATGTTCGTTTCTGACTTTGTTAATTCGAGTTGTCTATTTCTTCTCATTAATTGGGCCAAGGGTCTTAGAGCTGTTTTCATCTAAAGAAAACAGCTCTAAGATTTATTGATTCTTTGGACTGTTTTCTTTTTTTCTGGCTTTGTTTTGTTCGTTTTTTATTTCTGCTTGATTATTTCTTGCCATCAACTGGGTTTGTATTTGTTTTTCTAGCTTTTTTGAATTGCATCATTAAGCCATTTATTTGTGCTCTTTCTGATTTTTTTTTTTTTTTTTTTTTTTTTAATGGTTGGGGAGTGGGAATTGAGATGGTTCTCTGTGTAGCCTTGGCTGGTCTGTACCACGCTGCCTCAAACTCAGAAATCCACCTGTACTGGGATTCAAGACACTTACTATCGCCACCTAGAGTAAATTACTTATACTTAGTAATTTATTAAGGTAGCAGGTAAGCCTCTACAGAGTTCTCTGCTCCCAGCAAAACTTAGTAGTGGTGAGAATGAATAGACAATGGAAGGTGCTAGGTATATGAGAACACACATGCGCGAACACACACACACACACCACAGAGACGGAGGGGAGGGGAGAAGAGAGAGACAGATAGACGAAACTTGAGAACATTGGTTTTTGGTTTTTTGTTTTTTCTTATATGAGCACACTGTAGTTATCCTCAGACACACCAGAAGACGGCATCAGATCCCATTACAGATGGTTGTGAGCCACCATGTGGTTGCTGGGAATTGAACTCAGGACCTCTGGAAGAGCATTCAGTGCTCTTAACCACTGAGCCAACTCACCAGCCGAACATGGTATATTTTAAAAAGTCTTATATTATTTAGGGAATTAAAATACATAACCATCTCAAAATATAATGATTCAGCTTGTGTTACTTATTAAATATTAATGTGTTTGCTTTTGTAAGACCTGGTTTCCCTGTGTAATTCAGGCTTCCCTCAATCTGTGACCTTCCCTGAGTCTCCCCTGAATACTTAGGTTTAATGCACAAGCCTCAGTTTGGTGCTAGGTTTTTTTTGAGACAAGGTTGTAGGTAGCCTATGCTAGCTTCCAGCTCAGCTTCCAGCTGATGCTCTAACCGTACTGCCGATAAAGTATGTTTCTTCCTCCTTTAAAGAGTCTGGGCACTGTGGCAGGCATCTTTATCTCCTACGCATTGATTTTGCCAGACTCTACACCTGTCCCTCTCGGTTCTCTGGGCTCTTTCTAGAAGAGAGCATCCTAACAGCTGGTGGGCCTGAAGGAAAAAGGCTAAAGCAGAGTTAGAACTGGAGACCAGTCATTGCCATAGACCAGGAGGGCAATGTGTCCATCCACCGTGTGCAGCAGCCTCCGTAGTGTGCTGTTTACTGTCACTCCTGTGCTTCTCAACACTCTGAACTCCACAGCCATGTTTTTCACAACAGGCTTTCTTGTATACCAGCGTGGTCATGAGCTTACTGTAGCTGACGATCATCCATTTGTCTGTTTGTGTGGCATGTTTGTGTTTGGTGATGTCCCAGTCAGGGTTTCTGTTCCTGCACAAACATCATGACCACGAAGCAAGCTGGGGAGCAAAGGGTTCATTCAGCTTACACTTCCACATTGCTGTTCATCACCCAAGGAAGTCAGGACTGGAACCCAAGCAGGTCAGGAAGCAGGAGCTGATGCAGAGGCCATGGAGGGATGTCACTTACTGGCTTGTTTCCCCTGGCTTGCTCAGCCTGCTTTCTTATAGAACCCAGGTCTACCAGCCCAGGGATGGCTCCACCCACAATGGGCTGGGCCCTCCCCCCTTGATCACTAGTTGAGAAACTGCCTTACAGCTGGATCTCATGGAGGCATTTCCTTAGTGTTATCACAGAGGCTCCTTTCTCTGTGATAACTCTAGCTTGTGTCGAGTTGACACAAAACCAGCCAGTACAGGTGGCAAGTGCTTTTATCCACCGAGCCATATCACTAGGTCTGATCCTCCTGCCTTTACCTCCCAAGTGTAGGATTAAAGGGCTGATCTGCTCTTCTTGGTTTATGCCAGGATACACATCATACGCTGGTTCTTGCGCATGCTAGGCAAGCACTGTACCAACTACATCTCTAGCACTCAGGTTATCCTAATACCAAATGAGTTCTCTATACCTTTATGTTTGGTTAAAGCACGTCAAATTGGCCGGGCATGGTGGTGAATGAACACCTTTAATCCTAACACTCAGAAAGCAAAGGCAGGTGGATCTTTGTGAGTCCAAGTCAGCCTGGTCTACAGAGTGAGTTCAGGACATCCAGGGCTAAGTAGAGAGACTCAGTCTTAAAAACAAACCAAAAAAAATCTCAGTGCCCCCCAAAAACCATTCCTCCTAAAAAAAATTGATGTGCCAAATTGACAGTGTACATCAGAATGGTTCTGCAGAAATATCAGGTCCCATCAGTAATACACTAAGCACAGAGAAGCCAGCCCTTCAGATCCCTTCATTGAAATGAACTCAATGAATGAAGCAATTTGATACAATAGAATGCTTCCTGACACATTGGAGAGACTCCTGAGTCTTCAGAATGGGTTTTCCTAATGTGTAGTCAGCTTCCCCCTGAGAGAGAACAGCCTTTTTCCTTGCATCTGTACATATTAATTATACCTAGCAACGGGTATCGTGTGACATGCTCCTCCTGATAACATTTATCCCGAATTACTCTGCTCTCACGGATTCTTTCTCTGCTTTTCTGTCGTGTGTGCGAGTGTGTGACAAGAGCTGGTGTCTAGTTAGGGTTACTGTTGCTGTGTAGTGGAACACCATGACCAAAGCAACTTGAGGAAGAAAGGGTTTATTTAGCTTACACTAACCAGTCAAGAATTCACACAGGGCAGGAACCTAGAGGCAGGAGCTGATGCAAACGCCATGGAGGGGTGCTGCTTATGGACTTGCTCTCCATGGCTTACTCAGTACTTGTTTTATAGAATCCAGGACCACCAACCCAGGATGGTACCAACCACAATGGGCCAGAGCCTCCCCCATTGGTTAAGAAAATGGATGACTTTAGCTCTGTCAAATTAACCAAGCCAGCACACTGGTTTTTTACTTCCATATTGGTTCTTTTTTAATTCTTTTTTTTTTTTTTAAAGAATAAGCAGGGGCCTAGGGTGTATTTACAGAGAATCTTTAAGTCTCCATCTCTAGGATTGTAGAACTGAATGGTTTTTTTTTTTTTGTTTTTCTTCTTTTGTTTTTTTTTTCTCCAACAGTAAAGAAACTAATAATAATAAACAATAATAATTCTAGATTGTGAAATATTTGAGGGGCTCGTGGAATGGCTCAGTAGGTAAAGGTGCTCGATACTAAGTCTGATGACCCAAGTTCCATTCCTGGAAACCATGTGATACACGGAGAGGACAGACTCCAGGAAGCTGTCCTCTAACCCGAGTATGTGCAGTGTGTGTGTAAGTGTAACCTAAACCTCCTATGGATGTAGACATATCTGTCCTGCTTTGAATAATTTTAGAATCTCAACCTTAAATGACAGATCTGTGCTTAGTTGTGGAGGGTTAAGTGCAGTGCCACACGCTGCTGAGACTGGGATCTGTCTCTTAGCCTCCCCAGACACTGAGATTGAGGAGAGTACCAAACTACGTTAATGCGGGTTGGCCTGTTGCTATGTCAAAAGCCAATTTACCTTGATTCCTGGTAATCACTAACCTTTCACAGAAGCCAGCGGAGATGATGTTTGAGGGTGATGTCACAGTGAAGTCTCCCAATGCCCAATACTGTTTCTTTTTTCTCTCTATTTATTTTATGTATGTTTACACTGTAGCTGCCTTCAGACACACCAAAAGAGGGCATCAGTTCATTAGATGGTTGTGAGCCACCATGTGGTTGCTGGGAATTGAACTCAGGACCTCTGGAAGAGCAGCCAGTGCTCTTAACTGCTGAGCCTTCTCTGAGCCCCCAACAAGGTTTCTGAATGTATGTCTTGTGTTCTAAAGTGTTTGTTGTATCTGGTCTTAAATTTTTTTTTATAGAAATAGTGTCTGGTTTTAAATTGTCTCCAGGAACAAGAGTATTTCTCCCTGACTAGCACTCCCTAGAAAGGGTAGATTTTCTTGTTTCTCAGATAGCCCACACTGGCTTTGATATCAGGATCCTTCATCCTCCCTGGTGTTGGAATTACAGGTGTGTGCCATCACACTGGGCTTTTCCCGCTCTTTTTCTTTCTCTCTTTCTTTTTTAAACTTTATATGTATGAGTGTTTGCATACATGTATGCATGTACCATGTGTGTGTCTAGTGCCTGTGGAGGCCAGAAGAAGCGGTTGGATACCCAGAACTGGGGCTACAGATGGCTGTGAGCCACACCATAAGGTACCAAGCAGTGAGTCATTTTAATGCTAACTTTTCTCTACAGCCTCACTTTGAACCCTCAACTGTACCCATCTGGACAGAACACACACAGTTACAGACCGAGGAGAGGGAGAGCACTGTGCATGTCCCGGTGCAGTGACAGAGGGCTTTAGTCCCAGCACTTGGAGATGGGGACAGGAGGATCTCTAGTTTAGGGCCAACACTGGCTGTGAAGAAGACTCAGTATCCTGAGAGAGGAAATTGCACATGTACCACCAAAGCCCACATATGTAAATCTGGCATTTTTCTTTAGTTGTGTTTCTCCCATGGTGCTATGGGTCAAACCAGAACCTCACTGATGCTATGCTCTGTGGAGCTGATGTCTCCTGCTGTTCCTTTTCTACCTAAGCCAGGCATGGCTATGTGCTTGCCCGAGACTCTGTGTGAGTGTGGAGACAGGATTTCAGGGCCTGGTAGCCACTTACCCTAGCCCTAGCGCTGGTTCAGTGGGGAGTCCTATCTCAAGGGAGTATGGTTGAGATAAGGCTGGATCTCTGATCTTCTTGGGCTTTTTTGCCAGAGGAATACCCTCCTCTCAATGTGCACACGTGTACACACACACACACACACACACACACACACACACACACACACACGCCATTAGGAGAAAAACTCCACAGAGAGAAGATGTGTGTTTAGAGCTGGGCATAATGGTACACACTTGTCACCCCAGCAGTCTGGATTGAAGGTAGAGAAGAAGATACGAAGACCTCTAGATAAAGGTCACCTAAGAAACGGGCTTAAAAACTAAGGCAAAGGGGAGTGGTTCAGAGCACCTAATACTCTTCCTGAGGACCCAGGTTAGGTTCTTAGCTGCTTAGGTTCTTACCTACAAATTCTTGTAGGGCTGAAGAGATAGCTCAGTGGTTAGAGCACTGACTGCTCTTCCAGAGGCCCTGAGTTCAATTCCCAACAACCACATGGTGGCTCACAACCATCTGTAATGGGATCTGATGCCCTCTTCTGATTTGTCTGAAGATAGTGTAACCACATACATGAAATAAATAAATCTTTAAAAAAAATAAAAAAAGAAATTCCTGTAACTTTCGTAGCAGTGGAATCCTTTTCTGGTGTCTGAGAGCTCCAGGCATACATCTATTGCACTTACACACAGGATAAATACATATCTTTTTAAATGAAACAAAAATTCCTCAGTACTGTTCCCTTTTTCCAAAGGTTAAGGTTGTTTTGTTTTGTTGTTCTGGGGTGGGGTTTGTTTGTTGTTTGGGTGGGGTTTGTTTTGCTTTGTTGTTTTGTGTCAGGGTCTCACTGCATAGCCCTGGCTTGGCTTGCAGCTCACAGAGACCTGCCTGCATCTGCAGGTCTCTGCCTCTCCGTGCTGGCGTTAAGTTGTGTACCCATCACAGCCCGGTATGGCTTTCCTCATTCAAAAGCTCCAAAGGCATAATAATCATGTAAGGTAATGAGCTCCGTTTGCTCAGCATCCATCACTTACGCCTCGGCCAGTGTCCCATTTAAATAAATACATACTTTATGTGTATACATACATGTTTGCATGCATGGATATGTACCACAAGTTATGCCTGGTACCCATAGAGGGCATTAGATCTCCTGGAGCTGGGAATACCGAAGGTTGTAAATCACCATATAGGTGCTGTCAATCAAGCCCTGGTCCTCTTCAAGAGCAGCAAGTGCTCTTAACTGCTAAGTCATCTCCAGCCTTTTAATTACTTTCTTTCTTCAGTCCCCCTGCTCCCTTTGTCTATTTTATACATGTGTAAAATCTAGTTTGGTAATGGTCACCTCCATTTCCCCTCCTCTTCCCCTAACATAGTTCTTTCAATACTTTATACCCAACCCCATCCCCTGCTCCTGCCCCCAAACCCAATGAGTTTTTTTTAGTTCTCCCTCTGAGCACATACACGTGGGTGTGGGCATGTACTGGAGCATGGACTACGGACCTATGGCCACACCTCCTAATGGAAAGGCTCCGCCCTCTTCCAGAGCTGTCACTGCCTTTCTCACTTCACTTAGCCATGGGCCTTGTGAGCTCTCACCCGCTTGATCTCATGTGTTCCAATGCTAGTGCAACAGCCACGCCTTCCAGAAGACAGCATTTCAGAGCACTTCTCTTAGGTGTTTTCTGTCCTTTTCTGGGATGTCCCCTGAGCCTTGGGGATGGGGATGGGCACACTTTCCCCACTTGGTCATCACTTGGAGTTATGAGTTTCTGTGTTGTCAAAGCTTCTCTGACACGAGGACTCTGAGCTTGACAGGAAGTGCGGTTTTCTTTTATCTTTTAAGAGGTGGGAGTCTTGGTCTGTTTTCCTAGGCTGGCCCTGGACTCATGGGCTTAAGTGGTCTTCCTGCCTTATCCTCCTTGAGACTGGAGTCACAGGCTGATGGTTCTCCCCGTTGCAGAGCCACTGCCCTCCACCTCCCAGGTAACATTTGGGGATTCTGGATATTGTTTTCGCCGACACAGTGGTTTAAGCAGAAACTGCTTGTCATTACTTTCGTGCTGATGGCTTGGATGAGGCTTTACCGGGTGAATAGTAACTACAGCTCTTCACAGACTTTTATAGGTAATTTTTCATTCGTGAATCTGCTTTCGCACCACTACCAGAAGTCAGTAGAGGTCATTTGTTTTATTCCAGTGATGTCCTTGCATTGCCCATATTTAAGCAAGAAGAGTCAAGTCTGCCCCCTGATAATGAGAACGAGATCCTGCCTTTTCAGTACGTCCTCTGCGCGGCCACCTCCCCAGCAGTGAAGCTCCACGATGAGACCCTCACGTACCTCAACCAAGGTCAGTGCCACTGGGTCCCGCCGGGTCTACACTGTGTGACGTGCGTGCCTGTAGGTCAGTTTAGATGTGTAGTGTGGCCCATCAACTAGACCCTTAGGAGACTTTCAGTCTGCGTTCTGACTCCTAGTTGGTGCCGCTCCGCCCGTCTGCTGTGGATAGTCACAGGCCTTGGACAAGCGGCTCCACCTGTTTCACTTCCCTTATCTGCAGAACCGATTGGCAGTGACTTAGAAAGTCGTGTCTATTACCTGTGACAAGGATATGAAAGTGCTTTTAGCACAGGGCCCACCCAGCTCTAGTAGGTGATGATAGTGTCACCTTACTCATTCTGTAGAATCTTTCTTTCTGAGTGTGTCTAGATAAGTGAGTCGGGATAGGCGTAATCTGTAATTATTTTTCTTCTAGGACAGTCTTATGAAATTCGGATGCTAGACAACAGGAAACTGGGAGAGCTTCCAGAAATCAACGGCAAGTTAGTGAAGGTAAAACAGGCAAAGTATTTTGTAGATTTTAGGAAGGGAGTGTGTTTTGTTTTAATTTTTGTTTTTTTCTTGACAAAGACTCATGACATATCCTAGGCTGGCCCTGAATTCCGTATCCTGCCTCAGTTTAGTAGAGTGTAGTGCTGAGCTTTCAAAACTGCACCATCATGGGTGTCGTGATTTCTTTTTTTCTGTTTTATGTTCTTCTGGATCCTTAGAGACAGGAATTAATGACACATTTTCTGCCACCATTTTCTGGCAGAGACATGAACTGGTGATCTTTGGGGTCAGTGTAAGCCTTGCTGTCCCTGTGGATTAAATGAATGATGTGGCTGTGCTTGTATACACATGCCAAGAACTGAGTGTGGTGATCAGAGGACATCTTGAGGGAGTCACTTTCTGTTTCTACCATGTGGGTCCCATGGATTGGATTCACGGTTGTCAGTCTTAGAGGTAAGCATCTTTACCTGCTGAGCCTCCACGATTCTCAAAGCTATAGAAGCAGCAGACTTGCAAAGCCTTGTTCTGGACAGCTTCTTGGTGGATTGTTTTTGGTGGCATAAAATCAGCTCCTTGAGGATTTTAATTTTAGTAAGAATGTGTGTGGGGGGGGTTGCTGGGGATCAAAGCTATAGCCTAGTACATGTTGGGCAGGTGCTGTACCACTGAGCTACATGTACTCCTAGCTGTTAGGTTTCTGGTTCTTTGGATACCTGGCCTTGTAACAAACCAGAAACTACTGTTTATGTCTCTCCTTCTGTCTCATTACATCCTGAGTCTAAGAGGAGTCAGCAGCTTTTCTGGGGTTTCCTGGGGACACGGGTCTTCACAGCGTGTGAGACAATGACCTTTCTAGCAGGACAAAAGGAACATTGACTTCGCTAAATGGCATGTGTCATCCAGGACTATCTGTCCTGTGAAGGAGACTTACACACTCTTTGTCTATAAAATGAAAAATAACCTGAACAAAACCAAAAACCTCAGCAGCTACTTTTTGTTTGTTGTCCACAGTAAAGATTTGGAGAACGAAAAGGACACTAGGTATAGGAGTTTTGACAGCGGCTGTGAAAGGGGGTGGGGAGAGGAGCATAAGGACAGTGACTGGAAGTGACCTGTGACCACTGTTTACAGGTTGTGCATAGAATCATGCTCAAGGCTGGCAGGGTGGCTCAACAGGGAAAAGTGCTGTTCCCAAGAGCAGATGACCCAAATTCTGTCCTTGGAACCCACCCACATGGTCTAAGGAGAGAATCTCTGTGGAGTGCATACACTCCCTCCGATAAAGAAAGAAGGAAGTACATGTAATGAACAAAACGTAAACTAAACCAACGTTGGTGGTACACGCTTTTAATCCCAGTACCTGGGGAAGCAGAAGTAAGCAGACCTGTGAGTCTGAGGCCAGCCTGGTCTACAGAGTGAGTTCCAGGACAGCCAGGGCTACACAGAGAAACCCTGTCTATAAAAAAAAAATTAGAGGTGGGTAAAAAGACCAGAAGATTTTAGATTGTATCTAGAAACCAACTAGTATCAACTCTGCTAAGTTTGTCTGAACTGGTTTTCTGACTGTGGGCTGACACTGTCCTTTCTTTAGAGCATATTCCGTGTAGTGTTCCACGACAGGAGACTGCAGTACACTGAGCACCAGCAGCTGGAGGGCTGGAGGTGGAACCGGCCGGGAGACAGGATTCTCGACATAGGTGAGTCGGGAGCTGGCACTCAGAGCCGGCACCCGCGCCTGTGCGTCCGGAGCTGACCGCTTCGCTGCTTCTTGTTCCCTTTGATTCCTGAGCTTCAGAGGCTCAGCCCGCAGGACGGCGAAGTGGTTGTTCCCAGGCATAAGAGAACTTGTAAGGCAACCTTAGGATTGAAGTTGAACAGTAAACTGGTTCACAAGAAGCTTTTGAGTGAACTGTGGTAATATAAAATGTGTTCGTGTATATAGTATAACACTTCATTTTTTCCATTGAATAATACTGTGTATTTATTCGTCTACTTTAAGTAGTGGCTTTTCATTCCTGTCTCCCCAGTCCTCATGAACCACTCTCCTGCCCTGTCTCCGTAGGGCAGTATTGTCCTCTGTGAGGTAGCATAGTGTCTCTGGAGATCCGTTCATGCTGTAGCATATGTCAACCTTTCTTTGGTTTTAGAGCAGAACTGTTCTCCTTACCCACTCACCTGGTGGGGCGGTGCTTTTGCTGGTAGGCTCTTTTGAGTAGTGTTCCTGTAAACATGGACATGACAACATTTGTTTGAGTCTCTGCTTTGGTTTCTTATGTGTGTGAAGCAGGATCTCATTCTGTGGCCCAGTTGTACTCACGGTGATCCTCCTGTCTCTATCTCTCGAGTACAGTCTGTTGACGAGCTACTGCTCGCCATGCTTCTGTCCTTACTAAGAAGAGGAAGAACTGGGCCACATGCAGTTCCATTGTTAACCTTCTTTTGAGAAATGCCTGTAATACTTTTACCAGTAGCCTTCAAGTTCCTTATGTGACAGTTTTTGGCTCTTTCTTTCTTGTGGTGTTAGGTGTGGAACCCAGGGTCCTGCATATCAGTCAAGCTCTGCGGCTGACTTACGAATGGCCTCAAATTTTTTAGGGATTTATTTTATTATTACTACTATTATTTTTCAAACACGATCTTACTCTGTAGGCCTAACTGGCCTAGAGCTTGCCATGTAGACCAGGCTGGCCTTGAATTTAAGATATGTTCAACCATGCCTGGCTGATCTATTATTTTAATTAAAATTTTAATTATTGTTTTATGTATTTATTTATTTTTAGGGTCTTATTACTATGTAGCTCTGGCTGTCCCGGAATCACTATGTAGAGCAAGCTGGTCTCAAATTCACAGAGATCTGTCTGCCTCTGCCTCCCGGATGCAAACATTAAAAGCCTATAATACCACCATGCCCAACTTACTGGTTTTATTTTTTTGTTGTTGTATTTTATTTTATGTGTATAGGTCTTTTGCCTGTATATGCGTCTATGCAAAACATATCTGGTGCTCAGGGGAACCAGCAAAGGTTTCGGATCCCCTGGCTCTGGACTTGCAGACTTGTAGCTGCCATGCAGGTATTGGGAACTGAACTAGCGGCCTTTCTCCTTCCACATTGTGGGTTTAGGGATTGAACTCAATAGTCAGGCTTGGTATTAAGTCCCTTTCCTGGCTGTGCCATGAGGCCACATAGGATCCACCACAACAACCTGACTGGTATTGAGTCCACGCCTGCCACACCCAGAAAGGTCTCCTACCCTTGGTCTGCAGCTGAGGTCTCCTATTTTGCTATACCTAAATACCATTTTCCCTAAGTGATAGGATCTTGGCAAATACAGTGTGCCAAATACAGTCTCTCTGTATGTGTTAGATTCTAACGTGTGTCTTTGTTCTGTGGGTGGTTACTATTTTCTGTTGATAAGAATAATAGTTTAACTATTACTAGTTTGCCTGAGAAAATGCTGGTTATCATACAGATAATCTAAGATCTGTGTGATACTGACCTCAGGATAACTCCAACACAATCAGCAGGCGGTGTTGGCCTCCTTCCGCTCTCTCGCATGGATTACTGATGTGAAAGCAGTCTAGTTCTACCGCAGCCGTAGCAGCGAGACTGCCCAGGCTTCCTTCCTAGGTCTTATCCTGATGGTTTGGTTTTCAGTTTTTTAAGATGGGGTTTTTCTGTGTAGCCCTGGCTGTCCTAGAACTGGCTGTGTGGACCAGACTGGCCTCTAATTTAGAGAGATCCACTGCTCTTCCACCTGGGTGCTGGGATGAAAGGCGTGTGTCACCAGCATCTACCCTGTATCCCCAGTTTTAATGTTGGTAGTTGAAAACAGAAAATGGTATTTGAGTTATGCCATGTGCAGTATAACTGGTTTGTGTGTCCCTCCTCAGTATTTATTGTGTCACAGATTGTGTTTCCCCTGAGTCTGCATCGATCTCAGCCAGTTCCTCCTCTGGCTGTGATGTCGTATTAACTGCACAGACACAGTCCTGGTGATGGGCATCCTGGCAGTAATGCTAAGCAGAACTTAATATAATTTATGATTTTCTGCTCCTACTTCTCAAGATAGAGAAGTAGGTAGATTGTGAGTTTGAGGGTAGTTTAGACAATATAGTTATACCTTGTCTCAAAAAAATGGATAATTTTGATATTATAGTCAGTATATATACTTAGTGTGTCACAATCAGTTGCTTTCTTACTTAAAACCATGGTAGCCATGAGCCTGGTGGCATGGCTATAGTCCCAACTACTCCAGAAGCTGAGGCAGGAGAATTACTTAAGCCCAGGCATTGCTTCAAGAACCCCATCTTGAAAACAAACCAAGGAGCCCTCAGAATTGTTGAGTGCTTCCCATTGTATTTCTCAGATATCCCAATGTCTGTGGGTGTAATTGATCCCAGGGCCAATCCTACCCAGCTAAACACAGTGGAGTTCCTGTGGGACCCTGCAAAGAGGACATCTGTGTTTATCCAGGTAAGGCACTGCAGTTGTCACAGCAGTCGTAAAGCGTGCCTGTCACTTCCATGAGGCATAGAAGGGCTGCAGGAGCAGCTCATTGTAGAGCGCTTCTATAAACGTGGCATGGTGAGCACTTGGGTAGTAGAAAGATCAAGGTTACAAGGTGCATTCAAGGTTGTCTGAGCTGTGTGAGTTAGTTCCTAAAACAACAAATAAGTAACAGTAAAAATGAATAAGGTGTGTTAAACTTAAACTTGTTTTTTGTGTAGCAGACATGGTAGTGCATGCCTTTAATTTCAGCCCTAACAAGTATCTATGAATTCAAGACCAGCCTGGTCTACAGATTGAGCTCCAGGATAGCCAGGGTTATATAGCAAGACCTACATCTCAAAACAAAAAGCAAAGTATGTTTGTGAGAGTGCGAGAGAGCCCTGTATACAAGGCTGCACGCCAAACACACATTCTTATACTGAGCTGCACCTCTGTTTCTCAGAATTCTAACCTTCCAAGTTCAGGCTTCTCAATATGAGGAGTTTGGAATAGTTCTTCTGATTTTCCAGTTTACTTAAATCTCTAAAATGTTTGTTGTTGGCTTCATAATATACCATTCTTTGATCATAGATAATTTGCCTAACAGTTGTTTAACATGTAAATAGTCCTATTTTTTTTCATTTGTTATCCATAAAGTTATCTTGAACCTGTATAGACTTGAAGTTTGATTTGCTTATATGATTATGTCCTGTAGGCAAACTGCTCAGAATTCTTTATTCCTCTTTTTTGTTGTTGTTGCTTTTGTTTTTTGAGACAGGGTTTCTTTGCGTATCCCTAGCTGTCCTGGAACCCAGCCCTCCCTGCCTCTGCCTCCTGAATGCTGGTTAAAGGGCAGACCCCACTCCCGCTTATTTGTAATCATTTCAACCAAACGGTTCATCGGAGAGTCACTTGTGAGGTTGTCATGGTGTTGATACTTTGTATACATGATTTTGAGGCTTTGCATAATGGTCCCTTGGAATAGGAATAGTTCTTGAAATATTTATGTTTAGATTATGTGTATGGGTGTTAGAGTGTGGGCTTGTGCACAAGAGTGCAGGTGTCCTCAGAGGCCAGAGGCATCTCCTCGGTGCTTGTGAGCCATCAGCTGTGGGTCCTGAGAACAGAACTTGGATCCCCTGAAAGAACAGTCTGTGCTCTCCACTGCTGAACGGTCTGTCCAGCCCGCAGCAATAGTGTTTGAGGCTTAGAGTGATTGAGCAGTTAATCTAAGCTAGTAAGTTTTCAGCTAGACAGAGTTGACCGCCTGGCCTTAGACTTTAATGGTGGCCCAGCAAATCTTCTGTACACTGAACATTCATATTTGCTGTGTTCGATGACTGACTGTGCCTCCTTTTAAAAACTAGATGAAGCTCTGTGGCATCGTTTGTGTGGCTCCCTGTTCTCAGGAGTATTGCCTTTGAGCAGCCTTTCCCATAAGACAGCATCTTCGATAGGTGTTAGTCACTTACATTTGTGAATTGCTAACAGGTCTCCAGTTCCCTCAGAGTGTAAGAGATGGAAAGAACTTAAGAGATGTTGATAAATACCCAGTAAGGGTTTGCCTCTGGTCTGGCTGGTGGCACTGAAGCTTGTTGTCACTTCCTTCCAGGTGCACTGCATTAGCACTGAGTTCACCATGAGAAAGCATGGCGGGGAGAAGGGGGTGCCGTTCCGAGTGCAGATCGACACCTTCAAGGAGAACGAGAGCGGAGAGTACACGGAGCACTTGCACTCGGCCAGCTGCCAGATCAAAGTCTTCAAGGTGCCCTGGACTGTGCGCTGGCCCCAGGGCCATTTCTGTCTGTCTGTCTGATCTCTGTGTAGTCCTGGGACTCAGTATAGGCCAGACTAGTCTTGAACTCAGGCCTACCTACCTCTGCGGGAATTTAAAGGCACGGGCCTCCCTGCCCATCTACAAGTGCTTTCTTAGTCACTCTGTCTTACCATGAGGTGACATAGTAGGGAGTCAGCTTGTTAGAGCTGGAGTCAGTGAGACAGCCTCGGAATACAGTGATGAGGGTCCAGCAGAGGCTGTATATTTGAGTTAGGCGGGTAGATTGACAGTCAGGCCAACGGCATAGACTCCAGAGCTAACTGCATTTTTCCCAGTGTCTGTTTAGTTAAGCTGGTGACAAAAATTAATTCTGCTCTGACTACTAGAGATTAATCAGGGCTGCAGAAGAGACCCAGGAGCTGAACTGTGACCCCAAATCACAGTGTCTGAAATCCACAAGCATTTGGTGACTTGCCTACCATTCATGTCTCAACTCGCCAACCAGGATGTCAGTTACGCAGAGAGCTCTTAGGAACTTTATTTGGCCCCTATTTAGAATGGAAATTTTATTCATAGTGGCTTCAGTTTGGTTCCTTCTTACAAATGTAGTTCACATGGAGTTTGGTGTGGGTAATGAGAACTTGTTAAAGTTCAGGCTAAACTGGATTCTTGTTCAACTTGTAAGCTCTTCTGTATCACAGAAATCATGCAAAGTTGACTGGTTTAGGTACATTAATAGTTTGTACTTCTGTTTGTTTATTGTTTTGTTGTTTTGGGGCAGTTGTGAGGCAATGGGTTAGAAGTAGCCTAAGAGCCGCCTCAGATTTACTAAGCCACCAATAGCCTTGGCTGCTGATAGACTTATGCTGAGTGCATCCCAGTACCGGGGCTGTCAGCACACATCACACCTAAGTGCTGTGTCTCAGGCCTGTAAGTTTAGCACTGGAGACACTGAGGCACGGTTGCTGCAAGGTCCATATAGTGTGAGCACATCTCAAGTGAGGTGAACTGAGGCTCATAGCAAGGTAGATCCCCAGGTTCAAAAGGAAGCTGGGAAGGAGGGAGGGAAGGTGGGGCTTGGGGCACCACACTGTATCTCCCTTTTTACTCTTACCTTGAGTCCTTAACCTCACTCCAGAGGTCACCGTTGTCACAGTTTACTACATGTGCCCCCCCCCCCCCAGTTCTTTGGTGAATACGCATGTATAGTAGACATTTTCCTTTCTTTGAAACATAAATGTGAGTACACTGTATGGGTTGTTGTGAGATTTGATCTTTTTTTCAGTTGGCTTTGTGCTTTAGAGTCTTTCCATCTATGATCTTTCCCACTAGCTCAAACATTTAAATACCCTATTTTCAGACTGTGGCTGACGCACACAGCCTCTACAGTAGGTTACACGTGTATGTTTTATGTGTGAATATTTAAGTGTTTGAAAGTGGTGTTTCTGGGTCAAAGTGTAAGTTAGTTCTTCCTTCCATCTTTCCTTCATTTATTTATTTATGACTGGGTTTCTGTGTAACAGCCTTTGTAAACCAGGCTGACCTTGAACTCAGATCTGCCTGCTTCTGGCTCTGGAGCCCTGGGATCAAAGGTTGAATTTAAAGCAACTTATTTCTCATTTCAGCCTAAAGGTGCAGACAGAAAACAAAAAATAGACAGAGAGAAGATGGAGAAACGGACGCCCCATGAAAAAGAGAAATACCAACCTTCTTATGAGACAACCATACTCACAGAGGTAAATGGATTTCTCCGTTCACATTTGCAGTCTCAGTCATTTATTCATGAGCCATTCCGTGGTGCTCAAGATCAGACCTAGGGCCTTGTGTGTGTTAGGCACTGTCACTGAGCTGCAGCCCCGGCCACGCACACACAGGCACACGTCCTTTCCACCTTGGTCTGAGCTTGGTTCTGAGCGTATTTTCCTGACTGCAGGTAAGCAGTAGTGATGTGAGCAAGCTCTAGAGGAGCGCTTGATAGAAGCGTGGCTTCCTTGTTGCCTAAGTCTTCCTTTCTTTTCAGTGTTCTCCATGGCCCGAGATCACCTACGTCAACAATGCCCCATCCCCTGGCTTCAACAGCTCCCATAGCAGTTTCTCTCTTGGGGAAGGGTAAGTCTAGGAAAGGCAATTGATTATATTTGTACTAAATATGGGTCCTTTAAGCACATTCTCATCAGCAAGGTCTTTCAACGTGTTTTACGTAAAATCTTTCCTCCATGGACAGTGTCGGGTCCTTGCTCCTGTGGTAGATTTTTAGTGGTAAGAGTGAGGTTTGAACTCCTGATGCACCTTGTCTTGTATGCTTTGTGGGTTTTCATGTTTCATGCTTGTACCAGAGAGTGGGGAGTGGGGATTGAAAGCAGGCTGCACAGGCAGTCGGGTGTGTTTGCTTTTCTTGTGAAGAATACTTGTAGAATGTATAGATATGTGCGGCTGGGTCTTCTTCAGGTGGGTTCTGAACAACTGGAGCAGGGGCTGTCCCAAAGCTGTTGCCTGTCTGTGGGATGTGTTCTAGCTGGGCCGCCTTGTTTGGCCTCAGGGGAGAGGAAGCGCCTCGCCCCACAGAGACTTGATGTGCTAAGGTGAGGGATATCCAGGGGCGACTTCACTCTCTGAGAGAAGAAGGGGTTGGGGGAGCATTGTGGGAGGGGGTGAGTAGAGGCAGTAAGCGGGATGTATAGTAAAATAAATAGGATAAGAAAGAATACTGTAGAACCCTGAGGTGTGACTCAATGGTAGAGTGCTTGGCTGTGGTGTGCATTAATTCAGCCTTGGGTTTGGTCTTCAGCATCACAATTAAGAAACACATAAAAGAAGACAATTGTTTGGATTCGGATTTATTTACTTTGTGTTCAACCTACTTCTTAAAAGGTGTAAAAGAGCTTAAATGTTAAAAGGTAAGAACCAATACCTTTTCTTTTGGTATTAGTTATAAAAGGAATACATCCGTTTATAACCCTGATGCCATTTCAAAATCTGAATATCAAGCTTAAATTTTTCAGCTACAACAGAAGTGAAGAAGAAAGGGTTTTTGTTTTTTCAAGACAGGGTCTTGCTGTATACTCCTGTCTAGTCTTGAGTCACCGTATAACAGGGCATCCCTGAGTTCACAACAGTCCTGCAGGCGCCTAGTGCTGTTCTCACACCCTGTCTCTCCTCTGTATGTTTGCATGTAAGTTTTATCTGTTTTTCTAAGATGGCCTTGAACTTCTGGAGCCAGACAATCCTGACTGACTACTGGCTCCACGTCTGTCCAGAGAATAGGGGTTTCTTATTTTCCTAAAGGTGGTGCTGCCCACTTGGAGTTGATTTTAAAAGTCTAATTTTAGGGTTGTGTTTTACTTTTTTTCTTTCTCAAATTTTTCTCTCAAAGAAAATATAGCTTGTTGGTGGTAGCACAGGCTTTTAATCCCAGTATTCGGGAGACAGAGGCAGGCTGATCTCTGAGTTCAAGGTCAGCCTGGTCCACAGAGTGGGTTCAAAGACAACTAAGGCTACACAGGAAAGGTGTGGAAAAACTAAACAATGGGGTGTGGAGAAGGGGGAGGGGGAAACTAGCTGAGTGTGACTGTGCATGCCTTTAATCCTGGAACTTTGGGCAGAGGCAGGAGGATCTCTGAGTTTGAGGCCATCCAGGGCTCTGTTATTTGGAGGAACCTTGTCTTTAAAAAACAACAAACAAAAGAAGCTTTAAGAAGAACAGAAAGTGTGGAGATAAATGTTGAATCACAAATTAGCACTAATTTTGAATCAACTTTAACAGTAATGGTTGGGGAGCTAGAAATATGGTTCAGTGGGTGAGAATACTTACTTTTCAATCATGAGAACAGGAGTTTGGATGCCAATACCCACGAAATACACCACACATCTCAGTGTAACTCCTGTAACTCTAGCTCCAAGGAACCTGATGCTCTCTTCTGGCCTCCACATTTAGATATATATGCTGACATGTATCTTTGAGTGCTCTTACACACACACACACACACACACACACATACACACACACACACACACACATACACACACACATACACACAAGCTAAGTAAGTACATTGGAAATAAACTGGGCTGGCAAGAGAGCCAGAGGGTAGAGTGGGCTCTCAAGGCTAGTGCTCTGAATTTGGATCCCCAGAGCCCGTGAGGATGGAAGAGTTGTCTGTCCACCATGCTGTCCTCTCACATGCACCACACCATACCAGTGTCACACAGGTCCAACAGTGATAAATCAGAGTCAAAAACAAACGCACAAGGGCCGGAGCGACGCCTCAGCCCTTCGGAGCAGTGGCTGCTTTTCTGAATGACCCAGTTCAGTTCTCAGCAAATGGCAGCTCACAGAAACAGGAGTTTTTCGGAGCTAAGGTGGTGCAGGGAATTGCAGTTGCTAGCACGTGCTAGAAAAGAACTGGGTTCAATTCCCAGGACAGCAAAATAGGGGTTTTTTGTTGTTTGTTTATCTTTGGTTTTTTGAGACAGGGTCACATTTTGTAGCTTTGGCTGTCCTGGAACTGGTTATATAGACCAGGTGAACTAAGAGATCCACCTGCCTCTGCCTCCCAAAGTGCTGGATTAAAGGTGTGTGTCCCATGCCCAGCCCAGTATATGATCATAGTATACATTTTCTCCTGAATCTTCCTGTGTACGTGCACATGAATATTGATATGTTTAATATAAGAGATATGTACGAGGACTTTAATGTCCCAGTATTTTTTGAACTTAGAGCCTCATGAATCCTAGGCAAATGTTTTATGCTAATGTATGTTTCTACCCCCTGCAAGTGTTTATTATGCCATAATTGATTCTATCGGTTTCTATTTACTGAAGTTTTGATATTTTTCCCTAGTTTCCTTGGTCATGAAGTAAAAACAACAAAACAAAACAAAAACCAAACTGTCTCGAATGACACAGTTTCTTCCCTTCCCCTAAAGTTCTGAGTTAATTAGCACACAGCTTAAGTACTGGGTCCAAGAAGAGCGTTTCAGACAAAGTAGAGACTCTCTGAGCTCTCTAGCTTGAGAGTTACCGTGCCAGTGACTCGTGAACTGACGTACACAGAGTGCCTTGGGCTCACCCTTCACCTTCACCGTCTCTCCTTAGAAACGGCTCACCCAACCACCAGCCAGAGCCACCCCCTCCAGTCACGGACGTAAGTCTAAAGCCAATGTCACTTCTTTGTAGTGTGTAAGACTGTGGTGACCGATTCTGTCACATGCTGTTCATGCACTCCACAAATGCTTCCTGAATTTCACCTTTAACCTGGAGCTGCACTAGGGACTAGAAGCAAGCAGGACCGGGAGGTGTTTTGTTTGTTGCTTATAGGCTTCCCGGGCTAGCTTAGGACGCACTGAGCCGTCCCGCCTCTGCCTGGCCAGTGCTGGGTTCCAGGCATATGCCGTCTCAGCTGGCTGCTTTTCCTTCTTTCTGAGGCTCTCATCTTGTTCCCCAGGCTGGTGTAGTGTGGTGGTTTCTCACATAGCTGATACTACCCAATGCCATCCCTTGAATAGAAAGAGTTTTCAGTCTCATAGTGGAGTGGAGACGACCCTGTGTGATAGGAACAGTTCTTAGCAGCCAGTGTGGCTGTAGAGTGTGGAAGGAAGTGGTTGTGTGTTTTCTAATGAGGTAGCAGATTAATCTATTCAGATACCAAAGAATGCATTCTTCTTTCAGAACCTCTTGCCAACAACCACGCCTCAGGAAGCCCAGCAGTGGCTGCATCGAAACCGGTTTTCCACGTTCACGAGGCTTTTCACCAACTTCTCAGGTTAGATTACCTTTTCCTTTGACCTCCATATGGGATGTGTAGGGAAATGTCTCCGTTTTTTTTTTTTTTTTTTTTTTTCCTAATAAAATGAATTTCATGAGACACTTCAGACTTTTCAGCCAGCTGCAATGGTGCTGTGAGTCCTTAAAACAAAGCAGCTTTTAGTTGGAACTCATTTAAACTTTAAAATGTTTATTCTATAACGCACTCTTAAAATGTGGTATGGTGGCACATACCTTAAGTCCCAGTAGGGAGGCAGATCTTTATGAGTTCAAGGCCAACCGGGTCTGCATGGTGAGTTCCAGGATGGCCTAACTCTGGAAACAGGCATCTTTCATCTGGTACTTATCAAGGAACAAATGGACTGAACTCCCCCCTACCACATACCACTGGACATATTACTTGCACAGTACACTTTTATGCCGCCTTCTGTGAACATCTGTGTGGGAATGTACCCTTGGTAAGATGTTCTGATTTGAGGGGTTTCGTCATCAGAAGGAGACGCACTAGATGAACACATGCAGAAGTGTGTGAGGTGAGGCTGGAGGGGCTGGTGTGAGCCTGTCAGATTGTGGGAAGGTGTTTCAGAAAGGAAAAGCAACAGTCAGGCTGAAAGCATAGGGTTAGGTGGAGAAGTTAATCGGATGAGAATTGAGACAGAGGTGAGGCAAAGGCCACAAGGGCTTTGTCTGCCCTAGGAGACAGCACTGTATGACATGCTGCTCAGGTGGTGACTGTCACATCCTGATGTGCTCTTGCAGTGTTCCTGCCTAACCTGTGTTTCTGTGTTTATCCCAGGGGCAGACTTACTGAAACTAACTAGAGATGACGTGATCCAAATCTGCGGCCCTGCAGATGGAATCAGACTCTTTAACGCATTAAAAGGCCGGTGTGTACTTCTGTTAAGATGCCAGTGAGAATGGATCTTAAATGAGTTTGTGTTTGGGGATTTTTCACAGCATTCTGCCCAAATAAGTATGTCTTGTCAGAACACTAAAAGAAAAATTGTAATCAGTGGATAAAGACATACGGTAGAAGAAAAGTACTCTAGAGGTTGTCCATCCTCCCTCCACATGTACATGGATATGTGCCCCTCCTACATACACATAGACACACACAGACGTGCACATGGCATATGTATGTCAGGGAGTCTTCACCAGCTAAGCCATCCTGCCTACCATATGGTAATATTGTAAATAAGCAGCATGTCTAGAGCCCGAGCCTCATGTCAAACAGTTACTCCTGCATCTTGGGTATGTCTAACCATCACTCCAACGCTCACAGACCCAAATGACTGCAGGAGCTAAATGGTCATGTGAAGTCTTGGGAGAATGAAGACCCCGAATTGCAGGTCTAAAGCTAGCAATAGTGTTCTCTTACCCTGTCTCCCCACTCTCCTTCTCCCCTTCCGTTTTTAGTGCTGAGAGTAGAACACAGGGCTTTGAACTTGCCCTGCCAAGAGTCTGGCATCGGCCCTGCCCTGGCCCCACATCTAACTTCAGTGAAAGCCAGAGTTTAGAAGCTTAAATGGCGCCTCCTGTTGTAATGAACCAGTGTAAACAACCAACCAGGCTACCACTGAGAGAAGGAAATGAGTAAATTGCTTTTCGCCCAGGCAGTAATAGGTTTCATCATGTAAACTGGTCCTTTTCCTTCTCCACATAGGGTGGTGCGTCCAAGGCTAACCATTTATGTCTGTCAGGAGTCGTTGCAGTTGAGGGAGCAGCAGCAGCAGCAGCCGCCACAGCCACAACAGAAGCAGGAGGACGGGGATTCAAATGGTACTTTCTTTGGTAGGTTGTTCTGGGCAGAGCAGGAAGAAAGGAGATGACTCCTGGCAGGTGTGGTGAGAGTGTGGACCAGCACAGCATTAGTTGGAGTTCTAGAAGGAAAGCCAGTGGCTCACGTTGATTGAACTCTAATCCATACATGTTATTTCCAGTACTTCTTATGTTTGGCTTATTAAAGGCAGTAATGTCCATAGTGTAGACTGTCACATCTCCAGCCCTTAGGAGAGGGTGTGACTAGGCTTGTGGAATAAGTGTTTCTGGCTCACATGGAGAAAGGGAAACCGAGGCAGGGCCTGCACCGAGGACACCTTTGCACTGACTGCTGTTGTTTCTTTTGCAGTGTACCATGCTATCTACCTAGAAGAGCTGACAGCTGTTGAATTAACAGAGAAAATTGCTCAGCTTTTCAGTATTTCTCCTCACCAGATCAGCCAGATTTACAAGCAGGGGCCAACAGGAATCCACGTGCTCATCAGCGATGAGGTCGGTTTCCCAGTACAGCAGTTACCATCCCATAGTCTGTTAGGGCCTGTGGAGGGAGTGAGGGCAGTGCTGCAGGGCCCAGTTCTGTTTCCACAGAGGCGTAGCTGTTTCATCCTAATTCTTTTTAAAAGACAAATGGCCATTTTGGCCTGACTGACCCTGAGCTTGTGGGTTCATATGATCCTCCCGCTTCAGCATCCTGCCGGGGTAGCTGGGACTGTTGGCATGAACCACTATGTGTGGCTTAGATTCTGTCACTTACTTACTTACTAGTTTTTAAAAATTAGTATAAAGCTGGGGTGGTAACTCACCCCTGTAGCCCAAGCACAGAGAAGTTTAGCCAAGGTCATGAATTCAAGTTCATCTCTGAGTATGTAGTAAGTTTAAGGTTCACATAGCCTACGTGAAATGGTGTCCAAGGGGGGGGAGGAGCCAAAAACTGGAGAGGGAGATGTGGCTCAGCAGTTATGAGTGTTTGCTGCACAAGATGAGGAGCAGAATTCAGATTCTAGAACTCCCCCCCATGCCTGCAGCCCCAGCTCAGGAGGACCACTGGAGCTCAAACTCTGCCGGCCTAGCCGGTGGGGCTGGCTCAGGAAATGAGACACCTGCTCAGAAAACAAGGTGAAAGCGATGGGGGCACACATGATGGTAGAGTTTGGCCTCTGTGTGATTATATACTCACATGCATGTGTATGTGCACATACGTACACCTCATACATCTGGGCACACACACACACACACACACACTGACACACACTGACACACACACACATACTATTTTTGCTTCTTATAATCCCAGTTTGTGGAGGAAGGCAGGAGTGTCATCCTGGGCAGCTCTGTGCTGACCTGAGGGAGAGGGCAGAGGTTGCCATTGCTGATTCCTCTCTAACCCAAACACGAGTCATTGTTGTTTTCCAGTCCTGTAACTGAAATCAAGTTACAAGAGTGAGTTAGGGCTGGAGAGATGACTCAGTGGTTAAGAGCACTGGCTGCCTTTCCAGAGAACCTAAGTTTGGTCCCTAGCAACCATGTGGCTAACTTCACAGCCACCCATAATTTCCTCTTCTAACTTTCATGGCACGGGTGTAGAAGTATATGACATTCATACACATAAAATAAGTTTAAAAAAAAAAAAAAAGGCTTAATGAGTTACTACAATGGGGTTTTTATAGCCAAGTTTAGCCTTAAACTCCCTGTAAAACGGAAGGGTGACCAGAAACTCTGTGTGTGTGTGTGTGTGTGTGTGTGTGTGTGTGTGTGTGTGTGTGTGTTTATTCTCTTTTACAGGTAGTTTTGACTGCCTGATAGTGTCAGGAACTAAACTCAGTTCCTCTAGAAGAGAACAGCAAGCACCCTTAACCTCTGTCCAGCCCTCCCCATAGTCTTTAATTTCACATAATATTTTTATGCTTGAAAATCTCATGTCCTGTTGTGCTTCCTTGAAGCAAAAATTTGTTTTGGCCAAATAACTTGCTTCAAAAAAATCAAAAACATATCTGAATAGAATTATCATCACACTTACAGAAATGATCCAAAAATAACCAGTTGATATCTGTGAACCACTAAGTTAAAAAGTTTAGTTTGGGGTTAGTTTTGGTTTGGTATGTTTGTTTAGGTCTGTGGTTCTGCCCTCCCTGTCTTCGCCTCTCCTCCTGCAGCCCTCACTGGCTTGTGTGTAGTGCTGGGGGTAGAACATGCACCGTGGAGCTACTGCATCAGCTGAGCCTCATCCTAGCCCTAGACTCCATCTGCGAGGAGCTTGGTTTCTTTCCTGTGCTAGCCCAGGGGTAGTTAATCTGCAGTGGAGCGCTGCTGCCCAAGTGTGAATCAGCCAGAGCTCTGTGCTGCTTTCTGCCTGAGGTGGAAGGACTGTGGAACTAATTTTCAGACTGACAGATAGGATTGGAAGGGGGTTTGCTATAACAGCATCAGCAGATTTGTTTTTCCTTTGCTTAATTTTGAACTTCTTACATTTTGTACCAAAAAAAATACATAATGCTATTTCTTCCAGTCAGCCATCTTGTGACAGTTGTAATGTGATCACTCTTGAGTTACTGTTACAGAAAATATTAAAAAATAAAAAATCGATTTCTCTCTCTATTGGCCCTGAGGTCTCACTCCTCAGGCCTGACCCTGATACGGAGCCCCGAGAACCTCTGGTGCCTGGTCCCAGCCAACACGGCCCAACTTGTCTGTGCAACTCCCTTCCCTGGCGGTTTTCTACCGCCTGTTCTCTGCATCTGTCCCGGGGTGTTTCTGTACCCCAAAATCCCACATAAATACAACTCTACAGCCCGACAGCTTTTCATACAGGTTTATATATTCAACTCTCAATCCACAAACCCTCTACACAACAAGATCACATCAAATAGACAAAGATGCAAACTGCCCTTCTGTATGAGATACTAGACCTGTAAAATCCTTAATGTTCATAGCTTTTTAACACCAATCAATCTCACCTGGGTCTAGCTGGTCCTTGGGAAGCTCCTTGTTGCCACGACCTTCACTCTCCCTCTCTGCCCTCTCAGCCCTCTCCACCTCTCTTGCCCTGCCTAGTCACTGGCTTTCCTTTATTTTACTAATTAAAATGGGAAGGTTCCCTTGGTAAAAACTAGGTAACTAGGCCTAGGAGGCCCTTCTTGAGGAAGTGAAATTAACATTAAAATGTGAAAAGCTCCTGGACAACCTGCAGCTCACTGTGGGTCTGTTCTTGTTACTAAACTACTTTGTTGTTCTGTTTTGGCACTGAGACATTTAAATCTCAGACAGAGTCTGGCTTTATTTACTTATTATAAGTGCACTGTCGCTGTCTTCAGACAGAAGAGGGCATCAGATCCCCCGACGGATGGTTGTGAGCCACCATGTGGTTGCTGGGACTTGAACTCAGGACCTCTGAAGAGCAGTCAGTGCTCTAACCCTGAGCCATCGATCCAGCCCTCTCTTATCTTTTGGTGCTTGAACATGCTAGGAAAGCCTTCCACCTTAACTTGCTCAGCCCTTAAGTAGGACCTAGAATGTGAAACCCCTGTTTTTACTTTTGAAACAAGGTGAGTGGAGGCGTTAAGTAGAGGAGAGTTAGGGAGGTTTTAGGAAAGCACACATTCGGTACTCAGCCATCTTGTGGCCTCCTTCCTCTTTGTGCCTCTTGCAAAGTGTTGGAGTTCACCCAAGAAAAAGCATGCTCCACTTTTCTTCCTAAACCACTGTTGTAGATGGTCTTGGGGAGGAATTTGTCCAGTGCCTCAGGCTCTGGTGACTTGGCTCTTAGACCCTGGAGCTCTCCCAACCTCTCTGCTTACCTGCATATGCTTGGGCCTGTCCTCATTTTGTCATGGAGTTGGGAGGCTCCTGAGCAGATAGTTAATGGTTTTAGAGAGAGGAGGAGACCTTTCTTGAATGGCATAGCCACTGGTAAGTCACGTGCTCCTGTGAAGAACCCTCCTCATCCTTCTGTAAGCAACCTCTAGGGTCTTCAGATAACAAGATCATGCAGGGAAGGGACGGGAGGAGGGTCAGCGTGAGTGTGGGGGAAACAGGATAAGAGCTGGTGAGCTCGATCACAATCGCTGTGGTTTTAGTTGTGTGTGTATGGAGCTTGCATGTGTGAGTACAGTTGTATGTGGAGGCTGGAACTAGAGTTACAGATGTCTGTGAGACACACCCAGGTCAGCCCAGGTCCTCTGGAAGAGCAGCCAGTGGTCTTAGCCCTCAGGATAATGTTCTATGCATGTATTTTCATATAAGTATTAAGATGCCATAATGAACTGCATCATGTATAATTAATATTCACCACATAGAAACGAATGCCTTGTCTTGTTTCCTTTGAAGAGCTGGAGGCTGTGCCAAGAGTTGTAACTTTGTCACCCTTTACTCTTTGGGACAGTCTCTGTAGCCCAGGCAGCCCTGGGACTTGGGATCCTCCTCTGGAGGGGCTTGTTTGCCCGGATGCTGTCTGCTGCGTCATTACACTGTCAGAGCTCCGGGACAAGTTGCAGGAAGCTGGAAGCAGGTGTACTGAGCTGCACAGTGGGGGGGCCGAGTTAGCCGGCAGCAGCTTCTTGAGGGGCCCCTTACCTTCTGCATCAGCTTTCACAGAAGCTGGGCAGAGGCTAGAGAGATGGCTCAGTGGTTTAGAGCATGTGTTTCTCTTTGAGAGAACCTAAGTTCAGTTTGCTCACAACCTACTGAAACGCCAGTTTCCAGAGGCCCTGACATCTTTTTCTGATCTCCAGAGGCACCAGGCATGCATGTGGTTCACAGACAAACTTGCAGGCAGAACAGTTCAACATGCAAAGTAAATAATTTTTTTAAAAAAACAGAAGTTCCTTGCTTATCTTCTCCAAACTCCTCTCAGGTGCCCGCTGATAGAGCTTAGTGTGGTAGCCACTGGACTGCGTTGCTTATGGGATATTCTTTGTCTTCAAGGCTGTGGAACAGAAAGTGGCCTAATTTGAGACAGAAATTAAATACATTTTTTTTTTTACATGATTTGCTCAACGCTTTCCAAAATAGCCTGTTTCCTTTAATGTTGTTTTGGAAGACATGACCTAGTAGATTATTTTACTTTACACATAGATTAGTTTTTGTAAAATTACAATTTAATTTTGAAAATTCTTGAATTTAGATGTTACCAGTACCTTCCAAAGTAAGCGATATTGAGGTAATACTCAGTTATTGTTCTGCTCTACGGAACTGTACAGACTCTCTCATTTGAAGCCTGCTGGCTGCTGGCTGTCTTTGACTTTCCCAGTGTTCACACTCTCAGCTGTAAGCATGAAATCCTCATATGTACTTCAGTACATTGTCATGAAAAACATCATATTCAAAATAAACTTTGCAAGCCCAGGTTATTCATCAGCAAATCTTATTGATCTTTCCAGATGGTACAGAACTTTCAGGAAGAAGCCTGCTTTATTCTGGACACAATGGAAGGTAATAAAACAGTAAAACATACTTTTAATGTGTGTGCATGTGTGTGCGTGTGTGAGCAAGCAAATATGGACATGTGTGTGTGTATATGTGTGCCTAAGTGTGTATATAATGTGCACCATGATCCAGCAGGGGACTGAGGCAGTCAGAGTGGAGTTGAAAACTATTGTGAGTGTCCATGTGGGTGCTGGGAACTGAACCTAGGTTCTCTCAGAAGAAAAACAGGAACTCTCCACTGCTAAGTCATCTCTCCAGCCCCATGGGGGATTTCTTCCTTGGGTTTTGGTTTGAGAAAAGCACTTGCCTGGGGCCAGACTGGCCAGTGAGACTCCCGCCTCTGCCACCCCAGCACTCTGAGCAGCATGCCACTGTTGGTGTGGGGCATGGTCACATTTGTTCTCAGAATCGGGGACAGTACGTTACCAGCTACGCTAACTCCTAGCCCCCTTTATAAGGAATTTTAAAGTTTTTTTTTTCCACCAGACTTTTAACTTCGGCTTAATTTGCTTAGCATACACAAAATCATGGGATTGATCACAAACTCAAAACAACAAATAGATCTTTAATGTTTTACCTTTTTTATGAGTACACAGTCTCTGTCTTCAGACACACCAGAAGAGGGCGTCAGATCCCATTACAGATGGTTGTGAGCCACTATGTGGTTGCTGGGAATTGAACTCAGGAGACCTCAGGAAGAGCAGTCAGTGCTCTAACCACTGAGCCATCTCTCCAGCCTGATACCCTTTTTTGATGTGGTGTCTGTCTAATGGAGGCTGACTTCAGACCAGCAAATTAACTCAACCTTCCAAAAGCTTGGATTAAAGGCAGGCACATCATTCCCAGGAGATGGGAAGTGTTGATCAGGAAGTGTCATCCTTGGATGTTGTTCTTTGTAAAGTGTCTTCTTGCTGTCATCGGGGGGGAAAAAAAACTTCTGACAGTTTTTCCATTTTCTTACACCTCCCCTTAGCAAGTGAGGAAGTCAGGGTCGTTTCTATACCTGTTTTAACTTATGGGGAGATCTGTGTTGGTGTGCCCCAGTGTGAGGTGACTTACTTAATTCCAGCCCAGGAAGAAGAGCAGGGCACGGTCTCATCTACATAACCAGTTCCAAGACTGCCAAGACTGCACAGACCCTGCTGGGAAAAAAGTATTTAAAAGCCAGATGGAGTGGCAAGGGGCTGCCATCCCCACACTGAGAGAGTGAGGGCAAGAGAGCATGAGTTCAGGCCCATCTCTACATCGTGAGTTTGAAGCAGGTTATGTCTCAGAAACAAAGAGATGGCTCAGAAGTCAGGCGCTCATGGGGAGGTCCTAGCTTGGTTCCCAGCACCTATATTACTAGGTGGATTAGAGTTGCCTGTGATTGCAGTTCCAGGGGACCCAACACTCTGACCTTAGAGGGCACTGCAGATGCACATGTGATACACATAGAAACATGCAAGCAACACACACACACACACACAAATAAATAAATAAATAAATAAATAAACACTTTAAAACAAATAAAGAATCTGTAAGGACGCTGGGATAGATCAGCCAGTCAAGATGGTCAGCACCCAGCCAGTGGCCTGTCTTCATAGTGGACGGGGAAGGATCGGCTCCCAGTCTCCTGACCTCTAAGTATGTGCTATGGCACCCCACCCACCAAAACTCAGTGTACTGACAAATATTTGTAAAGCATTTAATACACCTGACCTTCCTAACACAATTGTTTTACAACATAACACATTGTTGAAAACCATGTTGGTGAGCTAGTGCCTGATGTCAGTTGTTACTGTGCGCCACTGAGTGAGAGAGACAGAGAGAGACAGAGAGAGAGAGAGAGACAGAGACAGAGAGAGACAGAGAGAGAGAGCGCATCATCCTGTGTATCTGGCTGGGAAAAGTACAAGATTGTATTATGTTTTCATTCTACCTGCTCGGCCTCCCGTGTGCTGGTGTGGACATCACACGTGGCCATCCAGTTTGGCTCTTTTGGTTTCCAAGACAGAGTTCCCCTGTCTAGTCCTGGCTGGCCTCTAACTCAGAGGCCCACCTGCCTCTGCCATGTCCTGGCTCCATTTGACTTTGTATAACACTTCACAAGGTAGTGCTGCCTGCCCTTGCTTTACAGGAGACTAAAGATCACCTTCTCTCTCCTACCTTTACAGCAGAGGCCAGTGACAGCTACCATGTCATTCTCAAGTAGGATGAGCCTCCACATTCGATGGCTGCTGCTGCCTTCACCTCTTGACGACTGCCCTTTTGAAGGGGGCATGACTGGAGACTAAAGGTCTTCAGGAACCTGGCATGTCTGAATGTTGGGAGAGGGTTGGGGGAGGGGGTTGTCCAGTGCAGGGCAAGCAGGCCCTGAAGTGCAATCCCAGACCCTTGTATTGGCCCCTACAGTATGACAGCCTCAGACCACTGACCAGACATGGAGTTCAGTGTTTGCTTAGTTTCTGGCCCCTGTTGACACCAGTAAGAAGCCCCATCATTAGGGTCTGTAGAGAGCAGAGTGCTGATGGGTTGTGTGATGTTTTCTGGAAAGATGTGTAACCTTGTGAACCTCTGTCTACCGAATGAAGCCCATTGTCAGCTCTGCTCTGTCACAGCTGTGGGGAGGAGGAACAGAATTCCCCCCCCCTTTTTTTTGGAGACAGGGTCACATGTTCTTGACTCTACCTCCCAAGAGCTAGGATTACAAGCTTTTGCCGCCTGGCCTGTTTCTGCAGTGCTGGGCTTGAACCCAGAGCTCACATGCTAGGCAAACACTTTCTCCATCAGAGTTCCAGCAGGCCCTTCCTGTGTGTTAAGAGTCTCCAGATTCTAACTTGGCTCACCTGCAGTACCACAGCTGAGAGTGACTTTGGCTGATATGTGTTGGGTAGGCCGAGCAATAAATCCCATGGACAGATTATCTTGTTTTTCCTTAATAAATCCAAAGCAACCAGGGAAGCAGTGGCCTGGGAATAAGGAGAGGATAAGGAGAGGCAGGTGGGGAGGGCTGTCGATGCCGTCCTTTGCTGCCTGTGCTCATTGGTTCTTTCTGGGACTGTGCTGGAAACTGATGGACTAGCCGCTGAAGGAGGGCAGGTACCCAGTGTCACACTGACCTCACTGTCTCACAAGCACAGTGCTGGGGGTGACAGACTAGAGTGTGACTCCAGAGATCATGAAGGTTGTCCACAAGCTGTTTAAGTAAATGAGCTACTCCGCCCTCTCCTCCCTCCCTCCCCTGTCTTGTTTTGGCAAAGTGGGTTTTTTCCTTAATGTAAGTTTCTTTTCCCATTCAAGCTCATACTGTGTTTATGTTCTGCCTTTCAAATGACTGTATCTGTGTGCATGTGCAGAATTTTAAAGCACATAGGTCCTCATTTTCACATGTATAGTTTGTTATGACTTGGTTTTCTGAGATGTTTTCTCTGTGTAGCCCTGGCTGTCCTGGAACTTACTCTATAGACCAGGCTGCCCTCAAACTCAGAGATTCACCTTCAAAGGTATTTACTACCAGTGTCAGGTCACATGTAAAGTTTTACCAGAAATTTCCTTAAATTTTGTTCAGATGAACAAAGATAATGTTAAAAGATTCTGTACTGAATTTGAATTTATGTGTGTTTTTGAAGTATTTAATAAAGCCTAGATTTTTTTTTAAGAGTGTTTGGTTGCTGTTGCTGCTGTCCATTAAAATCAACCTGTAATGTGGTTCTAATTTCTTTTGCTTTGGAACAAATTTAAAATCTTGAAACCTGAAAATTCCTCAGTGTTGCAAACAGCTTGACATTAGGCCAAACGCTTCCCTGTCGAGTGCTCACCCAAAATCCCATCTTAAGGTGACATTTCTAGTTGCATCATGTTCCCAGTCGGTGCAGTTGCTGCCTCTGTCCTTAGCAAGCGGCCGTTGGCTGCCATCCCCTTCCCCTGTCCAGGTGGTTGGCTGCCTTCCACTTCCCCTGTCCAGGTGGTTGGCTGCCATCCCCTTCCCCTGTCCAGGTGGTTGGCTGCCATCCCCTTCCATTGTCCAGGTGGTTGGCTGCCATCCCCTTCCATTGTCCAGGTGGTTGGCTGCCATCCCCTTCCCCTGTCCAGGTGGTTGGCTGCCATCCCCTTCCCCTGTCCAGGTGGTTGGCTGCCATCCCCTTCCCCTGTCCAGGTGGTTGGCTGCCATCCCCTTCCCCTGTCCAGGTGGTTGGCTGCCATCCCCTTCCCCTGTCCAGATGGTTGGCTGCCATCCCCTTCCCCTGTCCAGGTGGTTGGCTGCCTTCCACTTCCCCTGTCCAGGTGGTTGGCTGCCATCCCCTTCCATTGTCCAGGTGGTTGGCTGCCATCCCCTTCCATTGTCCAGGTGGTTGGCTGCCATCCCCTTCCCCTGTCCAGGTGGTTGGCTGCCATCCCCTTCCCCTGTCCAGATGGTTGGCTGCCATCCCCTTCCCCTGTCCAGGTGGTTGGCTGCCTTCCACTTCCCCTGTCCAGGTGGTTGGCTGCCATCCCCTTCCCCTGTCCAGGTGGTTGGCTGCCATCCCCTTCCCCTGTCCAGGTGGTTGGCTGCCATCCCCTTCCCCTGTCCAGGTGGTTGGCTGCCATCCCCTTCCCCTGTCCAGGTGGTTGGCTGCCATCCCCTTCCCCTGTCCAGGTGGTTGGCTGCCTTCCACTTCCCCGGTCCCAGTGGCAGTGGGAGAGGTAAACTGGGAAGACAACTTGTGTGAGACAAGATCTGCTGCTGCTCTGGCTGGTTTAGCACTTGGTACATGGCTCAGGCTGGTCCTGAGCAAGTGCCTCGGCCTCACACATGCTGAGATTAAAGACATTTGACACCATGCCTGGACTCTGACTTCCTTCCAAATGCATGAATCTCTGAGTCTAGTGAGGCACAAATATAATTTATTAATATATTGGCTATATATTATATGCTTTAGAGAGCTGGAGAGATGGCCTCTAGTTAAGAGCACCTGCTGCTCTTCCAGAAGACCTGGATTCAGCTCCCAGCACCCACATGGTGGCTCTCAGTCGTCTGTAACTCAGTTCCAGGGGACCTGATACTGTCTTATCTCCTAGGGCACCAGGTATATGTGATATATAGATGCCCATACACATAAAAGAATTTTGAAAATTAACAAAAGAAATGACATCCTAGTTTTTACTTTTTATTGGAGTAGACTTCAAAATTACAAAAGTGAGTTTATATACCATTGTAGTTTTAGGTTTTGTGGTGTTTTTGTTGGTTTTTTGGGGGGGTTGTTTTGTTTTATTTTTTTGAGATAGGGTTTCTTGGCTATCCTGGAACGTGATTTGTAGGCCAGGCTCACCTTAAACTCACAGAGATCCTCCACCTACCTCTGCCTTTCAGGTGCTGGGATTAAAAGCATGAGCCACCACTGCCTGGCTTGTTTTTGTTTCTAAAGGATAGGCTAGCCCGGGATTCCAATGGTAGACCGGGATGGCCTGGAACTTGCATTGATCTTTCTCTTCTGTCTAAGTCTTAGCGCTAACTTCACCTGGCTCGGATCTTTGAAGTCACCAGAAACTTCCCTAGGCTTTGAGTCCACCCTTTAACGTGTTCACTGTGCCTGATACCTTAGTGATAGGACTCTGTGATTATTTATATAAAACATCCCATTATTGACCTTTTTGGTTAAATGAAAATTTTAAATTGACATTGTGAATATACCATTTTAAATTATCCTAAATATAAATTATAAAGGATACAGCTTTTCCTCTCTCTAGTCCTAAAGAGGTGGTCAGTGATTGGGGGGGTTACTCCCATACTCTCAACATTTAGCAAGTGGAGGCAGGAGGCTTTGTGATGGAGACTTAATCTTGTTTTTCTTTTAATTGCCATGAGAAAACACCAGGAGCAAGACAACTTGTAAAAGAAAGTTTAATTTAGGGGCTCACGGTTCTAGTTTGTTAGCGTCTGCCACTTGTCACGTCAGGGAGCAGAGCAGGAGGCAGGCAGACCTGGAGCTGGAGCCATCCATAGTCGAGAGCAGGAAGCAGAGAGAGAAGGGGGGAAGCCCACTTGAGCACACTAACTGCAAATACCATTGGCCTTTGAAACCTCAACCCATCCCTAGTGACACGGGCCCTGTAACAAGGCCACACCTCCTATTTCCCAAACTGTTCCACCAAATGAGGACCATACAGTCAAACCTACAAGCCCATGAAGACCATGCTCATTCAAATTACCACAGAACCTTGTCTCAAAATTAAAATAAATAAAAATAATCACAAGAAAAATTTTCTCCACACATTTATGTACATACATAACTCTCAGAAATTCATAATAATAATACATGATTTAGTTGTAGTGTTTAACATATTCTGAGCATCTTCTATACTACTTCTACATTACTGTTCTGTAAAGTGGATTCTGTGCTCTCAAGCATCTGTCTTCCCAGTTCACGATTTCCCACTGTAGCTGTCTTCAGACACCGGAAGAGGGCATCAGATCTCATTACAGATGGTTGTGAGCCACCATGTGGTTGCTGGGAACTGAACTCGGGATCTCTGGTAGAGCAGCCAGTATTCTTAACTGCTGAGCCATCTCTCCAGCCCATCTCCCACTCTTGAAAGGGCCCTTTTTCCTTCTACATAAACTGCCTCTTTCTGTGTGTGGTGTGTATGTGGTATGTGTGGTGTATGCACACGCACATCCCTTCTCCCCACCCCAGTGCCTTTTAAGTTAAACTGATTTGGAAAGATTTCCTTTCTGTGCTTTTGCATGTAACTCAGATATATTCTAGAAGCAAGATCTGATGGTGGCTGGACATAAAATGGGAAATCCAGGGGCCTCTGGGTTCAATCCCAGGCACCACATAAAATCAGGTGAGCAGGCCTGGAATCAGTCCTAGCACTTGGAGGCAGAAAGGTGAGAAGTTCAAACACAGCCAGTATTTGAGGCCGTCCTTTGTTCCAATGAGACCCTGCTTCAAAAGACGATGGATTTTATGCTGTCACTGGTGACTGATATTTATATTAAATAGTTTAGCATTCCCACTCAGAAGACGGCATATGACAAGCAGAATAGGCAGAATTTAGATCTTTCAGAAAAATTACATTTCATCCTATTTGACTTAATATTGTCCATGTGTTCTCTTGAAATAGAATGAGGCTCCTGGTACCAACGTTTGTCTTAGTTCAGGTTCTACTGCTGTGAACAGACACCATGACCAAGCAAGTCTTTTTTTTAACTATTTTTATATAATATATATTAAATATAATTAAATATATAATATATATTAAATATTATATATATTAGCTATCTTCAAACATACCAGAAGAGGGCATCAGATCTCATTATAGATGACTGTGAGCCATCATGTGGTTGCTGGGATTTGAACTCAGGACTTCTGGAAGAACAGTCAGTGCTCTTAACCACTGAGCCATCTCTCCAGACCCCAAGGCACCTCTTATAAGGACAACATTTAACTGAGGCTGGCTTACAGGCTCAGAGGTTCAGTCCATTATCATCAAGGCAGGAGCATGGAAGTGTGCAGGCAGGCACGGTGCCGGAGGAGCTGAGAGTTCTACATCTTTATCTGAAGAAGACTGGCTTCCAGGCAGCTAGGATGAGGATCTTAAAGCTCACGCCCACACTGACACACTTCCTCTAACAAGGCCACACCCCCTAATAGTACCACTCCCTGGGCCAAGAATATTCCAAATTCACAATATGTATACAAACGAAATAGTTAAATGTGATTACTGAGAAATGAGAGAAGGGCCACTACAGGACCCTTAGGAATATTAGTCACTGTCTTGGTCATTGCTTTGATGAATACCATGGCCTAGAGCAACTTTAGGAGGAAACTGGTTTACATTTCCACAGTATTGTTTATCATTGAAAGAAGTCAGGGCAGGAACTCTTAACAGGACCTGATGCAGAGACCGTGGAGCAGGACTGCTTACTGGCTTGCTCCTCAAGGCCTGCTCAGCCTGCTTTCTCATAGCACCCAGGACCACCAGCCCAGGGGATGGCACCGCCCACAATGGGCGGGACCCATCAATCACTAATTAAGGAAAATGCTCTGCAGGCTTGCTTGGAGCCTGGTCTTATGGAGGCATTTTCTCAATTGAGGTTCTCTCTCAGATGATTTAGCTTGTGTCAAGTTGGCATAAAACCACCCAGCACTGTCCCTAAGTGCATTGATTGTCGATAATAAGATGTCCAATTTTATGGCCCAGTAAGAATGTTTCTCCGAGCACTGCCTGGAGGGTTGGCTCCGTGTTGGCAGCATGTGCCCTCCTCTGGCATCGCCATGTTAGCTCTCAGCTGTCTGTCCAGTTCTGGGGGGGTCTGACCGCCCGATCTAGCTGGAACAGGGACTCGGTGGTTAAGAGAGAGAACTTGCTGTTTATAGAGAACCAGGGTTTGGTTTCAGCACACGCACGACGGACCACACCCATCTCTAACTGCAGTTCTGGGCAATGAATCTGATGCCCTCTTTTGAACTCTGTATGCATATGTTGCAGGGGCTTTTGGGGGTCCCACTGGATGTCTGATTATGAAGATATGGAGACATTTGTATAGATAAGGCTTTGGCCTGCTGGTGCTGACTCCTAGCTACAAGCTCATTTAACCCAACTTCCTGCCACGGCCTCCCTCCACGTGGTTCTCTTCTCCTCCCTGCCTCTGTCTTCCCTTGTCCGTTAGACACGTCCCTGTTCTCCTGACTCTCCTTTCTGCTGTTCCTTCCATCCCAGCTCAGCTGCCAACTCTTTTAATTCCTCAAAAAGCCACATTTCAGTGTGAACCAGTCAGCAGCAGGGCAATGCCCAATCCAGCCCTTTGGGTTGCCCTTTGGCCGTGGTGAGGGCCGTGTGACCTCCTTCACAGCAACTTGCTTTCTGCCCCTGGTAAACCTCAGAGAATCGTCTTTTGAGCAGGTGAGAAAGGACAAGCATTTACACATAGAAAGTGGGAACGGACTGTTGAGGGGTAGTAGCACTCTCCTCGAAGCACTTAGCTCTCTGCCTGCACAGCGACTGACAATTTAAAATGCCTGGGACACACGTGGGGGGAAGTCATCCCAACAAGCATACATCCCAGCAAACCATAAACATAAAATTCCTTAAAAGCAGCTTTTAAAATGTTTATTATTTTTTTTAAAAGAGAATGTTTGCCGACACCAGTGATTAAGGAGCCATTTGGCTGGGCATGGTGGCACACAACTCTCTCCTTGCAATGCAAGCATTGTTGCTTCTAGCTGTCTGCCCAGCCTTTCCTTCGTGTACATAATAACCCTTTGCTTGTTTGTTTATTTAGGGTCTCACTGTGTTCCAGCTCAGAGGTTTTGGGTTTTATTGAGACTGGGTTTTTCTGTAGCCTGGCTGTCCTAGAGCTCACTCTGTAGACCAGGCTGGCCTTGAACTCACCAAGATCCACCTGCTTCTGCCTCCCAAGTGCCAGGATTAAAGCTGTGACACCACATCCAACTGATCATTTTAAGGTTATTTTTCCTTATTTTTAATTATGCACAGGTGTGTGTATGCATGGGTGTGCGCACATACCCAGGGGTGTCTGCACAGGCCAGAAGCAGGGTTCCCCTGGAACTGGAGTTACAGATGATTGTAAGCCACCATGTGGGTGCTCGGGAAGGGAAGCTTCTTCAGAGTCTCGAATATGTGGGTGGGAAGCAGGGTTATCTTCAAGCAGTGCAGCCCAGGGACCCTTGGGTTTCTTCATGTCTTCTCTGGATTTTATAGATAAATGATCAGGGCACAAGGTCCTAAAGCTGCTTTTTCGGGGTCTGCTGTGTGTCCCTTTGTTGTCTCTGATGCCACATAATGAAGAAAGCTGGGATTCCTAGTACCCTTTCGACGCCTTTTTATCTCAGTCCTAAAGGTGAGAGGGCTCAGCAGCCAGTTGTGCTGGCTCCATCGTTTCTAGGTTACATGAAACATGTGCTAGGCTTTAGAACCAGTCCTTTTCCATGAAAAGATTTGAATAGCACGCGCACACACACACACCCTACATATAGTTTAACCCTGCTGTGCACGCATCTAGTCAGTAAATACTGTGCCCCTAAATGACAAACAACCAGATCATTTTCTAAAACTTAGTGTTGAGAATACAACAAACAAAACTCTTTAAGTCACATGGAATCTGACAAGACAGAAGACTGTAAATAACAACAAATGCGAATGGTAGAGATGCCCAGGAGGTAAGAGACCAGAAGAAGCGGCCATTTCAAATCCTAGCTCTCATTACAGCAACCGAGAAGCTGAAGCCAGCCTTTAAAACGGAGGCAGGAAGCCAGCCTGGTCTACAGACTGAGTTCCAGGACAGTCAGGACCACACGCCGAGAAACCCTTACTCAAACAAACAAATTCAAAACCACCTTGAACTACAAAGGCCCTGTTCAAAACCAAACAGGTGAGTGTGTGATGTGTAACCTCTCTAATATGAAGACGTCTGAATAGTTACTAAATGAAACCATCTATGGATGGTTGGCATATGATTTTAAAAGCAAAAAGCTCGAGGTAGGAGCATGAATGTTAACGGAGCTACAGGGAAAGCCAGTTTATAAAAGCAAAACATGAGAATGGGTTGAGTAGAAGGAAGCCGAATGACAGATTGTGGGAGGGGAACCACAGGATGGACCTAGATCTTCCCTTATAGGTCAGAGGAGAAACAGGATAAGAAAGGAAGGCTATAGGTTTTAGACAAATCGCAGATAGCTTCTTGATCCGTATTTTGCCTATTTTAAAGGTGAACTGCAAAACTGTGATTATCAGAGATGATAATAATAAAAGAAATAAAAATGTAGGAATGTGAAGAAATCAGCCCGTATGGTGTCGCATGCCTTCAGAGGTCAGAGGCAGGTGGATCTGAATTTGAGGCCAGCCTAGTCTAGAGTGAGTTCCAGGGAAGCCAGAGCCATGTAGAGGTACGCCGTTTGGGGTGGAAAAAAAAGTTGAAATAGATTCACATAAATAGATAGGTCATTGCTCGTAATTAGGCCTGCTGCAGCAAGTCATATGGGACAATCCCATGAGGATCACGTTCCCCGGGCATGGGGTGAGGTCCTGGTGCGAGGAAAACCAGGACTTTGTAGGAGAACTCGTGTGGTTAGTGCCGAAGTGTAGCCGAGGATCCGTAGCCTCTGCTTCAAGACAGACAGCTGCCCTACTGGCGCTCTCCGGGTCTGCCAGCCGCGGACGCTCCAGGGTGAGCCCTGGCCGCCTCCGATTCCCGGCATGCCTTGGGTGTGGGCCGGGTATAGACTTCATTTCCCAGGCTGCCCCGGGCCTCGGCCACGACGCGCCGGCGCCTATAAGAGGCAGAGCGCTGCAGCCGGAGCCTATTGTTAGCCGGAGCCGGGACGGTTCTGGGCTTCGCTGCCCGGAGAGCGGTAGTGCAGAGCTGCCCGCCCCCCGCCGCCTGCCGGCCGGCCCACACACCCTACAGCCCCGGGAGCCAAGCGACGAGCCCGGGAGCCGGCACGCCAAGGTCTCCCCTCCTTGCACACGGGCTGAGTAGGCAGCGAGGGCGGCGGAGACTGCGACGGGAGACGCGGCTGCGGCGGGGCTGGTAATGGGCCTGGGGTGCGGGGCGGAGGGGTCCGCCTCGTCCTTGCCTGGCAGCGGCTCTCGAGCGACCGTGGAGCAGCGCGCTCCGGAGCCGAGCTGTGCGGACCGAGGAGGCGGGGGGCGGGGAGCCGGGGCGCCTCTGGGAAGAGGCGTGGGAGCTAGGGGCGCCGAGGACGCGGGCCGGGCTGCAGGCTCGCTCGAGGGACCGATGGGCGGCTTGGAAGCCGGCTGGATTGCGGCTGACGGCTGAGTTCGGAATGGAGTGGGCAGTGATGTAGGATGGAGGGAAGCGAAGGAAGGGGAGGGGGACTGGAAGAAAATGTGGGAGGAGTGGTTGGGAATTTGTGAGTAGCAGGCAGGAGGATGTGGAAGGCAGTGGGGACTGCAGAAGATCGGAATGAGCGGGAAGGGTAGCGGGAATCAATGGGTTGAGAGCTGAAGGTCTTTCAGCGGTGCTGAGGGGAACTGGTAACTTGGCATGTCCCTTCTGTTCTGATTCCCGATGTCTCCCATTCTTCTGGCGTTGTGTGCAAAAATGAGAGCATCACTTGTCCCGGTTGCTAGCTTGATCCTTTTCACGGGCCTACACGCAGCCGCCTGCCATCCATCCCTTTGAGAGCTATAGTCTGGATTCGCCCTTTTAGGGTTGAAGAGTAGCAGTGTGACACAGAATCCATTCTTCAGTATGAAAGGTTAGAAGTTATCCCAGGAGATGACACTGTTCCGGGCGTCCTCCGGTTTTCATGATTAAAACCCCAGCTGATTCGCATTCTCCTTTTCTTCTTTGGTGGCTTTAAATCTTACAGATCTCTCAAACCAGGGTGTTGGTATGTGGGAGAGTAATAAATGTCGCTATCCTTCAGAGGAGAGTTGATGCAGCATCATGTTCCCGGTCTCTCACCAAGATCTTCTCCCGGATGTGGCTTACATATGGGGAGCCGAATTCTAACCTAGTGTCAGTAAAAGGGTAAAACCCGGGGGCTGGGGGGTGGGGACGGCCCTTCTGTAGATACCTAGCTTGTAGGAGGTTTACATTGAGTGCCTCTCTGCTTCCTTGATCTTAGTGATCACAAGGACACATAGAGCCGTAAGATAGTATTTTCGAATCACCCATGGTATCTTAGAAAGGAGGAACAGGATAGGGCATCTTACTCAAGTTTACTGTATGGTATAACAGGAGCCACTCCACCCCAGTCATGGCTGGTAGTCTTAATAATACTATAAGAGATTCCTTTACCTTTAGCAGGATGGTGTACCATGGAGTCATTTAAGAAAAAGGCTCATCTTACCCAAACTTTACAAATACACTGTGTCTACAGTTTCCCTGAACCGTATTTGTTGTTGGTGATGATTTTTGAGACAGTGTTCCTCTGTATAGCCCTGGCTGGCCTGGAACTCACAGAGACCCACCTGACTCTGTCTCCTGGGTGCTGGCACTAGGCATGCTTTGCCACACCCGATTTTTGCTATTCTTATATAAGCTGGGATTTGAGATTTGAGTTCTTAGCAGCCTGAAGAAAGCTTAGACCTAGTAACGAAAGACGTGCTGGTTTTATTTGTCACTAGCGTAATATCATCTGTGTACTGTAGCTGTGAACAATATATGGACCTTTGGGAAATGTCCAGCTAGAAACAAAAAGCACCGTAAGGCGCATAGTTAGAATGTGTCTTCAACTCTTCTCTGTCATGGAGGGTACATTATTTGTTTGAGATGTTTCTTTAGGTTGTTAGATATTCTGGCTTGCGTTTCTAGTCTCACCTTGGTTATTTCTGTTGTTTCAATGTTTGGATATAACTTAATAAGTGGAGAAATTGAGACGGGGTTTTATGTAGCCTTGCTTAGCTGCAGACTTGCTTTGTAGCAAGGGATGACCTTGGACTCCTGCTCCTCCTGCGTTTAAATGCTGGGATTAATTGTCTATACGGTCATAGGACAGTTAGCATATCTTTTGAACTCTGGCACTGATCTTTTTACTAATGGTTAAGGGAATAGTTGAGCCAGTGGGAAGGACTGGTTTCTACTTTGAGGTTAAGAGGATGGTAATGTGGTGATAAAAAAAATGTGACTTGTTCTTATGGTTACTATAGTAATGGGTTAGAGTTATTCTAGGCAGTATGGAACTGGGAGGGTTTCCTGTTACCATGAACATCCTTAGCAGGTCAGGCTCACGCCAGACACTTGGAGCCAGGCAAGCAGAGTTGAAAACTTAGTTTACCAGATGATGATAGAAATTAAAATCTTCAGGGCTGGAGGGCCAGACTTGGTGCAAACACCCGAGAGGCCAAAGCAAGAGGACCATGTGACTTCCAGACCTTTCTCAAGAAACTAGCTGGGGCTTCTTGTGGCTGAGCTCGTATCTAAACTCAAAACAATTAAAACGGGCACTTTCCCAGGAAGTGTTCGTCCTGAGTCCATCCTGGTAGGTGAACAGAGCTACAACAGTGGGGTCTCGGATTTTCCGGAGGGCTGTCGGTGAGATGGTCTGTTGCCATTGTTCTGCGGTGCTGGGAATTGAAGCCAGAGAAGGCTTCAGAAGCCTGGTAGACAGCCTCTGTGCTTCAGGGCCAGTCCCAGTCCTTTAGTGGACTAGGTCCTATAGGTCAGTATACACACGGTTTACACGGGGAGGCCTGATTATCCTTGGCACTTCTCCTTATATCTGTTTCCCCTCCCCTTTTCCCGCCCACAACCCCAGAGGTGGGAGGAAAGGGCTTGGAGCAGCAGCAGCAGCAGCAGCAGCAGCAGAGCATTCTGGATGAAAGACTACTCTCGGGGCAGCTGGGTTAAGGGTAAGGGAGAGTTTTAGTAATAAAGATGGGTTTGGCACAGATCCAACTTCATGTGAGACTTAAAGAATAATAGTTAAAGGAAATCCACACGACCGGAAGCAGAGGACCCTGAGGAAAGAGGCAGAGTGTACATTTGCTTCCAATCATAAGTCCCTGAGTGCTTCCAGGCTGAGCAGCCATTTTTTCTGGAAGTATTAACTAGAGTTCAGTTCAATTTGAAGGGAAGCTTAAGCTTTTACCAAGAAAATGTGTGTGTGTGTGTGTGTGTGTGTGTTTTTTTTTCCTTCTCGGCGTTGGTCTCATGTAGTTGAGAAGGCGTGGGGGGAGGGGAATTCAGTAGACAACATTCTCCTTTCTGATATAGTATCTACATGAATATTTAATGACAAAGGTGCCCCCCCATGCTCCTTCACCCAAAATAGAATGGAATGAGACATTTGTTAGCTGGAAGGGTATCATCTTTAAGCCCAGCTAAGATCTTAAACCATAAGAAGCTCCTTCGTTCTCTTATCTCTTGTCTTTTCCTAATATGACCTGTGGCCAGACCCTGGGAACACAGCTCATAATTTGGACTCATTTGATTTTTTTTTTTAAGACCTTCAAGATTTTATGTGCAGTAGGGGCTTTATCTGCATGTGTGCCTGTGTACCATGCTATGTGTAGTGGGGGCTTTGTCTGCATGTGTGCCTGTGTACCAGGCCTGCAGAGGCCAGAAGAGGGTTTCAGATTCGCTGGAACTGGGATTAGAGTGTTGGTTGCTGGAACCAAACCCAGGTCCTCTGGAAGAGCAGTTAGCACTCTCAACTGCTGGCTTCCAGACCCTAATTATCTTATATATTTTTTAGTCAGATACTATATATCTCTGGCTGACCTCAAACTCAAAGAGATCTACCTGCCTCTGCCTCCCAAGTGCTGGAATTAAAGGTGTGTGCCACCACTGCCCAGCCTTGATTATAATTTTTTTTTTAATTTTATGTATTCAAGTAAGTACACTGTCACCAGACACACCAGAAGAGGGCATCGGATCCCATTACAGATGGTTGTGAGCCACCATGTGGTTGTTGGGAATTGAACTCAGGACCTCTGGTTGAGCTATCTCTCCAGCCTTGGTTATAATTCTTAACAAGCTCTTGATTTTAATTTTTCTTCTTAGCCAAACTGACTTACCTGAATGATATGCTTATTTGAAAGTTAAGGCACTTGGGTTCATTTTGTGACATAAATGCAGATTTTTTTTTTTTTTTTTTTTTTTTTTTTTTTTTGTGATCTGAGTAGATATTTTAGGAAATCCCCAGAGAGCCCACTAGGTTTGGTTTAACTTTGTAGAGCTGATCTAAATTGCTACTAAAAGAGGAAGATCAGAAAATCCAGATGTAGCAAATATCTCTTGTCACTACAGTGCATTCTGGATAGCAGCTTGCAGTAGTGTAGACATGTCTGCATGTTCTGGTCAGTGCTGTTAATCCTGCTGCATAATTAGCAACTTGTGAGATCATGATGTGGGGAGCCCTGTGCCTCATCATGTGTGAGATGTCTCTCAGCCTTTCTCCTGGACACTCGTGTCCTTTAGGAGCTCTCGTGCAAAGATGGAGAAAGAGTGACTTGTGCTTGCTGTGTCGGGGTAGCCAGGGCAGTCTCTCACTACTTCCTATGATAGCTTCTTTTCAGAGGCCAGAGAGTGCAAAGCTGTGTTTCCCTCTGTGCGTGACGAGGGGCCGTGAAGGATGGAAAGAATCTGGTTTCTGTTTTGTATGTGGTGTTGGGATCAAACTCAGCCTTGTGTACGTACAGCAGGCAAGCACTCGGCTACTGAGCTGCACCCACAGCCCTGATTTCTGGGTTTTGGAGCCAGTACAGATTCTAATCTTGGCTCCTTTCTTTAGTACTAAATTTGCCCCTTTTGGGAGGCTGATGAGACACTTCACACTTGCGAAGATCTGGGTCAAGGGTTTTCCTGACTGCCAATGTCCTTCAAAAGCGAGAGCCTGGAGCAGAATTCCCCAAAGTGTGTTCCAGAGATTATTCGCCCCCTAACACACTTTGGAAACAGTGGGTTCCATAACCAGGTTGTGAAGCACTGCACTGTTTTCCTCTAGTCTTTACCATAACCACACGCGTATTAAGAACTCCTTGGAGGTGCTGTTAAGTCTTCTGGACTGTTCTAACGCAGCAGTCCTATTCTTATCCAAAAGGCTGCAGATATCCAAGGAACCAGAGAAGATGCGCTCTGGGTGCAGGCTAGACTATATTATCTCTAGGATTAGCACTTGATCCCTTGGAGTGCTCTCCCGTGATCAGAAGGCCAGTGACTCCCGTGGCCAGCAGGACTGACAGGCCATCCCTCCACTCCCATCTAAGAGGCGGGAAGGGACCAAGCGAGAGCGCTGGCCAGAGCCAGCACAGACAGACCTAGTTGGAGAAGCGAGACTCTGCCAGGCCAGTTGCTCCACTTGTCTGCAGTGAGCATGCTCTGTTGACAGACGTGCCAGCTCTGTCTTGGGACCACACAGCTGACTGCTCTTCTCCCCTGGGCAGAATCCTCATGCTCCTGGCTAGCTGGTGGTAAGCAGTTGGGACCATTGTGGTTGGTTCCCCGAGGAAACCTTTGGAGGCCAATGGATGCGTTCTCGGGCTCGGGCCTCAAGAGGAAATTTGATGATGTGGACGTGGGCTCGTCAGTCTCCAACTCAGATGATGAGGTGTCCAGCAGTGACAGTGCCGACAGCTGCGACAGTCTCAACCCCCCGACGACCACCGGCCTCACACGTGAGTGAGCTGCTCCTTGTACCTCTCCACGCTCCTCAGAGCCCTGGAGCCAGCCTGGGGCTCACCCTTCCCACAGCATGCCCTTGTTTTTGGAAAGCCTCACTTTCCAATAGCAGAGGCTAAAGTGTGGTTTATTCTGCTTGTGTTGTGGTTTGGTGACCCGATGGTTGGGATTTGGTGGAGGAAGAGGAGCTCAGAGCTCTACTTTTACCTCAGGGGACTTGCCCAGGGATTCAAAAACTGCAGCCAGAGCGGGCGTAAATGTTTGGTTTGGACACTGGGGCCCCTCCAGGGGTCTTCAGTCGTATTGTCTCGACCCCATAGATCCCCAAGGGTTTGGACCCTGAACTGCAAGCCTGAGCAGTTCACACTGTGGTCCAAAAGAGCACACCCCACAGCTTTTCTGGTGTCGCCCGTCCTGGGCTCAGTGGCATCTCGAAGCTCTCAAGCTGTTCCCACAGGGAGCCTCTGACAGAGGGTCCGGCTTGTCCTGGGCCAGCTGGTCCACACTGGTGGTGTGCTTGCGTGGTTGCAGAGGAGGCCTCATGGCCTAGAAAGCCTAAAATATTTATCATCAGGCCAATTAGAGAGAATCTCCCACGGTAGAAGAATACTGTCCAGTTGAATTGCCCTTGTGGTAGAAATGTTCCTGTCAGCGTAGTCTGCTGGTAGTTATTAGTGTGGCTTTGAATACAAGCCGAAAGCTGAATTTTTAAAATGTAGTTTTAATTGGCTTAAATAATCACATGGCAATTTTCTTTTCTCCTGAAATAAACACCTAGCATTCCCCAGTTGCTGTCTAAAAATAGATCTTGTGGCCAGCTATTTAGATGAAGTCAGTCTGGAGGCAGTGGGATGAACCAGCTGAGGTTCAAAGCTCCTTCCGGTTTTTTATATGACTTAAGACTTGGAAATGGCCTCATGTTTGGGAGAATGTTAAGAGCCTGGTGACTAAGGGCAGTGAGGGTCCTGAGCTCACTGTCGCTGGATTAACACCCGTGTGCTCCCTTCACAGCAACATCTATCCTGAAGCGGCAGAAGCAGCTACGGAGGAAGAATGTCCGCTTTGACCAGGTGACTGTATACTACTTCGCCCGGCGACAGGGCTTCACCAGCGTGCCCAGCCAGGGTGGAAGCTCTTTGGGAATGGCCCAACGCCATAACTCTGTCCGCAGCTACACCCTTTGTGAGTTCGCACAAGAACAAGAGGTGAACCATAGAGAGATTCTTCGTGAGCACCTGAAGGAGGAGAAACTTCATGCCAAGAAAATGAAGGTGCCTGTGGGGCGTGGGGTGTTCCCTGAGTGTCGAGGCCAAGTGGGACCCCGTGTCCAGTGAGGCTGATCTGCACTGTTGATCTTGGCAAGCAGACAGTGTGAGCTCTGTTTCTGATGAGAAGCTCAGCTTTTCCAATATGGTCTCTTGTCATCATGGTGCCGGTGTCAACCAGAGACAAAAACCACTTTCTCTGCACAGTCCCCTTACTTCTTGTCATAAGGATGCTTTTTTAAGCATGACACGAATACTCAATTTCTCAGGTCTGTCACCAAGAGAACATACATTTCATTGTGCCAGCGGCTGCTCTGAATAGAGCAGGTTTCAGATCTTTGACAGATCTTGCACAGTCCTCTGTGATCTGCACGTTGTCAACCTGGAGGGCCGACACAGTCCCCTTGGTGCAGAGAGTAGCATTATTTCATGGTCAGGTTCATAGACATGGACACCAGTAGGTGCTGGAGGAAGAGCATTGGTGGCTCCTATGGAGGGAGCAGCTGGATTTGGTCCACAGCGCTCACGTGCTGGTTCACGTGGCTAGACTGGACTTACTATGTAGACCAGGTTGTCTCAGGTCACTGATAGATATCTGCCTGCCCGTCTCCCAAGTGCTGGTATTAAAGGCATACACTACCAGACCTGGCCAAATAAATCGGCCTTTAAGAAAAAAAAATTGCCCTGCCTACTACATACGGGACACTGATAGCGTCAGAAGACTCATCTCAGACCACACTTTGCTTAGCCCTGTTGACACTATCAGAGTTTCTAAGTAAGTCCTCAAATTTCCCAGAGATGAAGGTACAGCTCAGTGGTTAGAGCACTCACCCAGTGCGCATGAAACCTTGGGTTCTGTCCCCTACATGGGTTAAAGAATATGAATTAGAATGAGTTTCTGGGCCAGGGCATGAGGTAGCTGCATTATTTCTAGGGTGTAGACAAACTGAGGCCTGGCCGAGTTGGAGAGCGTGGCAGGAGGGTATAGACTGACCAGGTCTCACTCTTGGGAGCTCTCAGCCTGCTCCTAAGGCCTAAACACCTGTTACTGTAACAACAGTGACATTTAGCCTTCCCTTTCTTCTGAGGAATTCCATCACTGACCCTGTCACCTTTCTGTTGCTATGGCAACAGCTAGACAAATAAACATTCTTCTCCATTGCAGGGAAGGTTCTCTTCCCCTTTCCTAGAAGACAGCTCCCCCACAGGAGGTGGAGTGATGTGAGAGGTAACATCCGTATGTGTCTCGATCAGAAAGCACTGAGTGCTCTTCCTCCCCAGGAAGGCTTCCTGTCCTTCGCACCTGTAAGGGCACAGTCTTGACATTACGTATGTGCTGTGTCTTGGGTGCCGTTCGATAGATCTTTCCCTTTGGGCCCTTCCAATGAACTGTTAGAATGCTGTAGCTGTTGCTGCACATAATTTTCTAGTATTTTAGTTTTGCTCTGTCCACATGGGATTTATTATAGTAGGTAGTTTGGATTGGGTGGTGGTTGGTTTTGCCTGGTTTTGTTTTGGGGTGGGTCTCATGAAACTTAGGCTGGCCTTCAACTTGCTGTGGAGGGGATGGCTTTGAGTTTTTGTTCCTCTTGCCTCTTCCTCTTCCTAAGTGCTGGGTTTCCTAAGCATGAGCCACCCACTATACCTGGCCTTTACTTCTCTCTCCCCCAGAATACCTCAGTCCCAGCACTGTTTCCTGACTGGATGCAGTGCAATAAATTGCCCCTTCTGTGGAGATCTGAATTCTCCTACTTCTGATGGCTTTCCTTTGGGAACAGTGGGAGTACTGGGGACGAGCCAGTTTTGTGACACAAACGGGAACAATCCTGAGGTCTACAGAAAGGCGCCTGACCGGTGCTTGCCTGGTAGATAGGTAATAGACTTGGAAGCCTGTAAGCCCCAGGAGTGGTGAGGCGCAGCGCTCCCCGGCGACCTGCTGCACCACCTCTCACAGGAGCTGCTGTGCCCAGCACTGGGGCTGTCTGACGAAATAAGCTGAAGACTCCAGCCACGGGCTTTCAGCTTGCTAGCAGCTTCCAGAGCCCCAGGGGCTGGACCTCATTTTCTTTACTTAGATCCTCTAGTGAGTTTGTAGAACTCATTCAGCCAGAAATTATCTCCAGCCTGTCCTTCTACGAGTCCTGCCTGGCTTTCTGTTCACCTTGGTGCAGAAAACCCAGCTCTCTGCTCTTAGATAGCACACACAATGTTATTCACACTGCCCTACCTCACGACGTTTTCCTTTGAAGTCAGATAAACAGGGATGAGGAGAGGACCCGTACCTGCTTCTTCTAGACCCTGTGTTGGAAGCGCTGTTCATAATTGCAAATAATAGCTGCCCTCCCTAAACGGTGAGATGCAGTTCTCTGAACACAGGTAATTATTTACAGTGTGGGGATTCCATTGACAAACACCTGGGAAGCTGGTGCTATACTCCAGTGCACCCTTCTCTCTGAAGGTAGTTTTGAGTTCTCCAGGGTTCAAGCTGAGGGTGTTTTGCAAGGTTACTAGCATTCTGAGGAACACCCAGCCACTGGTACACCATTAGCTCCAGCACAGGTGACATTTAGGAATGGAGGGAGCGTTGTGGAAATGCTGTCTCCTAGGAGGGAAGATGAGGCGTGTTTATCCCGTTAGGCAGGATCCTGCTGTGTTGCTCAGGCTCCCTAGCCTCTCCTTGCTGAGCAGCTGGGGTGACAGCTCTGAGCTGCCACAGCTGGCAGAGACTGGTTTTGAGGACCTAGAACAGAAAGGGGAAGGCTCTGGAGGTTCAATCGTATCCTGTGTAGTCCAGTGTGGCAACCATTCATTATTTTGGAGATTAAATAAAACTCAGGTCCAGTCTCCACATTTCTGGTGCTCTGCTGTGGGACAACACAGTCCTGTCACTGCAGAACTGAGGACTCTAGTTACTGTTGCTAATGCTCCAAAGCTGACCTTGCCTGTCTTCTGGCAGCTGACGAAGAACGGAACAGTGGAGTCAGTGGAGGCCGATGGCTTGACACTCGATGATGTTTCAGACGAAGATATCGATGTGGAAAATGTGGAGGTGGATGACTACTTCTTCCTTCAGCCCCTGCCCACCAAACGGCGGCGGGCCTTACTGAGGGCTTCTGGGGTCCATCGGATTGATGCCGAAGAGAAGCAGGAACTTAGAGCCATCCGCCTGTCTCGGGAAGAGTGTGGTTGTGACTGTCGGCTTTACTGTGACCCAGAAGCATGTGCCTGTAGCCAGGCTGGGATTAAATGTCAGGTCAGTCAGACCCCAAGACGGGGATGGGGTTGGTTGGGTGCCAGGGAAGAGGAAAGCTTCCCATCCCACAGCCCCCTCAGAGAACACAGCTGTGGCCATGACTGTTGTCCTTTCCCGCTGTCTGCTCAGAGGAGACAGGCAGTGCAGTAAAGGGAAGAGCAGGGCTGCCTCGCCTGCCACACGCCAAGTGCCCCATTAGGGATTCTGTGACACAGAAATGAGGTAGCCTGCATCAGTCTGAACATGCAGCATCTTTTTCCAGTTTTGTAAAAATCAAAATAGCTTTGAGATTCTCTGATGCAGGACCAGACCTGAGCCGACACACTTAAATCCTCATTTTTTTTTTTTTCCTCAAAGTGTCTTCTGGTTGGTGTTCTAAGAGACCGTTTGAGATTCCTTCCCATTTCTATGGAAGCCCACAGTGCCCAGTGAACCGCATGGAACTTGATGCTGAGGAGGCCTGTGGTTGAACTCGTTAACTCCTTTCCTCGGCTTTCTTTAGTAACAAAGAGCTGTAGTAGACCTGGCCAATATTTCTCCCAAAGTGTCCTGTTCAGCCAGGTGTTCACAAACCTGAGTCTTAGGATTTGGGGGGACAGGAGAAAGCTTTTGGGGGTGCAGAAGAGCCAGTCTCTTTCCAGGCTGGTTGGGAACTGAATTTGATTTTATAACCAAGGATGACCTTGAATTCTTGGTCCTGCTTCCACCTCCAAATTCTGAAATTCCCAGCATGTGTCCCTTGCCTTGGGCCTGGGGGAGGAGCTCAATAAGGTGATATCATAGAAGACACGTTCTTACTGTTTGCTGTATAAATTTTCTGAGTTTTTTTGTTTGTTTGTTTTTTGATATTAAGGAGAAAGAAGCATAAAGCATCTCTTTACTTCTTTCCTTCCTTTTTATTTTTTTTCTTAAAACTTTGTAGTCCAGGCTGGCCTGGAACTCACCTTGTAGCCCAGGCTGGCCTGGAACTCACCTTGTAGCCCAGGCTGGCCTCAGCTCACATTCACCTGTCTTAGCCTTCTGCCCTGAGCTGGGATGAAAGGCACATGCCACCATGCAGCACATCTCCTTCCTAGAGATCCCTGGCTGTAAGTAATTATCTTGGCCACACCTCCAAAACTATGTTGGTTGACCTTCAGGGAGAAGCAGGTGGTGAGGTGCTGGCCACAGTGTGAACCTTCAAGTTAGCGCCTCAGCACTAAGGCACCTTTGTTTAGTTTCCCTAGAGTGTATTGCATTGAAGTAGCAAGATCTCCACTCACTTTCCACGCCTGTCACGCAGAAGGCTTGGCCCAGCCTTTTGTCTCAGTGAACCAGGTAAGTTCTGGAAGTTCCTGAGGCACAAACCTCTTCTACCCCAAGATGCCAGCATCCAGACGTAGCACTAGACATGCTAACTGGAAGGAGTCTTTGATGTGATTCTTGTCTTTTTATTTAGAAAAGGAAACAAAGCCCAAGGGAGAAAATAGATGACTCTCTTGAGATGCCACCACTAATTAATGGCTGAGCTAAAGCTGAAAAGCAAGTGGTCTGAAAACCCTCGTGCTGTTGGCTTGAGCTGCATGCTGTGTTTTGAATTGGTCGCTTCTCAAATCCCACTGCCTGTGCGTGCCAGCTAATGTCACCTGTCCCCACAGTTAGAGCTATTGGTCTTATCTTGCCACAACCTCCTGTGCTCCCCTCAGGTGGATCGAATGTCCTTTCCTTGTGGCTGCTCCAGGGATGGCTGTGGAAACATGGCCGGGCGAATTGAGTTTAACCCGATCCGAGTGCGGACTCACTACCTCCACACCATCATGAAGCTGGAGCTAGAGAGCAAAAGGCAGGTGAGTCGCCCAGCAGCCGCTGAGGATGAGCCCCTGCCAGGAGCGCAGAGCTCGGAGATGCAGGACTTCCAGGAGTTCATCGCGGAGAACGAGACTGCGGTGATGCATCTGCAGAGCGCAGAGGAGCTGGAGCGGCTCAAGGCCGAGGAGGACTCCAGCGGCTCGAGCGCCAGCCTGGACTCCAGCGTGGAGAGCCTGGGCGTGTGCATCCTGGAGGAGCCTCTGGCTGTTCCCCAGGAGCTATGTCCAGGCCTCTCGGCCCCCATTCTCATCCAGGCTCAGCTGCCCCCAGGATCCTCTGTCCTGTGTTTCACTGAGAACTCAGAACACCCAGCTGCCTCCCCGGTGAGCAGCCCGTCCTACTTGAACAGTGGGCCTCTGGTGTACTACCAGGTAGAGCAGAGGCCGGTCGTGGGAGTGAAAGCAGAGTCTGGTTCAGAAGAGGGTACAGCTTCCTTCCCCGAGGAGAAAGACCTGAGTGTTTTCTCCCTCCCTGTTACCTCACTGGTGGCTTGCAGCCCTTCAGACTCAGCTGCTCTCTGTAAACCAGAGGGGAAAACACCCAGTCTCAACAAACTCTTGCCTGACGACTGTAACCGTAAGGAGCCTGAGAATGAAGACTTCCACCCCTCTTGGTCTCCCTCAAGCCCACCCTTCCGAACGGACAATGAAGAAGGCTGTGGAGTGCAGAACTCCCAGCAGAGTGAGGACCGGACCCCTGAAGAATCAGCCCTAGAACTCCCTCTGGCAGTGTGACCGGAGACACCTTATTCACTCTATTTATTATCGAATGCCATTTCAGAACAGCCCTGCTGCTCCCAGGTTGTTTTGTTGGAAGTCTTAGGAAAGTGGGTAGGAAAGGTTAGTCCATGTGTTTTCTGAGAGAGCATACCCAGGAGACCAGCCCCAGCTGCAGGACAAAGATAGCGATCCCAGAGTGAACTGTGACCAGCAGCTCGTTATGCCTAGTGCCGGAACCAAGGATGTGAGTAGCTCCCGACATCCTTCCTGCTTGAAGCAGCCACGCTAGTGGGAAGGCCGTTCACCTGAGTCTAGAATGGAGGGGAGGCCCCACAAGAGTCTCTGCTTCTGTACAAAACCCAGAGCTCTAAACATTTATTCTGCCTTTTCTCCACCCCCTTAGTTGGTAATAAGTTAATTTCCAATGTGTTTGGTGTTCCCTGAGCTGACCTGCAAACTGGGGATCCCTGGTCTGTAATGAACTCTTTCGTATGTGCTTTAGTACTAGAGTGAGACTTGTGTCTTGGAAGGTGAAATGCAGGCTGGGTAGAGATGTAAGAGTGAGGCTTGCACATCAGGCAGGGGTCCAGTATGGAACAGTGTGAAGATGGCTTTGTCACACTTGCTCTCACCTAGTGTGGCACATGCACACACACTCCTTTTGGGAGGTCTTGGCTCTGAATGGGATGTAAGCTGCAGCAGTTATCACGACTTAGGACTCCCTCTCCCTCTCTGCTGCCCTCACGGCCCTGGGTGTGTGGGGTTGGGAAGCTCTTTGGCGTTTACAATTCAATCCCAAGAGTGGCAGGTGTTATTGGAACCTTCCGTCTTGGAGATTCATGAAAACTGGAAGTCAGACTGGTTCTTAGTTATTATGTAGGATCCACACTCCAAAGAATTCCGGATCTCATAATAATGAATTGTATGGCTGCGACTCAGACTCAACTTACCTCAGTAATGCTGCTCCTCGTGAGCTCGTGAAGTTCCAAGGTCCCCACTCAGCACTGACTTTTATTGGCAATGTTACCTCTGCCTTCTGGTTAAACTGAGGCAGTAGGAGCAAAACAGTCCTTTTCTTACCATTCTTTACTAACCAGGAAAGAAACGCTTGTTTTGAGGCAGTAGGTTGCTGAACAGCCCTGGCTGGCTTGGGGCTTGCTATGTAGACCAGGCTGGCCTCCAGCTTGGCCTTCCTCATCATGCAGGCGTGTGTCTCCTCACTCATTTTTATCTATTTTGGGTGAGATAATAAGGCCCTGGTGTCATAAACTTTAGTGTATATGGCAGCAGAAACATCTATAAGAATCCCTAAATCCTAAGTTGGAGGACCTTGTATTTAACATGGATGTTGGTGTTTAGCCCATTCTGCTACTGTCCCTTCTTGGGTCTGCTTTTTTGTTGTTGTTGTTGTTGGAGTTAAGTTCTCTCTCCAGTCTCACTAGAGTTATCTGAAGAGGTCAAGGTGTTCTCACCCCTGGCTAGAACTCTCGGACAAGCTTAGCTGAGACTGTTGCTGAAAAGAAGCGTTTTGAGAGTGTGCTTGCTGGGCAGGGGGAACGCAGCCCCTTCCCTCAAGACTCCATCTTTCTTAGCTCTTAGATTTGGATTTTCATTAAGAAATGTAAAGACTAGCCAACCCCAAGATATTTGATATTTCTACATATTTCTAAATGCATTTCATTAATTCCATGTTGATTCAAACTGACCCCAACTTCTGAGCGCTATATTTAGCATTGACTAATGTCAAGCAAAGACCTCTTCTACAGTTTAGCCCATCTCAGTTCTGGTGCTACCTGAGTTGGACAGGATGTCTGGTTCCTGGGTGCCGGGAAGGCTAGGCCTGTGTCACAGAAGCAGAGCACTCCCCAGTCTAGGCCTAGATGAACTGTGGTGCAGTTGTGCGCTGTCTCCTCGGAGTCTGTGCACAGGTTGGACTCTCAATGTGAACCCAAAGCTTGTCTGGCTCTCTGAAAACAATGTTCACTCTTTAGGTTCTTTACATTGTAATAATGCTGTATTTAAAGAGAATATTTAAATGTAATATTAAAGAAATACTGAAAAGAGTGCTGTGGGGTTCTTCTTACTGCAGATAAGAGAAAGGATGCTTATCTTGCTATGTATATAGAACTAAGTCAGTGATAGGAATGCAAATCACTGCCTTTGAAGCACCAAAAACCTGTCCTGTGTTCCGCTCCCCTCAGCCTTGGCCTGCTAGACCCTGCGGTCTGCGGTTGAGCTTCTCTAACCCTGGTCACCCAGCACTTCTCCCGGGCTCCCTTCCCTTCCTTCTGGAAGTTCCGCCCCACCAGTTAAATACCCATTAGTTAGGTTACATCACTCTTGGAAAAGAAGCCTTAGGAAAGTGAGTAGAGTATGCATAAGTAATTCCCCAAAACTGGTTTCAGGCAGTCTTTACTTGGGTTTAAAGACAGTGCTTCATGCATTTACAGTAAGTTATTACAAAACGACAGGACATGGATGTACACACAAAAACAGTTAGCCCAACTCACTGTCTGGATGCACATCTCCTGGTCTCCCAGGCTAGGCAGTAATTAGTACCTTGTGTGATCTGACCCACAGCCTAAAGAAGGCAGTCAGTGCTGGTTACAGGTGGCTTACTGCAACACAGTGGAGGTAGCAAACATGTAAGGTCCTTAGGGGTGGTGACGGCCTGGAAATTAAGACGCTGGGGATGAATGCAGGGAGGGGCCAAGCAGCCGTTCTTACCTTCTCCTTTAGAATGTTCCCATAAGTTACTAAAAACAAAAGTGTCCAAAGAATACTGAAGGAGGGGTGGACGTCCGTCTGTGCGAGTGACAGGAAAAACATCCCTACTTTTGGTCTCCCCAGAAAGGATGGGTGTGGCTCATGATTATCTTCTCAGCCCCCCAGGAGGCTGTGGCAGAACTGTCTGTCAGGATCGCCGGGAATCGAAGGCCAGCCTGGGTTACATAGTAAGACTGTCTCCAAAAGGCCAAAAAAGGACAAGGGCAGGGGTGTAAGAAAAACCACTGCCAGGGCACTGGCGCAGGGCCAGGCACAGACGTCCTCACTCCAGGGTAAGCTGCACTGTTCTTGGCACCATAGATCTCTAGTGCAAAAAGATGCAGTGAGGAGCACTCGCCTAGTTTCCCAAGACAACACCCCACAGCTCTCTGGTGCTCCACACCCGTGTTCCAGCCTGTGGAAGGAGGAAGACCAGACTTCAAGGTCATCCTCAGCTCCAAAACAATGCTTGCTGTAAAGAACGTGGCAGTGAGGCCAGTGCCAAGTAGACCTATAGCCCTGGCACCCTTAAATCTGTGGTGGAAGAAGCCTGGAGCACAGGAATTTGAGGCCAGCTCAGGCAACATAGGACTCACCTCAAAATAACAACAAAAATAAAATATGGCAGTGGAGAGTTTTAGGCCATGTGACTCCCACCTAGGCAGATGCGGACTTTGTAGGACCTCAGTATTACATCACAATAAGAGTCTAGTACTGGAGTTGCCTGCCGGTTCCGGGTTAGCAGGGGACGGCAGCACGCACGGGTTTTTGTTAGGTTAAGCAGTGAGGGATGTGTACAGCTCCCATTGAGTAGCTCCTCTGCCTGCCTCCAGCGCTAGTGGTGCACACAGACAGCGGGCAGTGCTCCTTGGTCCCACACCACTACACTATGCGACTGCAGGACAATGCCATCCTTCCCACGGTTCACTCAGCGCCTTGTCTCAAGGTAGTTGGTGGACAGCAGGACCACGTTGTGCAGCAAGAGGGACAGCTCAGGTTCTGAAAACACCATCAGAGTTAGTAGTTGCTAGGGGACAGCTGCCTGGTAGGAAGCCAGGGATGGGGAGCAGCGTGAGGCCATTCCCACGGTCCCTGCTTCCCCGCCCCTGAATGCACACTTAATCCTCCATGCCTTGGCTCTCTCACAACAGCAGTCACTCATGGTAGCAGTTGCTGCTGTAAGGACATTTCTCGGCTTCAAGACGACTTCTCACCCGGGACAATCCTGTCCCTCTCCCTTCACCACCCCATGCTCAGGAACACCTGGCAGTGTCTGGCATGTTTGGCACACTGCAGAAGAAGGGCTGTGGCTGGTATGAAATGGGTATGGGCAAGTATACATGTTAAAACCCTGCGTGCACAAGGTATGTCCCAGATAAATGCCTCAAAGCAGGAAGCAGGCCTGTCTTACAGTCTACGGTGAGCCTACACATGTACCCTTTGAATTATACATACATACACATATATATGTACATATAATATGTTAGATAAAAACTTCACAATACCTAAGTGATCCCGGAATAAAGTACAAAATGAGCTAGGTGTGGTGGTCCACTGCCTATAATCCCAAAATTAGGAGGTAGAGGCAGGAGGATTGCTGTAAGTTCAAAGCTGATCTTGGACATAGTTTTTGTTTGTCTTGTCCGTACTGTGGTTTTGTGTTGTGGCACAGCCGCAGGGGTTGCCTTACCTTTCAGGCTGCAGGAAATGTGCAGCCATTCTCCCAGCCAGGTTCGACACCTGTCATCAGCTAGGTGGGTAGAGTTCAAGCCACGCAGATAGCAAGCCTGGAGCACCCAGAAGAGAGACATCTTAACAATCTCAGTGCACCAGATACAGAGATCCACAACTGACTGCATCTCCTGAATACGCCACCACCTCATCCCCACAGGAAACCTCCAGCATGCAGTGTAAACGGTAGATGATAAATTAATACACCCATTGCTTCATGTCCTGCCAAGGCCCTCATGCTCAGGGCCTTAGCCCCAGGTAGAGTACTTGACCAGCATGCATGAGGCGGGCACACGCATTCCAGTATGAGCCCAGGTTACCAACAGCCTCAGCTTGGGCTGCAGGTCAGGAGGCTCAGTGCTTTGCTCTGTGCTACTGGGAGGTAAGGGGAGGGGCTAGGACAAGAAGCCTACTGGGAGGTAAGGGGAGGGGCTAAGACAAGAAGCCTACTGGGAGGCAAGGGGAGGGGCTAAGACAAGAAGCCTACTGGGAGGTTCTGGTCAAGGAACACTGTCCCTGTCTGTGAAGGGCATGACACTAGCTCTCTTCTTCCTGTCTCACTTCCCAGCTGATAGGGCATGAACATTTTTGCTTCACCACATACTTCCAGGATGCACTGTTTTCATTATGGCACTAAAACCAGCAGGGCGAACTATCAGGATCAAAACCTCCAGGACTGTGAGGCAAAACCCCACTTCCCTCTTTTTTAAGCTGATGGCTGGTACCCCTGTATAGTCTAAAACATTGGGCTGTCACTGCCGTGCCTGTATAGTCTGGAACAGCAGGCTGTGACTCATATGCCTATACAATCCCAAATAGCAGGCTTAAAACATATTGTCCTTGATTTTTTTTAAAAAGACAGATGTACCATCACCGTACCTGCCCGGGGTCCCTGCTTCTTAAATTCATCCTCACTATCTATGTTCATAAAAAAAAAAAGTCCACAGAAGTAGAATGAAAGAATGTGGAGCCAGGTGTAGTGGCTCTGCCTGTCATCCCAACACTTGGAAGGCTGAAGCAATAGGGAAAAGCTGGAAAAAGCTGAGGAGGAGGGCGACCCTGTAGGAGGACCAGAAGTCCTAATAACCTGGACCCCCAACCAGGCAGTACAGCAGCTGACACGAGGCCCCCCAACACATACACAGCAGAGGACTGGGTTCAGTCAGAGAAGATGCACCTAACCTTTAAGAGACTGAAGGCCCCAGGGTGTTTAGAAGTCTGGCGGGGTGGGGATACCCAAGTGGAGACATGGAGGGGTGGGGAGAAGATATGGGATGTGGAACAGATGGAGGGTGGGAAGGGAATAAAATCTGTGGTGTAAAAATAATTAATTTAATTAATTAATTAATTTTAAAAAAGATTGAGGCAGGAGGATTGCTTTAAGTCTAAGGCTAGCCTGTATTACATGGGATGGTGGGAGGTTTCAGCATGTCACCATGAGCCTGTCATTTAGCACTTAGTTCGAGGCTAGCCTCATCTACAAAGAGTTTGAGGCCAACCAGGGCTACATAGGGAGCTGCTATATCAAAATAACTAAAGCAACCCAGACACAGAGGTTGAGTTTTGTTCTGAGCAAGATAAGGAGCCCTGTAAGCTTCCAGCCCAGCCTGGACCCTGCTTGACACAGCAATCAAACTCTCACCGATCTCACTTCCTGTGAAGTCAGGTGGCCAATCCCCAGCTTTGCCAGAGCCCTGTCCAGTTGGTGAATCACTGTGGTGTGGCTCCTCAGACGCCATCTCAGCAAGGGCGGAGGCAGGTAAGGTGTGAGGAGCACGGCCTGGCTCAAGGCTCTCTGACACAGCAGGGCAGGGAGAAGAGAGAAGGGAGAAAGTTTTACTTGACAGCCTCAAACCTGGTGAGCCTGCGGATGCAAAGGGCTCAAGGTGCTCACCATTTGCGGAGCCTGGAGCTGGCTGAAGCCCAGGGGATGGGTAGAGAAGCATCCTCTGAGAGCCAGGATGTCCTGGGCTGTTGGGTGGGTGCCGTTCTGCACCTTGCAAGAGATGAGTAGATTTTAGAAAGCCCCTGACTAGCTGCTTGTAACTGGCTTTAGAGCCCAGGACCTCCAGAGCCCTGGCTGGAGAGATACCTTGGTGCACAGGTCTGTCAGATGCCAGCGAAGCTTCTCATCAGAAACAACAGTGCTGGCCCTTCTTAGATGTGTGATGATCTCCGAGTGGGGCCGCCTCCGGAGACCATGATAAATGTCCAAGAAATCAGTTTGTTGTTTGGGGGTCCAGAAATGCTTGACAAGCAGTTGCCTAGGAAACAGGTACCTAAAAGAAAGAGCCATAAAGTTGCCTTCTGACAGCAGCATCTTTCAGAGTTGGCTAGTCAGGCACCTGGCAGTCCTGGGTCCTAGGAAGCCAGCAGGGACCTGTTTCTCTGCTCAACAGTCTTTCTCCTGTGAGTCTCAGCCACGTCTCCGAATCATTGCAAGCTGTAAGACTGTGGTTTAAAGGTGTGCAGCAGGCACGGAAAATGCCTGGCTTCGAACTAAAACATAGAACATGCTCTGTAGGGTTTCATACACAGCTACATGGGGTCTGTACTGCAGACCGCCTACCACACCACAGTCACAGGTGCACAGTCCTGAAAAGGCCAGGATGTGCTCTTTAATTCAGTTACCCTAGCTACAAATTCTCTGGTACTTGTATGGGCAGGTGAGGTTTATTTACCTCTCCTTTTTTCCCCCACTCTGGGGTGTTAATTCATACGACCTCTAAGACAAAGATATCACAAGTACAGGCTACGTGTGATGGCACACACCTTTTCAGTCCCACTGGGAGACAGAGGCAAGCCGATCTCTCTGAGTTCCGAGACAATTCGGACTACATGGTGAGACTCGGGGTTTGTGTTTGTTTTGTACAAGGTCGCATGCTCATTGGAGCTGTGACTGTCCTGTGAGCAGCTCCACCACCCCAGACTGCCATCCTGAAGAGGCAGGTTCATCTCCCAAGTATCCACAGCAAAGCACCAGACACAGAATGACCTTGGGCCCTCCAGCTGTCTCGCTCAACTGCTAAACATCATTGTCCAGCCTGTTAACACTACATAGAAAAATGAATCCCTTTCCTGCGCCCTATCCAGATGCCATCTTTTATGTATTTATTTGTGATTCTGTGCACAAGTACAGCTGTTCAAAACTGAGAGCCGGGCATCAGATCCCCTCGAGCTGGAGCTTCAGGAAGCCGTGCAGTGTGGGTACTGGGAAGCACTTGGGCCCCCAGGCACTGAAATCACGAGGAGAGTGGTTTTCATCTACTCTGTTGCGAAGTTGCTATTACCCAGCAGCCAATGCTCACACACTACAAGCATCATCTCTGCCTATCAAATACTAAAGTCATGATATCGGAATGCAAAATAATTGTTTTGGTGAAAACATTTTCCAGTGTGTCATTTCTTCTGGAGACTGAGATTCTGTCTGTAGGGTGGGAAGACACTGAGGTTACGTCACCACACCCAGGGCTGCTGAGCCACCTACTGTCATTGTGCTATGTCACTGAGTGGTTGTAAGTTCAGTTCTCAGCACAACATGATAGCATACAAACGTCTGTGGGCCCTTACATGGTGCATATACACGCATGCCGGCAAAACACTCATAGACATAAAATAAATAAATCTAATTTTTAAAAATTCACAAAAACGAAAAGATTGAAGCAAGAAGTTTGATGATCTCTGAACTTCTGAAATAAAAAGGTTTTAAAATTATTTTCTTAGGAGCTGGGGTTGAAAGCACTATTTGCTCTTCCATAGGACCCAGGTTCAAGTCCCAGCACCTACATGGTGGCTCACAACCATCTGTAACTCCAGTTCCAGGGGACCCGACGCCTTCTTCTGCTCCACAGGACCCTGCATGCACATAATTGTGCTCACAACCACATATACATAAAAAGAAAAGATAAGACAGTAATTAAAAATGAATCATTTTCCTGTCTTTTTTGTTTGCCCGAGAAAGGTCTTGTGTAGCTCTGGTTTACCTTTAACTCATTCTATAGTTCAGGTTACCCTCGAGCTTCTGACCCTCTGCCTCCAACTCCAAGCACTGGGGTTCTGTGCCGCTCTGCCAGACAAGATGACTTTAATTAAAAAAATCTTGAAACATATAGTTTCAAGCCTGGAGAGGTGGCTCAGAGGTTAAGAGAACTGCTCTTCTAGAGAACCTGGGTTTGGTTCCCAGCACACATATCTGTCATTCCAGTTCTAAAGAATCTGACACATCTTCTGGTCACCTAGGGTACCAGGCACACACGTGGTACAGACATACATGGCTGCCGGTGGCCTATACTCACATTAGCAAGAAGACCAGGTAGTTGGCAAAGGGCGGAATGGAGATGAGGCCTATGAAGACACATTTGGTGATATCTCGCCGGAACTAAACAGAAACAAACAGATCCCGCTTTAACCCACGAGTTCCTGGTAATGTGGCCAATCCCTCCATCCCACCTAGAGTGAGCTTACACAGCGGCCTACAGAACAGGTTTACTTCTATCTTCTGACGGTAAGTTCCTTGAGGGTGGAGTCTCGGATGCTAAGTTTTGTTATTCCCAGATACTGAGTTACAGGCCTGGCCTTTTTATTCAGATCCCTAAGTGAACTCTCTCGGACGTGCAGAACGTCTCCTGGGCTCTAAACTCAGCTTCAGAGTGCTCCTCGGGCCAAACGCTTTCTCCAGGCAGCTCCGTGCAGATCTTTGTGTGTTAAAAACCAAACTGGGTTTTATTACTTACAGGAATTCTATATGCCCTGCTGTGAACGTGAATCTCAGCGAACCCAATTCTGACAGACAACTGGACACCTTGTGGCCGAGGGGAATGTGTGGCCAGCGGTCAACAGGAAAGGGAAGAAGCAGAGTTGAGCTCTGGGTTAGTTACCTCACCGAGGGCTTCTGGGTGCTTGTCCCTGGCCCGTACCTGTCTCAAATGCTCCATCTCCCGGTAAGAGAGTTGATGAAACTTTAGATTTTGTTTCCTCATGTCTGCCTTTATTCTTCTAGCCTTTTTGCCATCAGCCCACAACATCTGTATTCCTGCCCCGTTAGAGTGGAGGACAGAATGTGGTGTTACCCCGGTTTGCATCTCCTACTGTGGTCACTCACATGCACACACACCGGCCCCTCCCCGCACGACCAGCAGGGAAGCTTGCGCCTGGCAGACCTCCCGACCCTTCCCTCTGCGTACTACCCGGATTATGATCTACCGTGGGGCTCGTTACTCGGTCTAGCTCCTTAACACTGGGGCATCACCGTCGATTAGCCCTGTGTGTTCCCCGGCCAGATGTTAACTGGCTGCATTCTGGGGTTTAGAAGTTGCATAATTTATAAATTGCATAATCTGACATAATGCTATGGTTCCATTCTGAATCTTTATTCGACGATAATCCATATATTTACCTAGTTTTTAAAAAACACTTCCAGGGATAGAGAGATAGCTTAGAGGTTTAAAATGTTTACTACTCTTGAGAAGGACCTAGGTCCAGTTTCCAGCACCCACGTGGTGGTTCATAACCACCCAGAACTCACGTTCCAGGGCATCTGTGCTTTCTGGCATCCGAGAGCACGGAGGCACGCACATGGCACACATACATGTATATGTTCACACAAATAAAATGAATAAAATCACTTTAGTGCTTCCAGATGCATGAACAAGATATTATCTACATTGGCTTCAAATAATCCAGGGCATATATGTATGTATTTGATTGGTGGTCATTAAGTGGTTTTTCCCAAGGGGCTTGACGGTTTTGTTTTTACAGGATCTTGCTATGTAGCTGAGGCTGACCTAGAACTCCCGATTCTGCCTTGGAATGCTGGGTTGTAGGTTTGTAGACACAGAGCCACCATGGCTGGCAAGGCAACCATTCTTACTTCCACTGCTTGGACAAAGTATGTCCATGAAGATAACACTTATAGTAATAGTCAAAGCTGGCAACATTCTATTTTTCTAATTAGTGGATAAAAGTATAGAACACAATAATAGTAACAGTTAACACATATGGGGCACTTGTGTAGAGCTGCCATACTAAAATAGGCCAGGCCATGTTCTAAGCATTTTAAATATGTTGATTTAATCTTCACCATTAGGTGTGGAGGCTCAGCATTAGAACCCCAGCACTCAGAACCTGAAATTCAAGGTCATCCTCAACTACACAGGAAGTCTCAGGTCAGTCTGGACAACTAAATAACAGTCGTAAATAGGTCATCAGTAGGTAGGTTCTATTACTTCTTTATAGATGAGAAGCCAAAGGGACAAACCGTGTTAAGTCACTACCGAGAGAGTACAGTCTAAATCCCAAGTGGGATTTCAATCCGGCATTTTGGTTCCAGGGAAGTCATGTGACATTATCAGTGTTATTTCAACATAGCTACCCGGCCGCCACTTTGAGTCGAAAGAAACCAAGTGTATATAATTCTATTTCCACTACAAGTTATCTAAGTTGGCCATGTGATAAACACGCACCGGAAAGCATCAAGTTCATGTCTGGCTGGGGAACACATGGGGTTAATTGACCATGACGCCCTGATGTTAAGAAGCTAAAGTTCTAAAACAAGGCATTTAATCTGGTTTTCTTATAACCATCCCTGGGTCTGGTCTGTACTGCTACTGTCCCCAGGTCTTGCTCAGGACAAGGAATTTCTACGGAAATTAGAATATATTTATATCCTCTGCTTTCTCCTGTGATGTCAGAATTTGTCTACCATAACATCCTAATAGCTATTTAAGAGGTGACAGTTTATAAGAATTAATGCTCAAACACTTTCTGAAGAGAAGACATCCCAACTCACAGCGCTGCAGCGGACCCCCGCCCATCTCACTGACTGAGCGGATTTGGGGATTTCAGTGTTAGCTTTTACCTTTCATGAAGGTTGTGTATAAGGCATAGAAACGGGGGAAATGACGCCCCAAGAAACGATGGTACGTTCCATTAATCGCTTTTGTCTTGGTCACCACGTAAGAAATCCAGTTCTTCACGTCCGCCTTTGGAGAAAGGTGAAACTTTGAAGACCTACAAGAAAGACCAAAGAGACTGTCTGAGAGCTAGTAGGAGCCACTTCGTACCTAGGGCGCCTACTATAAAACACAAGTTCCTGAGAGCGGAACTCGACCCTTCAGAAAACCTTTGGTCTCAGAGAAGCAGATCATGCAGAAACGTGATAAAAAGGTGTGAGCGTGCAGTGTGCGCAAAGCCCAGGGCCAGGGGGATGCAAGCTGAGGCCATGGAGAGATGCGCAGGGGAAGCCGAAAGATGAGCTCAGGGTGTGCGGGGACGATCGGTGGGCACGGAGCACAGAGAGGGTCAAGGACCGGCGTTCGGTAGGGATCCGGCGTGGAAAAGCAAAACCCAGGGCCCCAGGCGTGGGATCCCGAGTGGCGGAGGATGAGCCTCTCGGAGGGGCTTCTAGGTCAAAAATGCTCTTCTCTCTCCAGGGCCCTCACCGAGGGGCTCGCCAAGCAGGGCCAGAGCGGCCCAGCTGCAGCCTCCGGGTGACAAAGGGTCCAGGGGCGACGGCCGAACCCCACAGAGCAGCTCGAGCCCAGCACACCCTGGACAGCGCCATCTTCACAGACCGGGAGGGAGCGGGGAGAGAGGTCGTCTCCGGGTCAGAGTGCGCCCCGCTGCACGCACGCGCCGCCCCTCGGCGCTCACAGGCGGCTGCGAGCCGCCGGACGCCCCCCGTGCGAGCCCGGGCGGGGACCCGGATTGGACGCGGCGACGCTTCCGCCCGCAGGACCGGAAGCGGGCCGCCCCGAGGGAGCGCGCGCGGGCCCAGCCTGAGGTAGCGATCGTGAGTCGGGGACGGCGTCTCCTTGAGAGACCCAGTGCCCTCGTGGGTCCCTGGGGCCTCGGGCGCTGCCCTTGACCTCTGTGGGTGTCCCAGGCGGTGGCCTCGACGGTGGCAGCGCGGGGACGCGCAGCGCCCTCTGCTGGCGACGGAGGCAGGCGTAGAACCTCTCCCTCCCCTCCCATGGCACTGTGGTCCTCATGTGCCCTTGTCACATAGTAGGTGCGGGATGGATATTTTTGGATAAACGACTACTTGAAACTCGGAAGGGTTTCTAGGCGTTCAGCCCAGAGTTGACGGCCCTCTTGTGTCCATAGGCATTTTAACCGACTTGAAGGAAGCATGCTGGAGCCGTGTGTCTGAAGTCAGGTTTAGTGTGTGGGACCTTGGGCGTGTCACTTGGGTGTACTTCCTGTGGAATGTTGTAGAATTCCGTGACGATCCAAAAGCTCCCATGGCTGTAGAATGGCTCGGTGTTAAGAGGGTGCTGGAGATTTTAACAGTTGCAAAGCTGTGCTCTGCAACTCTTGGGTAGACGAGGTTAGGTAGGATAGAAAGACTCAAAGATGGGTTCTCTCGGTTCTCAGGTAGCGGCTAAGTCCCTCAGCTACGGTGTCTGCCAAGAATGTTCGGTTCACTAATAGGATAACTCTCAGGGGACAAGAGTGCAGAGTCACGGACGTTTTTGTAAGGAGGATGGAAATGCCTGGGAGAACAAACTAAAGGAAGGCATTTTGTAGATGGTGAGGGGGGTCCTGGGTAAAGTGCGGTGTAAGCATTAGGACCTGAGTTCGATCCCTGACTCGCATGCCAAAGCTGGGCACGGTGGTGTGTGCCCATGACCCCGACCCCAGCAGGGGAAAGGGGAGCTTCGGTGGAGCTGAGCTCCAGGCAGGAGGAGCCCTGGCACTTGCTCGCCAGCCAGTCTAGCCAAGTTAGCAAGTTACAGGGTCAGAGGGGACCCTGTCCAAAAAAAGGAAAATTGACAAAGGCAGTCCAGACATGCGCATTTCCAGCAGTGCACATGCGCAAACATGTACACACCCTACAAAAAAGAAAAAACCGGGACAGGGATCATAGCTACCGAGTGTTTCATCCATTCTCTTTCTGCTGACACACAAATACGAATGACGCACACAGGCGCACGTAGGGAAATCTCCAGAATCTCAGAGGCCAGCTTGCCTGGAACGCCCTGCAGGGAAAAGAGAGAGAGGAGACCCTGTCTCAAAGTGGCAGTCAGGACAGACATCTGAGGTTGTCCTTGCACAAAGATAATTAAACAGGCGCTATGCGGCTGCGGCGGTCAATGCTGAGCCGGCTGCGGTCGGTTTGGAACACTGCACACCCGGCTGAGCATGACCTGGAGAAAACCTGAAACTCCGGTTGTCGGACTCAGGGAAATCGAGAGGCCTTGTAGACACTGGAAATCTATTCACCGAGCTGAGGCTTTTAAAGTGAGAGTGTCCACGGCTGTTCTGTATTGAGATGAAGTGACAGGCGTCATCTGTGAACTTATTAAAAACTCAAATGTGGAACTGGATCTGCATCGGTGTGTGAGCATTTTGCCTTCATGTGTGTGTGTGTGTGTGTGTGTGTGTGCGTGTGTGTGCACGCTCATGCCTGTATGACAGAAGCAAGTAAGGTTCTTAGAAATGGCCCACCGATTTGCATGGCCTGTGTTGGGTGAACTCTGAGAGTGCGGCGTCCTCCGAGACTCCATCTCAGGATTGCTTCTTGCTGCTGAGACGCCTCTCCTGCCGCTATCACATAGCCTAGTGATTCCTGGGCATCAGCCCACCCTACTGGTGACCTTCAGAATCAATCTGAAGATGTACTTTCATGTAGTAACGCTGTGTAGATGAACTGATGATTTCTTTTTTAAAAAATATTTTATGAAATTATATGTATGATGAGTACACTGTAGCTGTCTTCAGACACACCAGAAGAGGGTATCAGACTCCATTACAGATGGCTGTGAGCCACCATGGGACTTGAATTCAGGACCTCTGGAAGAGCAGACAGTGCTTTTAACAGCTGAGCCAGAATTGGTGATTTCGTAATTCCTACATTGATACAAGTAATCTCAAGTCCATTGCAGAGCAAAGGCTGCAGACAGAGCTCTGCAGACCTCCACGTGGCACCAAGTCTGGGTGCCTTCAGATGGAGACGTAGAACTCTTGATGATAATGGACTGAACCTCTGAACCTGTAAGCCAGCCCCGATTAAATGTTGTCCTTTATAAGTGTTTCCTTGGTCATGGTGTCTGTACGGCAGTGGAAACCCTAAGATGACAGATGGTTCTATTGTCTGAAGAAGCTAAAGATGAAGGTCTAGGGAGAGAATGGGATAAACATTCCAGGGGTTTGGATGAGGTCTGGCCCTACAGATAGCAAAGGTCGTTAACGGTGTCTATGCCACGCCTTTCCAGTGGGAAACAGGCATACATTTCTTCCACGGAGGAGACAACCCTGTGTGATTGACATTTCTGGGCTCCCTGATGGTTCTCTCTGAGCACCTGTACCCTCTGCATAACATAAGGAAACATCACTGATTTCGGCATAGTGACTGTTCTGGAAAGGAGACTGTGACAACTGCCTGTTGTCAGCTAATCACCCACCCACTTCCTCAGACCCCAATGGTGGGATCAAATGTGTGCGTCACCACCATAGGGCCACCTTCTCCTTTTTATACAGTCCGTGACGTCAGCCTAGGAACTAACCCTGGTGTTCTATATCAACCTACTCAAGATAATTCCCGCCCCCACCCCAGGCATGCCCAGAGGTCCCAAGTTGATCCTAGCTCTCACCCAGAGGACGAAGGTAAGATTAATGTCACACCTCACATAGCCGGGCTGAGCCTTTGTTTTCACCTTCCCAAAGCTGGCACCACACCAGGGAAGGGAAGGCAGGAGGAGCTCAGCAGTTCAAGGCCAGCCTGGGCTACCAAGTGAATTCCAGGCTAGCCCAAGCTATATAGTGAAACCCTGTAGTCAATAAATAAATATTTTATCTAGGATTTTAAGTGCATTGCTTGTTGGGTGTGTGCGTCTCTGTCACTGTCAGGTTTAGGAAGACACCCACCTCAAAGAAATGTGGTGGTCAGTGATAAAGACAAACACCAGACAGTCTTCTCTGCCCCCAGGTGAACGCTGAAGCCCACGCATAAATATCACGCTCATATACACATATGTACACATACAAACACATAAATAGGCATGTCAAAAATGAAACCAGGCTGTGGTAGCACACGCTTTTAATCCCAGCCCTTGGGAGGCAGAGGCAGGCAGATCTTTGAGTTCAAGACCAGCCTGGTCTGCAGAGAGAACTCCAGGCTGTAACACAGAGAAACCCTGTCCCAAGAAGTAAAAAGTCAATAATTAATAAACAAATAGAAGCTTTTAGAAAAAAGAGATGGCTATAGTGTTGCATATCCTTAGTCCCAGCATTCAGAAGGCAGACACACAGAAGGGTTCCAGGAGAGCCAGGTCTGCAAACCAAGGTCCTGGCCAGGCAGTGACACACAGACCCTGTCTCAAAAGTATAAAAAAGAGAGGCCAACAAGATGAGTCAGTGACTAAAGACACTTGAGTTCTCTCTCCCAGATGTACACGGTGGAAGGAAAATGCCATCTCCCTCCACTGTGGCCGGACGCACCCATGCATACCAGATGTATGTACCCGAGGAGGCCAGAAGAGGGCGCCAGATCCCCGGGAACTAAAGGTTTAGAAGGTTGTAATCCACTGTGAAGAACCAAACTCTGGTTCTTTGCCAGAGCACCAAGTGCCTCTTAATCTCTGAAGTCTCTCCAGCCCTCCAGGTGTTAAGTTAGCTAATATATGTAAAAGCTTTGACCATCTTTAAATGGTCCCAGACATATGATACAGTAAATGGGGACCAACTGGAGAGGTAGCTGGCTTACTACAGTCTTTGCCTAGGATACAGGAAGTCCTGGGTTCCATCCCCAACACTGTACACACTGGATGTGGTGGCACATGCTGTAGCTTCAAGAAAGACACAGAACTTTAAAGTCATCCTTGGCTGTCGCATGAGTCGAGGCTAACTGGAGCCACCTAAGACCTATTTACAAGACTGGCCATGATGTGTTTGTAAAAAGATAAAAAAGAGGAGGGGATGTGTTTTGGTGGGTGTGTGGTAAGGCATAAGGGAAGGGAATGCCTCGGCCCGTGCTGAGGTATATATACCTTCTCGCAGGTATAGTATAGACTAGAGTTTATTCGGGGATTGGGGAGGGGTGTTAAGAGGGTAGGAGAGGCAGAGAAAGGAAAAGAGAGTAGAGAAGTAGAGGCCGGCCGTGAGTACATGGAGAGAGAGGAGAGGGAATGGGAAAAGAAGGGGGAAGGGGCAAGAGGACAGAGTGGGAGAAAGAAGGCAAGAGAGGGGGAGGGGCGAGCAGCCCCTTTTAGAGTGAGTCAGTCCCACATGGCTGTTGCCAGGTAACTGTGGGGCGGAGCTTAGACAAAATGCTAACAGGCCAGTTTCTCAAAAAGCTCAGAGCTGCAGTAGAGTAATACTTGTCCTAGGGTCAGGAGAGAAGGTCCCCATGGGATCTGAGGCCGGCAGTCGGAGGTTTAATGGAACATTTTCCAAAGATAGCAGAGTCAAGGCAGGCACTTCAGTTTCTGTTCTGAGATGGAGTCTTACTATTGTAGAACAGGCTTGCTTGGTTATCATGTAACCCGTTTATCCTCTTACTCTCCCGGCATCGCAAACGGTGGGCTACAAGCATAAGAAAACTACCTGTAGCAACTCAAGAGCAGAGTCGCTGCAGCAGCAAACCGGCATGGGAAGGCCTGCGGGTCTGGGGTTGAGTGCTTCCTGGTCTCTGGACCATTGATGGTCTCTGTGCCTTTCACACTTCACTTGGGATATTTCTAGAGGGATTTCTTGCACACCGTGGATGAACCTCATCTCTGTGGCTTTATAGATCCCCCTTTTTTTTTTTTTTTTTTTGGAGGGGTGGCGTGGGGTGGAGGTAGTCGTGGCTATGTTGGGACTCACTAGGTGGAACTTGCGTTGCCTGCCCCCTGCTGGTACTAAATAGTACTTTCAGAACTCACCGTTTGATAGTCCTTTGGATTCCTTGTCCATTTCCGTTCTCCAGCCCTCTTCTTTGATACATCGTATTTGGAAGGGCGTCCTCTGTATAAAAAGGAGACACCCCGTTGTCCCTTGTTTCTCAACGGTGTGATTTAAGGCAGCAAAAGCAAACATACGGAAGGAGGGCTGGCGGGCATGTGGGATCTTCCGTGAGACCCGTGGGGGAAACCACGGGAAGCTGTCCGTCCACCTTGTCCACCTTGTCATCACCAGCCTGACCGAGTCTCATCACTTCTTGGCTGTGTTAACTTTTGGTCGGGGCTCCTTAAACTTTCCTGCGTTCCACACATTTAAAGCGGTGGGGGGGGGGGGTGATGGTTGTATCCGACAGGGCTGTTGGTGGTGAGTTAGTTAATATATGTAGAAGCTTTCACGTTCTCAGTAGTCTTTGCACAGAATCCCTTGGGCTGTTGCCAAAGGCCCCCAGGGCAGGGCTTCCTAGCCATACTGTTAGTCTGCAAGTGCAGCTAATTACGGGTGAGGAGAGGCGCCGTGCTGAGTGCAGAGAAGGCGTTAGCCAGAGCCGTCCCCGCTGCTCTGTTGTAAGATCTCACAGGCCGTCTGAGCTTCATCAGATAATATTCTCCATCCGGCGTGTTAGGCAGTGTGTTCGCTTGGTTTGGTTTTGCTTTGAGACAAGGTTTTGCTATGTGACCCAGGTTGTCCACAAACTCTAGCCCCTCCTCCACAGTGATGAGATGGTAGGTGTGGACAGTTTATTTTGGACACAGACCTAAAAGGCAGTGACTGCAGCACACACGGTCTCTCGTGTTCCGGGAAGGCCTGTGGGACTCAGAAGGGGAATTCCTGAACATGGTGCGAGCTCATCTTGTTTTGGAACAGGGAAGCTGGGTGTGAATCTCAAACATGCTACTCTTAGGAAAGCAGAACCCACCTCACTCGGCAGAGCTGGGGAATCAGCTTCCAGAGAGCAAGAGGCATCAGTAAGGCTGGGGACTGTGTGTTGTGTGTTTGTCTGTTAACAACAGCCAAAAACCGAACACAAGCCAACAGTAAAAAATCCTACTGTCAGGCTTAGTTCTTTGTCCACTCGATCTGTCAGCTGACTACAAAGTCCTGAGCTGTTGTGAGATTTGCTAGGACTGCTGGGAAACCGTAGCTCTTTTCTTTAGTCTACACAGGTCAATAGCAGCAGGCTCGAGAAGCCAGTGAGAACTTTGCGCTACTGTGGATCGCTCTGTGTGTTCCCTTACCGCCAGCATCTTTATTGTCTCCGTCTTCACCCAAAAATCTTTCTGAAAAACCAGAGAGCAAACGATTAATAAATAAATCAGGGTGACAGGTAATTGTGAATGTTGGGGCAAACTGAAAAGTGGGACAGAAAACAGCGACAACTCAGAGCCCTGAGAAAATAGATCTGTAGCCTCAAACCCCGCCCCCTCCCATCACCAGTCCCCGGCCCGCTGTCAGTCTGGGGCAGAGGCAGCCTGGACCCATCCCCAGCTTGTGGTGGTTTGCCTCACAGGGACCTGCTGGCAGCCCCCTAAAGACGATGTTCTCCCTGTCCACCTGACGGTTGTGACATTTAATCTAAAGGCAGACTGGAAGGAGGTCAAAAAAAAAAAAAAAAAAAAAAAAAAAACCCAGAAACTGATGACAACAACTAGGTTTTTGTTCTGGGCAAAACCTGTTTCTTCTGGATTGCTTATGAAATGATCCACAGGAGACAGTTATTGACAACCACAGCAATTAAGCCAATTACACGTTTTGAGTCTTTTTCTATTGACGTCCAGACCCAGAGCAGGCTCATGTCCCTGAAAAGTCTCTTTGTGCTCAAGCTCGCGGGTACGGCCAGTGTTTAAAAAGGCAAACCACAATTACGTTAGCGCTGGAAAGGGTTACATTAGTGAGGGCAAACAGTGACAGCGAAAGCAGCTTGCTTTGCGAGGCTCAGCACTATCTTCCAGACACCACATAATTTGTTTGGATCATGGTCGATGTCAACAGTCCCAGAACCACTGCCGAGGCTGCTGGGTGGTGAGGAGCGGGGGTCAGAAGTGTCTCACCCAGGGCTGAGAGGTGCCGAGGAGGACTCCATGTTGGGACAGGACCAGTGTTACCTGAATCATTACACCTTCTCCTTTGGTTCATTCTTTTTGTTAGAATTTTGGTATCTTGGGCTAGAATTTGTAGGTTTTTCCACTCTGTAGACACACAAGCCCAGAACACACAATGAAGTCCAGGTTGTGGCTTCAACCAAGTGGAAGTCACTCCCACTGCCTCATCCCCAAGGACTGGGATTGTAGTGTGAGCCACCATGGCCTGTCCTTTGTTTCTTTGACAGTTCTGAGCAGCACAGGCTGGACTAGACCTTGCTAAATAGCCTTGAACTCATGATCTTCCTGCCATATCCTAAAGACGGTGAAGAACACTCGCTGCCCTTCCAGAGGACCCAGGTTCAGTCCCCAGCACCCACATGGCAGCTTACAATGTGACTCCAGTTCCAGGGAATCCAGTGCCTCGCTCTTTCAGCCTCCACAGACCCTATGCACAGAGCACACAGACACACAAATACACACACACAATAAGTTAAGGCACTGAGAAGATTTAAAGATAGTGAAAGCTGCAGAGTTTACTCAGTTACTCATTTCCTGTGCAGAACTGAGTTCAGATGTCCAGCACTCAGTAAAAGTCCTAGGGTGGCAGCAGGAACGTGTAACACCAGCAAGTTTGGTCTCACAGGCCAGCCGTCTCAACCAATCAGTGAGCTTCATGTTCAGTGAGAGACCCTGTCCTAAAATAAATTAAAAAATAAAGAAAAAGGGGCACGAAGTGACAGCCTCTGGCCTATGCACACTCACACTTACTCTCACAGATTCACACACATACAAGGTCACAGACTCACACATACCACACACTCATAGATTCACACACACACACACACACACACACACACACATCTTGTGCAGATACACATATCTCGGTACACACAAACATCTGTGCACACACACATTCACACATACCTGTACACACATCTGTACACATACACACACATATCTATGTGTACACACATGCACGCATCTGTGCACATACACTCTCACATAACACAGATTCACACACACACACCTGTGTGTGCACATACTCCCTAACCTGCAGTATATAAATAGATAAATAAGTAAATAAATACATAAATAAAGGCTATGGAGCCTAAGTCTGTAAACCCAGCACTAGGAGGACAGAGGCAGGAGGTTCAGGAATTCAAGGCCGGCCTCAGCTACATAGCAAGTTCTAGACTAGACATAGCTTCAAGAGATCTTAAGAAGAAACAGAAGAGGGGGGAGAGGGGAAGGAGGAAGAAGATGAAAAAGAGGGAAAGAAGGAGGAGGAAGAAGGAGAAGAAAAAGAAGGAAAAGGAGAAGAAAACATGGCGCTGGAGAGATGGTGCTGTGCTTGACAGCACTAGCTGCCTTTCCAGAGGACTCAGGCTCAATTTCCAAAACCCCCATGGCAGCTCACAACATTTGGCAACTCCAGGTCTAGGGGACTGGATTTGTCCTCGGATCTCCTAAGGCACCAGGCTGGCCTCAGACTCGGGAATGCAGCTTCTCTCTCCCTCCCAAATGAAGAGATTTAAGGAGTGTACTACTGCTATGCCTTCAAAGGTTTCATTAAAAAAGATAATAAATTTTAAAAGTTTGAGCAATACTTTTATGTACACGAATTCAATAAACAGTCATTTTATTTTCATTTATTTGTGGGTATGTGCATCTGAGTGCAGCTACCCTGGGATGCCAGTAGAGGGCGTTGGATACCCTCGAGTTGCATAAATGTTCGCAACCAAACTCCAGGACTTTGCAAGACCAGCAAGTGCTTTTTACCACTGAGCCATACTTTCCAGCACTGTCTAATATTTTTCATTATTATTTATTTTATTTATTTCATTATTATTCCATTCAAAATAAAATAAAATTGAGAGATCCCCATTTTTGTAAGACTCAGGATTTCTTAAAAGGGGTGAGAAAGCGCCACAAAGGTGACAATGGACAGACAGCGCCACCTATAGGTGGTTGTGCTTACTAGTCACCTTCTAAGCCTTCCCTCAGAGGGGGAAGGTTCGTAGCATTTTCTTGGGGTCCTTGTGGGATGTAGACTGTCCTGTCTTCCGTTGAGTGCTCACTACTGAAAAGCACCATCCAGACATGGTAAACAGTGTTCACAAGCTCAGGCCCTCCCATGCGGTGCTATTTGGCAGTTAAAGCTTGTGGAACGCTTAAGAGACTGGACAGCAGGACCCGGGAGATGCTTCAGTGGGAAAGGCATGCGCCTCCCAGCTCGAAGACCCAGGTTCAGTCCCCAGTACCCAGTGAAGGGTGACTCAGGAAAGTCTGCTTCTGAGTTCTAGGGCCATACACAACAGTGTACACGGCTCAGATGGAAGGATGGATGGATACACGGACAGGCAGATGGACTGCTACAGTGTACTAGAAATTAGCAGGTGAGAAGAGAATAGCTTCAGGTTCATACCTGTCGGCACAATACATTTCTAATGTTTACTTTTGAGCACAGGGTGTTATCATTCGACCCCTTTAAGAGGGTAGTGACTAAACACAGGATGTACTCCTGCAGCTCTGGGGCGGGCACTCAGAAGGGACCTGGGAGCCTTCGGGAAGCTACCACTCCTAGACCTCCGCCCGCTCCTCCAGATGGTCGGTAGGTGTCGCTGTTGTAAAGTCCGCGGGCTGCTCTTAAGGGAAGCTGAGGCTCTGCTGCTTATCAAACCGCATCAGTCTGGTGCAGACAAGTCAGGGTCTTCTAGAGCAGGGACAGCCCCGAGGGGTGCTGATCGTCCAGCTCTCCTTCCGGCTGAGGGATGATCTCTGTTCCTCTGCACCCTAAAGCCATTTTTACTGGCATCTTGCTCAGCCTGGCACACGCCTTTAATCCCAGCACTCTCTGGAGGCAGAGGTAGGTAGATCTCAGAGTCCGAGGCCAGTCGGGTCACCAGAGTGAGTTCCAAGACAGCCAGGGCTACACAGAGAAACCCTGTCTTGAAAACAAAAACAAAAACAAAAACGAACAATAAATCTAAACAAAAACTTCAGATGCTCACCCTGGATAAATACTTTATAAGACAAAAGGTAAATGTGCTGTGTTAAAGACAATGCGGGTTAATGAGACAGCACAGGTAAGAGGTGGCCTTGTGTCTACAGGAAAACCTTACGCTTGCCCCCACCCTCCCATCCCCTACCCCCCTCACCCCCCCACCCCCGTCTACCACCATTGTCTCCCGAGCTGATCTGAAGATGCAGGAGACTGACTGACATCTTGAGGTTTTCCTGGCTGTAGCCAGAGAAGGCCAGAGACAAATGCAAAAGGTAAGGAACCCTTGTACAGCTGCTGAGGTAGCACCGGCCTTTGCCCTGGGCTGGCCCCGGGCCTCTCAGCCTCTCACCGGGAGCCAGGCGAAAGGCATTAGCATTCCTTTAACCCTTAGAGCTCTTGTAATGGTGGAAACGTGCTCCCAGCTAAGTGGCATTTCATTATTCTATATAGCATGGACTTGGTTAAAACAGAGTCCCCTGGTATGGGGGGGCACTCTGGCCACAGCACATCCTGTGCATGAAGGAAAGTCCCCCAGTGACAGCAGGTGAAAGCTGAGCTGTGCTGGTATGTTTGTGTGAAATGTTTAAAAACAGAACTGAAAAAAAAAATCTAAAATGATAAAACATAATAGAAAAAAATAACGTAAAAATGCCAGTTATGATGGCACACCTTTAATAGCAGCCCTTGGGAAGCAGAGGCAGGAGGATCTCTGTAAAGGTGAGGCCAGCCAGGGCTACAGAGGGGCCCTATTAGGTCTCACATATATCTATACATTTATCATACACATGCACATACACACATATTAACCTACCTACACACACAAACACACACATTCCTATACACACATGCACACGCATATCAACACACAAGCACACAGACATGCGCATATATACATATACATTCACAAATATGTATATACACACATACACACATGCACACACAAGCACACAGACACATGTACACATGTGTACTACATATACACACAGAGAGACATATGTACACATACAAAGGTATATATACACATTTACATACATATGTATATACACATTCACACTTGCAAGCTCACACACATACACAAGCACACAAATAGACACCTGTACATACACACATGCACATGTGCATACACATATACATATGTATATCTACACATACACATATGTGTGTACACACATGTATACACACACCTGTACATTCTGTGATTAGCTTTTATTAATGTGATGTGAGGTAGCCGCCCGGTTCCAGTATACTGCAAATTGCAAGCAGATGAGGACTAGCTCCTATGAGCCCCTGATACAGATGTCAAGAGTTCAGAGAGGCTTTTAGTGAGCCTTTAACAATGTATAAACTGGACTCCTAAGGTCACATCATTACCGTACTTCCACTGGAAAAATAACTTTTTGCTTTTGTCTAAGCAGAACGCTTATCTGTAGTCTTGGCTCTTCATTCAAATAAGATTCTACATTCCACATCTGCTGCTCATGAAAACTGGTGAGAATAGGCCAGGTGTGGTGACTCACACCTTTATCCCCAGGGCTCAGAGAGCAGAGGCAAGCAGATCATGTCAACATGGTCGACGTAGCAAGTTCTGAAACATCAAGGGTTACATAGTAAGATCTTGTCTCAAGCATACACATGCATGAGCTCATGTGCACACACACGCACACGCACACACACACACACACACACACGCACGCGCACACACACACACTGGAGGCTTTGTTTTCCTGGATTAATGAACAGAGGCTTCTATGTTCTTTCCCTCAAAACAGCTAAGAAGAAATAACATGTGTGCTCATTTTCATGGTTGCCTTTCTACTAGCTTATTCCTGGGTATTTTGTCTACATGTATGTGTGTGTGTGTGTGTGTGTGTGTGTGTGTGTGTACATGTGTGCCTAGTGCCCACAGAGGTCAGAGCAGGGCATCCAATCCTCTGTAATGGTAGATACAAATCACTACCGTGTGGATGTTGGGAACAAAACCCAGGTAGTCTACACAAAAAGCCAGTACTCTTAGACACTGAGCCATCTCTCCAGCTGCCCCAGAATATGATTTTTATATCTAGCCAGGCTGGCAGGAGCTCATGGTCTTCCGGTGCCACCCTCCCAGTTCCTGGGATCACAGCCTGTCTTCATCGGGGTTTCTGTTCCTACACAAACCATCACGACCAAGGAGCAAGCTGGGGAGGAAAGGGTTTATTCAGCTTACACTTCCACACTGCTGTTCATCACCAAAGGAAGTCAGGACTGGAACTCAAGCAGGTCAGGAAGCAGGAGCTGATGCAGAGGCCATGGAGGGATGTCACTTACTGGCTTGCTTCCCCTGGCTTGTTCAGCCTGCTTTCTTATAGAATCCAGGTCTACCAGCCCAGGGATGGCTCCACCCACAATGGGCGGGGCGGGGCCCACCCCCCCTTGATCACTAGTTGAGAAAATGTCTTACAGCTGGATCTCATGGAGGCATTTCCTCAACTGAGGCTCCTTTCCCTGTGATAACTCCAGCTTGTGTCAAGTTGACACAGAACCAGACAGCACACTGTTGTACATGGCAGAGATCTAGACCAGCCTGAACTACACAAGGGGATCCCCCGTCAGGCACCAAAAAGCAGAGCTGGTGTTGCAGAGTGTGACTTCATGCTTAAGATAAGAGCAAATAATAAACTAAAAAATTTTAAGAAATTTATATATTTTTTAAAGATCTATTATATATATATATATATATATATATATATATATATATATATAGTTGCTATTTTCAGACACACCAGAAGAAGGCGTCAGATTCCATTACAGATGGTTGTGAGCCACCATGGGGTTGCTAGAAAACAGACAATAAATGTTTAGTCAGGTACTATTCTTAATGGAAAGGCACGGAAACAGTTCCCCTGTAACTCTTTAAGCCTTAAAACCATGTAATCAATTATCCTCTCCTTTTCCTTTTCCTCCCTGACTCACGAAGAGTTAACTCTGAGTCTCTGCCCTGGCCACTGAGGGGTCCCTGAGTCAAAAAAAAAAAAAAAAAAAAAGAACCCAAGTAACTAAGATTTTTTTCCCTTGCTGCTTTCAGCAGGAGTTAATTGTCAGCTCTTGGCCCCAGTCACCATGGCCCTCTCTGCCTCTCACCAGGAACATGAAAATCTGTTGGCATCCCAGGAAGCCTCCCTCAGTGTCTCCCTCCCTCACAATATTTATTATACACACAGTAGCTGTCTTCAGACACACCAGAAGAGGGCATCAGGTCTCATTACAGATAGTTGTGAGTCACCATGTGGTTGCTGGGATTTGAACTCAGGACCTCTGGAAGAGCAGTCAGTGCTCTAACCACTGAGTCATCTCTCCAGCCTCGACCATCAGTGGCTCTCTGACCCAGAGTTAAACACAAGCCCGACAGATGATGCAAACCTGTAACCCCTAACCTCCAAAGTGGAAGCAGGTGGGCACAGAGTTTGAGGCTAGCCAGTGCTACATGAAACCCTGACGAGAAAGAAAAGAATGGGAAAACTTAGAAAAAATAATTTTAAATTTGTTTAATCTGGTTCTATTTATATCTATCCATCCATCCATCCATCCATTTATCTATCTATTTTGGTTTTTCAAAACAGGGTTTCACTGTGTAGCTCCTGGCTGTCCTGGAATTCACTCTGTAGACTAGGTTGGCCTTTGAGATCTGCCTGCCTCTGCCTCCTGAGTACCGGATTGCTGGAATTAAAGGTGTGCACCTCGCTGTCCATATTAAAAGATGTGTTTTGCCTGCCCGTGTGCCTGGTGCCTGTGGATGTCAGGAGAGGGCGCTAGAGCACCTGGAACTGGAATTAAGGTGGTTGTGAGCTGTTTGTGGATTCTAGGAACCGTCCCCTGCAAGAACAACACGTACACTTTAACTGCTGAGCCATCTCTCCATCTGCTGGTTTCTGTTTTCTACACAGGACTTCAGTACAAACCCCAGGCTTGCTGTGACCTAGAAGCAGCGCTTTTGCCTCAGCCTCCTGAATGCTGGGGTCACAGCCCAGTGCCACTGAGCGTGGCACTTTTGTTTCCTCCGAGTGATTTGCTGCTGATCGTGTTCTCCTTAACTGTGTGTAAGTTTTTTGATATTGTATTATCACCTTACATTTTAAATAACACTGATGTGGTAGTTTGAATAAGTTTACCCCCACCCCCATAGATCCATGTGTTTGAATGCTTGGCCATACGGAGTGGAGGAGGTGTGGCCTTGTCGGGGAGTGGTCTTGTTGGAGGAGGTGTGGCCTTGTCGGGGAGTGGTCTTTTTGGAGGAGGTGTGGCCTTGTCGGGGAGTGGTCTTTTTGGAGGAGGTGTGGCCTTGTTGGAGGAGGTGTGGTCTTGTTGGAGGAGGTGTGGTCTTGTTGGAGGAGGTGTGGCCTTGTTGGAGGGTGTCAGTGTGCATGAGGTCTTTGAGGCCTTGTACACTCAGGCTGTGCCCAGTGTGGAAGATAGTCTGTTCCTGGCTGCCTTGTCTCCTCCAGCACCATGTCTGCCTGCATACTTCCATGCTTCCCACCATGATGATAGTGGACTAAACCTCTGAAACTGTAAGCAAGCTCCTTGCTCTGTTTACCTATTGGTTTACTTGCTTGTTTGCATTTGAACAGGCAGAAAATGAATGGAAAAGCCTCCCTCCTCAGCAGAGGCAGTCAGGCTGGGAGGCAGTGGCCTTGGTTCATGTAGGCTGGTGTGTTGTGGTAAATATTACATAGGGTAACCTCTTATCCCGCGCTGGTGCTCGCACCCCTAGGGCCACATGGCATATGCGGACCCGGCTGCTACTCTGCCATACAATCTGCAAGCCCTTCTGCCCGCCCCGGCTGCTTCTGTCCCGGGTGGTCCACGGCCGCCCCAGCGCGTTGTTTTCACTCACTTTCCCTTGGTGTGTTGTTGCCAAGCCTTGCACACACATCCCAATTCCTTGGCGGGCTTTGTGTGTTCTGCCATTAAGCCCTCTTTGAAATCAATTGAGCCGCCACATCAAAGAACGCACCAAACTACTCTGATCCAATCGGTATGATATGATTTTCCGTACCATTCCATCACTTATAAAATATTCATAACAACCTTTATCCATACAGAGATGCACTGAGAGAAACATCCACGTCGGCTTCCGTGTTGCCTCCTCTCGAATCTCCCGCCTTCTCCTCTCCTGCCTTACCAGAACCCTGTCCCTTCCCCACTCTGTCCTGTCCAATCATGTATCACCTTGACATCAACCGACACGGTGTGGCTTCGAGTTTTCTAAAATGACACTTTAAAATTCCCTCAGCTCACTGCAGGGAGAACCGAGGAGCAACTGCAGGCCAGCTAGAGTCTAGGATACAGGGACACGGAGGAGCTGTTAGTGAACCGTACTGCTCAGTGTCCGGAGGCGTTTCTACGCAAGGATTGAACAAAGTGGGTTCAGGCTTGCTGTGAGTATGGGCAGTGAACCCAGTAGGTCCGCAGCACCCGTGTAAACAGCAGGCCTGTGACCCGTCCTGGGGGCTTTAGGGACAAGAATCTCACGCTTGCTGTTTGTCAGCCAACCTGCAGTCAGTGAGGAACCGTCTCAAGGAAATGAGGCAGGAGGGCTATAGAGCAGGACACACACACCCTCCTCCATTCTGCGCCTGTGCACACACACATAGGTCACACAGACGGGGCCCCTCCCTCCTTCCCTCGGTCTCTGTCTGTCTGTCTCTATGTGTGTTCGTCTGTCTCTCTCTCACACACACACGCACACACACACACACACACACACACGGGTATGTGAGCAGCACCTCCAATGTGGACCATTTATCAGCTTTCGAGCTGTTTTAAGGTCATAGCTCTGAGACAAGCATCCTTACACATCCTGACCGGTAGATTTTCTTAGACTAAACCCACGCTGGCCCAGGCTGCCGCTCAGAGGAACAGAGCAGGGCAGGGAACTGACCTGCCTTTGGATTAGCTGCAGCTGAGTTATGGATCTGATTAGACTCAAAGGCTTTTAATGACTCCCCCCCCCCACCAGTGATAAGGAGATTGCTGTCAGGTCACCCCACGAAGCAGCAAAATGTTATCATCTGGAGATACTGTAGTCAGGTAGATACTTTGGCCAAGTTACAGAGAGCGGGCTTTATGATCAGCAGGCATTTCCTGCCATAGAACATCTGTAAACAAGGAATATGATGAGTTTCCATGAAGTCACTTTCTGAGGCGACCTTCCTACTCCTATGGTCTTTGTGACTTCCACCTTGGTGTACTTGGGCCAGGGCCAGAGGGTAGGGAAGGTGTTGGTGCAGCCCATTAAACTTATCTTCAGATACTAGCAAATTAGATCTCCCACTCAGGTGTGGCTGTGTGAGCCAGTGAGTATGCGGAGAGAGGGTTGTGTTACTCGCTTTGATGAGTACACGAACCTCGAATTAGATGAGGTGGAGGAGAGTCATTCTAAAACAAAGAGAACAACTGGGTCTGATCATGCTAACAGGAGATAGTGCCCTGCTCCAGAGTGTTTCCAACTGGCAATGGCCAAAAACAGGAGAAGCTGGGAAGGCAGTTCAGTGCTTTTAAAGGTGTCCTCTGCTGGGCGCTACATTTACTCATCTTGTTCTACTTGAAACACTGTCCTTAGGTGACAATAAATGTTGTGAGATGGGTTTTGTTACGGTAAAGAAAAATAATTTCCACCCTTAAAGGGAAGAAGATCCTCTTACACATGTACATATTGTATATAAACATACATAACACATGTATGTACTTACATGTGGGTATATAGATATATGCACAAACACAAATCTTTTGTTTTGAATCAGGGTTTCTCTGCAGAGCCCCAGCTGGCCTGGAACTCATTCTGTAGACCAGGCTGGCCTCCAAGAGATCCACCTGCCTCTGCCTCATTGGTGCTGGGATTAAATGTGTGTGCCACACTACCCAGCCGAACCTGTTTGAGTGGGGGGGAAGGAACGAAAAAGAAAAGGAAAGCAAATCTTTTTGAAAAAGAATCTGCCAAGGCAGTATGTTTTGCAGAGAGAATCTGTTTCCAGGTGTATTGTGTCAGAGTTGAGATCCAGACACTCACAGGGACTGCAATGTGCAATGTGCAAGGCAAAAATGTTAATTAACAGCTGGCTGGGCCACTTGCTCTCCTCGGGATCTGGAGTGAGCAAAAATCTTACAGGTCTTTCATGACCTTTGGACCAAGCAGGGCTTAACAGAAGCAAATTTTTTTTGCGACTAGGCTCAGCATAATCACATTGTTACAAGTTTTTAACGTCATGCCAGGCCAGTTTCAGAAAGCATTGGTTTTTTCCCAAACTAAGTCCACCTGGTTCTCTGCAGGTGTTTATGGTCTGCTGGTTTTGAACAATAGAAACATAAATCTAAGTTTACCTGAGAAATACAAATGCCAAGACTGCGGAGGCAAGTCTGGAAGCTGAACAGGGAGCCGGGGGCCTTGTTATTGTTTAACTCTGTTGAAGTCAATAGAGAAGGCAGAAATGGGGAGCCAGCTCCTAACTCTGTAGCTCTGTCTCATCTCATTCATCTGAGTTGTTCATGATAATAGAGATCTTGGGGCACCCCAGCAGAGCCATCACAGGATACCTGGGAAACTGGGGTCCCTTTGTGGGGTTCTTAGTTTTGTTAGTAAAATAAATTGCACCCAGGCAGTGTTGGTATGTGCTTTTAATGCCAGCACCCGGGAGACAGGGTCTATGAGTTCCAGGCCAGCCCGAGTGAGTTCCAGGACAGCTAGGGTTACACAGAGAAACCCTGTCTCTAAAATCAAACCAAAAATAAAGTAATTTAACAACAGTCACAAGCAGAAGCAAGCATGGAGTTTAAAGGGAACTTCTACCCCACCCACAGGGCAAGCAACTATAAACCTCACGGCTGAAAGGGAAGGCAAGACTGAAAGCAATGCAGCTAACAGTGCAGCCCAGAGAGCAGCAGCCATGTGAGGGTGGCTAGGCTGCAGGGAAGGGACTTTAGGAGAAAAGACGCCATCCAGAAGGGAGTTAAGAAGTGTACTTGGAGCTGGGCATGGTGGCACACCCCTTTAATTCCAGCACTAGGGAGGCAGAGGCATCTCTATGAGTTGGAGGCTAGCCTGGTCTACAGAGTGAGTTCCAGGGCAGCCAGGGCTACAGAGAGAAACCCTGTCTTATAAGACAAAAAATAAAGTGGGGGGAGGAAGCATACTTAGGCTTTGAACCAAAGCAAAACCGAAAACCATCAGGGCAAGCTGCATCTTTATGTTCTATGTCAAAGTAACACACTTTTTTTTTGAGACAGGGTCTCTCCCTGTAGGCCTGGCAGTTCTGGATTGCTCTATATAGACCAGGCTGGTCTTGAACTCACAGAGCCTGCCTCTGCCTCCCAAGTGCTGGAATTGAGGGCATGCACTATCCTATCTGACCTGTAAGGAACGTACATGGATCACTAATTGAATCATTCTAATTGTCATCTGATGTTAGGACATCGTCGTTGCTATAGGAACAGTGATTCGACACAACCTTTGTTCACCCTCAGCAGCTTGCATGGCTGACAGTGATGCCAAACATGAGTCTTTTCCGTCCAACAGTATAAAACTTGTGTTTAGGGCAAAGAACTCAAACCTTCTTTCTTACCTCCTAAGACTTTTGGGCACATATTTGAATCCCCGTTCAAATCTTTGTTTACACAACAGACCCCGCTGCATTCTGGGAACTCGAAGGGCTGGATCTGCGACCCCCACCTCCTTCTTCGATTCCTGGGCACCAGTTCTTTTAGACTAGACTAATAACTAAGACTGTGAGGTCGTATCCTAGCCGATGGGGAAAGGTCACCCAGTGTTAGAATAAAAACCAAGCACATTTCCTGTCTCCGTGCAAACCCCCTAGATCCATGGCCCTTTAATACACTTCCTCACGCTGTGGTGATGCCAGATGTAAAAGTATTTTTGTTGCTACTTCATATCGTTATGAGTTGTGATGTAAATATCCGTGTTTTCCGATGGTCTTAGGCAGTCCTTGTGAAAGGGTTGTTGGACCTCCAGAGGGATCCCAACCCACAGGTTGAAAATCCCCGCCCTGACTCAGGAGTGAAATTCTGCCAGTCACAGTGGTGCAGGCCTTTAATCCCAGCACGCAGGAGACAGAGGGAGGCAGATCTCTGTGAGTTTGATGCCAGCCTGGTCTACTTAGGAGTTTGAGACCACCTAGAGCTACACAGAGAAACCCTGCAAGAATATACAAGGAAAAAGCATGGTCCCTGTGTGCTTTCATAAAGTCTTATTTATTTTCTAATTATGTGTAAAGCGTGTGTGTGTGTGTGTGTGTGTGTGTGTGTGTGTGTGTGTGTATGTGCGCGCGCGTGTGCCCATGAATGTATGTGTGCATGAACATATTGTGTTCATGTGTGTATGGAAGCCAGAGAACAACCCCAGGGGTCTCTCCTCAAAAGCCATCTGTGGTGGTTTGAATTCCTGCTCCCCAGCTGGCCCAACCCTGCTGAGGATGTTTATCCCTGGGAGCAGGTTTGGAAGTAAACAGCCCCCTCTTTCCTGTTTGCTCTGTCTTTGGGGTTACAGTTGAGCATGTGAAAGTACCTTTTAAAAAAATAGATATTGAATAATTTATTGAAATATCAACTGACCCAGTTCATGAAACCAATCTGTGTCCCATAAACTAAAGTTCTCAGGAAACCAAACAAGTCCAACCTCAAGTTACCCATCTCTACAGCCCTGTTGTTTCTTTTAAAGCAGTCGTTTTGGTTTCTACGAACGCAAGCTTTATTATTAACGTGCAGTGATAGACATAAACTCCAAAGGCCCCTGTCCCAAAAAGGAAGTTGGGAAAACATTAAGAGCCTACTCTAGGGAGCCCGAAGTCCTGTGACATGCCGTCCCTGCTTTGGTACCAGAAAAGAGTGTGAGACTCTGCACGGCTTCTGAAGCATCTGAGAATCCAGGGTCATTTTGAGAGGACTCCTTGGGTCCCTCTCGGTGTCCGATGGTAACTGTACCTTTCCCAATGCTTTCGGGCCTTAGACAGCAGCTTGAGAGTCATCTCAAGGCTTTTCTCGAAGAACCAAATACTTTTGTCAGCTTGAGTGCGTCTGCCAGACCCCCCAGAGTCTCCTCCTTAGCGCTGGGGTCTGTCTCAAAGCGCTCTCTTAGCTTCGGGAACCCAGTTTGTACCCCAGTAGGGCACATTCAGGTTTGTCCCCATCTCAGTTACTTCTATCTTGGCTGCAGCTCACTTGAGTTCCCTTCTTGTTTTCTGAGATGGGACCTCACAAAGTAGGCTGGGCTGGCCGGCCAGTGGGCTCTCTCCGCCTCCCGGGTACCGGATCTGCAACCGATCTGCAAGCACGTGCCACTGCGCCAGCATCATAATGTGGGGTCTAGGGACGAACCCCCGATACTAATGCTTACAAAGCAAGCATTTCACTCACTGAGCTCCTTCCGTCCCCACTAAGGTTTGCTTGTACTTTCTTTGAGGGGGAAGGGGACGAACCGATGTGTGTGTTGTGTTGTGTGTAGGTAGTATTTGTCTGCTTGTCTGTGCACCATGTGTATGCCCAGTTACCTGCGGAAGCCAGAAGAGGGCACCAGAGCCTCTGGAGCCGCAGTTCCAGGGTTTGTGAGCCACCATGTGGTGGTTTCTGGGAATTGCACTCAGGACCTCTGGAAGGGCAGTCAGTGCTCTAACCACTGAGCCATCTCTTCAGCCCTGTATAGCATTGTTATTACGAGTAATCAATGCACTATTTAATTCTCTTGGAGGAAAGTCACTTTGAGATCCAGTCCCATAGTTGGGTTGCCCAGACTTCTCCTATGTCATCTCCTATTTGCCTGCCAACCTCAGATCCCATATAGATACATAAAAAAGAAACTCACCATCTTCCTGAACACCTGTTCCTGGTGATGTTTCTACAGCAAACCTGACTATTTCCCACCGCCCTGTGCCTCTGCCTTTGGCTTTGGCTTTGTGACCTTCCCTCCGTAGTTAACTCCTGGACAGCCTTGGCTTGAATCCTTCTGATATAACCTTGGCTCACATCCTTCTGGAAGCCTCCCCTGGCCTCCCAGCCCTGGATAAGTACCCCTCCTTCGTGCCTCTGCTTGGACACATTCAGGGGCCGGAGAAATGAGTCAGTAGTTAAGAGCACGCTGTCTGCCTTTGTAAAGGACCTGGATTCAGTTCCCAGCACCCATGTGGTGGCTCACAAACCTTGTAGCTGCGGGACTGTGCTGTGTCTGACACAGTACCTGTGGCTTCAGTGTCCTCTCTGCTTGGTCCTGCTGCATGAAGGGGGCAATTGTTGGACGACGGGAGCCAGTCTCTCCCCGCCGTATGGCCAGCAGTGTCTGGTGCAGAGGAGACGCGCTGTCATGGGGGAAGGGGTTTTGTTGCACTTGGCTCCGGACACAGAACTTGAGGTTCTCAACCCTGAGCCCATCACTCTGTGAACTCTGACCTGCTCTGCTCTGTTCTGCTCACAGATGAAGAGAAATGGCTCCCTGTGACCCTCTGGTGTTAATGTAAACAAAAGTGTAATTTAAATTCCTAAAACCCACTTCTGACTAGCCGGAAGTTTTAGCTTTAAAGTGACCGGAAGTACTAGTGATAACTTTATGCCTTTTCTTTGGATTTAACTGACTAGGTCTCACTTAATTTAGGTATTGCTTAAAAAAGATTTGTCTACTGATCAAACTTGGAATAAAGGAGACTGGCGGTTCATATCTGCTCTCTAAAAATATCTTTTGTAGGGCTTGGTAGTGTTTGACTAGCATGTTGGAAGTCCTGGGTTCATCCTAAACCCCAGGGTTCATCCATAAACTGGGTGTGTTGGTACACACCTGTAATCCCAACACTGGGAGTGGGAGGTGGGAGGATCAGAAATCCAGGGTTGTCCTTGGCTACATGGGGACTTTGAGGACACGACATGTTAAAATACCTTTTTCTATTTCCCTCAGAAACCCCAGAGCCCCAGTAGAAAAGAGCGTGTCACACAAGCTTTTGGACAGAAAGCCGACAAAATACAGTGTGACTTACAGGAAGGAGGGCTGAGCAACGGTCTGGCAGGGGTGCGGACTTCCAGGAGAAGGGGGTCTCAGTTGGCAGCTCTGCCCAGTTTAAACTGGATGTTACCTGACCGCCCTGGGGGAATGGAACCTGGGGCAACAGTGAGCCTCTTTTCCTTTCAGAGACAGTAGCTGTAAGCTCAGCAGACAGGCTGGTATTCCGGCCAAGTGTGTGTTGTGTGTGCCTGCAGGGGCCAGAGTGGCTAGAGTTTATTTTTGCCCGTCACTGTTGAGTGATCTGTAGCTTCTGAGCTCCCCGAGAATAGACCTGTGAACGAGGCCCAGGCTTGCAGCCTTCTGAGGGGCCTGGGAAGGAGGAGGAGGGGCCTGGGAAGGAGAAGGAGGGGCCTGGGGAGGAGGAGGAGGGGCCTGGGAAGGAGGAGGAGGGGCCTGGGGAGGAGGAGGGGCCTGGGGAGGAGGAGGAGGGGCCTGGGAAGGAGGAGGAGGGGCCTGGGAAGGAGGAGGTGGAAAAGATGAGGTGAGTGAATCATCCAGAAGGAAGTAAGGAAGTCACTGGGAGAGATCTGCAAGGAATGAGGCCCAGGGCCATACTGCCCTCAACTCCACGGACCTAGAGAGGCTTTCAGACACAGCCTTACGGAATTAAGACAATAACCCAGGAGGCTGCTTGCAGGTGGCTGGAGTGACCACAGCTGACCTAGGAATTCATTATCATTTGTATGTTAAACTGCACACCCTCGGAGGTTACAGCTAAAAGAACCATAAAAGTTCTGACCTGGTGACTGCCGACTTCCCAGAAAAAACACAAGTATTCCTCCAGCCATTAGCCGTCAACCTACACTCATTCTTTAAGAAACTTCGGCCCCCAAGAGTTGAGACACGGACCTAAAGCTAAGTCCATTGGTCCAGTGGGCAGTGTGTGGCCTTGTTTCTCATTTCACAATTCAAGAAAAGTGACTGTGTTTGGAGCAAACACCAGTAAGAAGCCAGAATGAGGTTTGATTCTTTTTTTAAAAGATTTATTTATTATATATAAGTACATTGTAGCTTTCTTCAGACACATCAGAAAAGGGCATTGGATCCCATTACAGATGGTTGTGAGTCACCATGTGGTTTCTGGGAATTGAACTCAGGACCTCTGGAAGAGCAGTCAGTGCTCTAACCACTGAGCCATCTCTCCAGCCCAGAGGTTTGATTGTTAATGACTAAAGCACAGGAAGCAATCTTCTGATTCAACCACTACTGGATTTTTTTTTTCCTTTTAGTGATGTGTGTGTCCATATGCCACAAGGACACAGGCGTTCCAGATGGTTGCGAGCTGCCCGGCATGGGTGATGGGAACCGAACCCAGGTCCTCTGGAAGGACTGTAACTGCCAAGAACGGGTAAGCCATGCCTGAAACTCCCCATGGGTAAAATCTTTATCACCAAGTCTCTATGCTGAGGACTGAACCTGAGACCTTTCACTCGAGTCAGGACTCAGAGGCTAAGCTGAATCTCCATCTGGGGTTTTTACTGACAGAAGCTGCCTGGAGCAGGCGGTTATAGATGCTGTTAGCAGTCTGTCCAAGCTCCACCTCACAGTTACCTGGCAACAGCTAGGTGTGCCTGACACTATAAAAGGGGCTACTTGCCCCCTCCTCACTCTCTTGCTCTTACCTTCTTGCCTCTGCTCTCCCCCATTTCCTCTCCCCCCCCCCCCCGTGTGCTCATGGCCCGTCTCCTCTCCTCTCCTCCCGGCCCTTCCCCTCTTCTTCTTTCCTCTTCTTCTTCTTCTTCTTCTCCCTCCCTCTCTCTTTCTGCCTCTCTACCCTCTTAACTCCCCTCACCATGTCCTGAATAAACTCTATTCCTGTGGCTGGTCCCTCAGGGGGAAGGGATTCCTCAACATGGGTCCGCTGGAGGCACCACCCTCCCCCACACCTCAGCACACCCCCATAGAACATATGTTCCCTCTCTTTATCTCTTTATAAACACATCAGACAAGGTCTCAGTGTTTGCACTCTGAAAATTAGCTGATAATCCTAGGACAGATCCTGTAACAGTTAAGAAGGTAGAGTAGTCTAGAACCGTTGAAGATGTTGAAGAACTAACCAGGCCAGTGACGGGGGTGTTGGCTAGTCTGTGTCAGCTTGTTAGGAGCTGGTCATCTGAGAACAGAGAAAAAAGCACTTGAGGAAAATGCCTTTATAAGACTGTAGACAGGCTTGTAGGGCATTTTCTTCCTTTTTTTCTCCCCTTTGTTTTGTTTTGAGACAGGTTTTCTCTGTGTAACCCTCACTATCCTGGAACTCATCCTGTGGACCAGGCTGCCCTCAAACTCAGGAATCTGGCTGCCCACCTCCCGAGTGCATGGACTAAAGGTGTGAGCTGCCGCCTCTGCCCAGTGGTAGTTCTGGGGAAGCCATCAAGCGGAGCATTCCTCCACAGTTCCTGCCTCCAGGTTCCTGCCTGGACCGAGCTCACTGACTTCCCTTAATGGACTGATTCAGAATATATAAAGCCAAATCAACCCTGTCCTGCCCAGAGTGCTTTTGGTCACAGTCTTTGTCACAGCAATGGTGACCCTGACTAAGACAGATGGTTCAGCAGGTAAACGTGCTTGCCACACAGCCGCCATTCAGTTGTGTTCTGAACATACCACGTGCCATGGTGCGCACACACCACACAAGTATAAAAACAAATAAATCAAGTATATCGATTAAAAAATGATGACCCAAACCTTTCAGATGTCCTGTCACCAGGGAAGAGTCGTGCTGGTTTGGGTTACTTTCAGGAACTGTAACGATTCAGTTATCCAGGGCACGTCTCCTGCCTCTTCCCACCACGCACACGTGTTCGCCACCCTAAGCTCTTCCTCTCCCTTTGCTAAGGCTTGAGATCAGAGGAATTTTTACTTTGTATAGTCCTTGGCATTAAATAAGGGGACCTTTACCCGAACCAGCAGGAACCACCCTTGGGAGCCACTTACTGCTGCTTGGCACGTCCACGGCAGTCGGAACAAAGGGTCAGAGTTCAGGAACCTCTTTGAGGGACGTTCTGAGTGAGCCCGTGTCGGCCCCTTGGTCTTTGGTGCGTGGCAGGTTACACTGAGCTGCTCTTGGGAACTTAGTTCCTGTAGGAAACAGGCCCCTGCCTCAAAGCACTCTCCACATAGGAGCCTTTACAAGATCCCCAAACCTGGCTGAGGTAAATCAGGGTTAGAAAGGACTTGTGCTTTTTTTTTTTTTTTTTTTTCCTGTGCTGAAGATTAAATACAAGGTCTTGCACATTAAGCAACATTCTAAGCCTAAAAATGGCCCAAGGGTTTTACAGTTCGACCCTGCCTGTGGGGAAAATATTCCTTCATCTGGTAATGATGGCTCATCCCTGGACTAATTAATGCTTGGGAGGCAGAGGCAAAAGAAGGTTAATAGTTCAAGGCCATATTCAGCCCCATTGTAAGACTGTCTCAAAAACAATATGAACCTCCTGTTGCTTCAGAGTAGAAAAATAGGTGTTAATGTATTCCCACCAAATGTCAAGATGTATGTCTGCAGCTGTACACGTTCGATTCCAGAAGCTGCCCACCCTTTTCTAGAGCCTGCCTGCCTGCCTGCCTGCCTTCTTTTTACGTGTGTGTGTGTGTGTGTGTGTGTGTGTGTGTGTGTGTTGAGATTGGGTTTACTGGCTGTTTTTGTGTCAACTTGACACAAGCTAGAGTCAGCAGAGAGGAAGGAACCTCAGTTGAGGAAATGCCTCTATGAGATCCAGCTGTAAGGCATTTTCTCAGTTAATGATCAGTGTGGGAGAGCCCAATGCATTGTGGGTGGTGCCATGCCTGGGCAGGTGGTCCTGTGTTCTAGAAAAAAGCAGGCTGAGCAAACTAGTAAGCCATGCCCCTCTGCGGCCTCCTTAACAGCTTCCACAGCCAACTGGCTTCTTTTTGGAGGGGAGGAGGTTTCTGTGGAGTCCTGGCTGTCCTGGAACTCTATTTGTAGAGCAGGCTGGTCTCTCAGCCTCACAGAGATCTGCCTGCCTCTGCCTCCTGATTACTGGGATTAAAGGCGTGTGCCCCCAGCCTGCATTTCGGTCATGGTGTTTTGTTACCGAAATAGAAACCTCAACTAAGACTCTGCCTCCCATGTGTTGGGATTAAAGGTGTGTGCCACCAGTGCCCGGCTTGTCCTTAAGTTTTTCACTTGCTGTTCCTTCCACCTGCAGGTTCTCCCTCAAGTGTTCATGTCGGTTACTCTCGTAGTTTAGCCGCCAAACTGGTGCTCCCAAACCACCGACTGAGGCAGAGAGATGCTTGCCTCAAAAGCTGAGCTTGATCCCCAGTCTTCTGTAAGAGCTGGGTGTGGTGGCTCATTCCTGCAAACCCAGAGTCCCCGTAAGCCCCTGGCTATGGAATGAAGACAGCCAGTCAGTTTAGCTGAACCAGTGATCTCCAAGTTCAGTGAGAGGTGCTGTTTCGAATAGCACAGCTGGGTGTGGTGACGCATACCTACAGTTCCAGCGTTAGGGTGGCAGAGGCAAGCGGATCTCCGTGAGTTCAAGGTCAGCCTAACCTAGGGAGTGCCAGGACAGCCAAGCCAGGGCTACACAGAGAAAACCTGCCTCCTCCTACCCTACAACCCCCCTCCAAAATTTCAAACAGAAAATAAAGAATATACATGTATGTGTACATACGTGTGCGCACACACATACATTGGAGCTTCATTGTAGAGAGTGATGGAAGACACTGGACCCTTGGCTTCCACGTGTACACGTGTGTGCCATCTCACATCCACATGAATATATATATACATACACAGGGAGGTCTTCCCTATGTCTTTCTAAAATACCCCGCCTCTGTCTACAGCTTTTGCCGCCCTCCCTCCCTCCACCCCCATGATGGCTATTCTTAATCCTCAACTTGACTATACCTGGAATTAATTAAAATCTCCACATGGAGGGCAGACCAGCAAGAGATCTTTGCTTAGTTTGAAGTAGGAAGATCTACTCCGTGCCTATACTCTGGGTCTTGAGACAGGGAGGCACACCTTTAGTCTGGACCACACTTCATGCTCACAAATCCATTCCTTCGCTGGCATTGGAGTCTCTTCTTTGGGATCCCAGTGTAAACCAAAGAGCAGCTGGGACATCCAGCCTCGAGGACAGAGCAACTGCTGGATTCTTGGACTTTTGTTGGACTGGGTGGACTGCAGCCAGTGAGTGATTCTAATAAATCCTCTTCTATATGTATAGAGATATTCATTCTATAAGTTCTGTTCTAGAGAGCCATGACTAATATACCTCCCTTCGAATTATTTTACAATTATTTGTGTGTGTGTGTGTGCTGACAGGTGTCACATGCCACAGTGGTACGGAGGACAACTTGTGGGAGTCAGTTCTCTCCTAGCATGTGGGTTCTGGGGGTCCAACCTAGGCTACCAGGTCATGTGATGCACACCTTTACCTACTGAACACCTATCTCACTGGTTCTGAGGGTCCAACCTAGGCTACCTGGTGATGGGTACCTTTACCTGCTAAACATCTCACTGGCCCCAGTTTCTTTTTGAAGCTCCACTGTGTACCCTGGCTGGGTTAGAACTCCCCACGTAGCCCAGGCTGGCCTCAAACTTATAGGTATCTGCCTGCCTCTGCCTCCCAAGTGCAGGGATTAAAGGCTATGACATCTTTCTAAAATAACCCTTTTCAGTATTAGGCACCTTGACCCTCCGAATCTCTGCTCGTCTCTTTGAGAAGATTCCTCAGGTCTCTGTTCAGTCTGGGTGACTCCTCTATGTCCAGGGGTCGCTCTGTGGCCCCAGGTACCACTAGCAATTTATTTTTGTTTGGGATTTGATTTGTAACCCAAGGGAGGTATCTCCAGACTGGGGCTGGATCTGTAGGAGTGAAATATTCTCCTCTTTCTGTACTATCCTGAGAGAAAGAGCCAGCCTAGAGGCGGTGGCCTGTCTCCTCCAGCGTGGAAGCCGGCCTGAGGACAGAGCCATGCTGGTTCTGACGCAGAGACAGAGACAGAATCTGAGCATCGGCCACGGCCATGAGAAGAGTGGCGTAGGGATGGCGTAGGGATGGCGTAGGGACGGCGTCTGGGCTCCCACGTAAGCCCTGCCCTAAACTCACGCCATCCTTGTTTCCCAACCCCGTGCATGCGTGACTCAGGTCCTTTCCTGTACGACCGGGTTTCTGCTGCTGACAACCAACTCAGAAATAAACAGTAAAGAGGTCCAGGCAGAAAAAGCCACCCTGGGCTCCGTGGGGGAGACGCTGCCTTTACGACCCGACCTGAAGTCACACACTTTTAGTCCCAGCACTCAGGAGGCAGATCTCTGAGTTCCAGGCCAACCTGGTCTACAAAGCAAGTTCCAGGGCAGCCAGGGCTAGACAGAGAAACCCTGCCTTGAAAAACAAAAACAAACAAACAGACAAACAAACAAACAAACAAAAAACTAGACAGACAGATCTCTCCAAGACATCTGTGTCATTTGTAGTCATTAGTTTTTACTTGTTTACGGTATCCGCAGGGTCTCAGCATCTCACAAAATAATCCCCTGCACACAGAAGCCACTAAACCTTTCTAAACTGGATACGTTGCAGAGAAACACTGCAGTCATTTTTTTCCCTAGATTTATTTATTATATATAATACACTGTTGCTGTCTTCAGACACACCAGAAGAGGGCATCAGATCTCATTATAGACGGTTGTGAGCCACTATGTGGTTGTTGGGATTTGAACTCAGGACCTCTGGAAGAGCTGCCAGTGCTCTAACCACTGAGCCATCTCTCCAACCCAACACTGCAGTCATTAAGAGCAGTGTTCTGGTTAGTTCTTTGTTAACTTGACACAAGTTAGAGTTATCTGGGAAGAGGGATCTAAGTCTAGAGAAGGCCTTCACCAGACTGTCTGTAGGCAAGTCTGCAGGGCATTTAGGTGATGAATGGTTGCCGGTAAAGGTAGAGGACCCCAGAGCAAGCCATCAGGAGCAAGACAGTAAGCAGTGTTCCTCCATGGCCTCTGCAGCAGGGACTTTCCTCAGTGATAGTGAGACCTGACTGCTAGAGGCTGACATTAACCCTTCCCTCCCCAAGCTGCTTTTGGTCACAGTGTTTTTATCTCAGCAAACAGAAACCCTCAAGCAAGCCGTGGAGGTCAAGCAAGAAGGTAGAATTAAGCAGAAGAGGACACTGGCCTAGCGAAGGCAGAGCGGCGCCGTCGTCATTTGGTATGAGAGAGGATGCGGAGGCTGTGAGACTAACAGGCTTGACCTGGGAAAATGCCAGGTCTGGTTTGTGTGCAGAGGACCATCTGGGACCCACCAGTGTGGGCTGAAGCTGGGGGTCTGGAGAGGAAAGGATTGCAAGGGCCCTGACATTCTGCAGTCACCAGATGGGAAGTGGAGCTGTGGCTAGGAACAGGGACCTTAGCCTTCCCTGGGGATGCAGGAGCACGCAGAATAAAGGCTTGGTGTGGAGAGCGGAGCGCGGATGTCTGCAGAAGCAATCCGTGGCCGGAGCTGTGGGGCAGGCAGGACGCAGTCCAAAGAGCACAGCTTCCTTCGGTAGGAGCGTTTAACATGAGACCTCAAGAACGAGAAGTTAGCCCAGTGAAGCCTGGGCAGAGCAAGTGTTCCAGTAGACACCACTAGAACATCAGGAAAACTAAAAAACATCCTCCCCAGGAGGTATCCACTCAGTGCAGATGGAGAATGCAACAAAGTAACCGCAGTGGCACAAATCTACTTAGCAAGGGTTCAAGGCCAGTCTTGGCTATGTGGGGAGTTCAAGATGAGCCTCAACTACACGAGGATCTGTCTCAAAGAAAACAAAGAAACGCAGATAAGAAATTGTGGACTTGCCCGCATTATTTTCCAGCTGGAGGCGAAACTCAGCGCAATCTTAAGATAGGTTCTTTCTACAGCTTTATCCTTTGCGTGGAAAGGTCTGTAGGACCAGTACAAAAACTGGAAATCAGCAGATTCAGGGTTGAGTCTGAGAAATGCCTCCATGTGAGGGGAGGAGGAGGAATAGGAAAGCAGTGGCTCAGGCAGACACACAGGTAGAAAAGCTTTACCATAACGGCTGCACACATGGCCAAAGTCAGGTTCTGCCGTAGCTGGCCTCGATGACCTCCATTGAGAAAAGGGATGGAGAAAAGGCAAGAACTGAAGCCGGAGAGTGAGGTCACTTCTCCAGATAACTTTGACCTTGAGTTCCTGAAATAGCTGGGGAAGCCACCCCCAAGGCTGTACCCAGGGGAAGTTTATTAGGCTGCAGACTTGGGATTGATACCAAGGGAATGGAAGGAAGCCAGACCGGTCAGGAACAGCTGAGCTGTGATGTAGGACCACTCCCTGGATGTAGGCAGTGAGGAATGGGGAAGGACCTGACACCCAAGGTCGTCTGCCAATAGCCTTCAACTACCAACAGCTGGAATAGTAAATCCCTCATAGTTGTGTGTGCGCGTGACACATAACTTTAATCTCAGCACTCGAAGGCAAAGGCAGTGGGTGGGTCTCAATGAGTTGGAGGCCAGCTGGGCCTATACAAGGAAGATCACAAGGCCAACTTGGGCTACATGGCACGTTCCGGGGCCAGTCTGGGCTACCCAAGGCCTTGTTTCAACTCTGGCCTAAAATGTTCTTCATTCTCAAAGGGTGTAGTGTGGGGTGGGCAGAGGCACAGGCAGAAGAGTTTGAGCTCTATGTTTTGGCTTTATTATATTTTTATATTTTGTAGAAATAATTTCTAAGGCTAGCTGCATCTAGGGAAGAATATTTCTGGTGTAAAGCCTAACTTTGAAAAACTAAGTACATAAATAGAGATATGCTGTCATTCCTTATTGCTTAAGAGTTATAACACGTCATAAAACACCCCATCCATCCATCCATCTGTACATCATCTGTAGGACATTCGTAGAACACCCCTGTATACCTGGCCTTGTCGGCTACAGACCCGCCCCCAACCTCACCCCCACCCCAGGGTCTTATGTAGCCCTGGCCAGCCTGGAACTCACCAAGATCTTCCTGCCTCTGCCTCCAAAGCAGAGATGAAAGGGGCTACCCACCCAGCAGGAAGCTCAGGGCTGGCTTTCTGCTTTCCAGTTCACTCAGGCAGCATTCCCACAAACACCAGAGGGAGCTTTGCCAATTCCCATGGGTTTGAGGCCCTGAGGTCCTTGTCAAAGGAGTCAGAGGACAATCACAGAGTAGCTTTTTAAACTTCAATATTATTATTGTATCGGGTGAGTGTGTGGCGCGCTTCAGTGGAGAGCAGAGGCAACCCTGAGGACTCCGTGCTTTCCTTCCATCTTTATAAGGCTTCCTGGGCTCCAAGTCAGGTTCTCCCGGCTTTCGCCGCAAACACCGTTATCTCCTTGGCCCCACAGGTATTTTGAGGAACCCGGAAGAATGATTTTCCAGGAAAAGATGATGAACAGCAGCAGTAGCTCATTTTAGGAAGTTGCAGAGAAAAAAAAAAAAAAAAAGCATAAAAAAAAAAATCTCCCAGTGGGTGAATGGAAATCGTGGGGGAGAACCTCTTATGTAAGGGGCGTGTGCTGTAAGAGCCACACCGGGCTGGATGGCAGGGGTGAAGAACATGAACTGCTCTTCCAGGACCTAGATATAGTGCCCAGCGCCCACGCCGAGCCGCTCACAACCTTCTATACCCAGCCCCAGGTGTCAGGAGTCCCATGCTGGCACTGTACACAGTATTTACAGACACAGACACACATGTATTCACATAACAAAAATCCTTATGGATTTTTATACATTATACATATCATTAAAAAAAAACCTAAAAACCCTTATTAATTGCTGGGCATGGCCCTGCATACCTTAGTCCAGCACTCAGGAGGCAGAGGCAGGCGGATCTCGGAGTTAAAGGCCAGGTGTGCAGAGCTACCTCCAGGACAGCCAGGGCTACCCAGAGATATCCACATTAGCCAGTGCCATCCGTGGGTACTGAAATCTAAGCAGAAAGGGGCTGCCTTTGCTGCTGTATGGCTGCTTCGTGATGTCTCCAAGCTAGATTTGAATGAGAGAATAGTTCTTAGTGTACAAGATACACTGTGTGCAAGCTGCCGGGCTAATGGAGTTGTGTTTGAATCTAGCTCTGCTGGTTGGCCGTCTGTGCTCCTCCTCTCCTCAAGATTTAGTTTTATGTGTATTTTGCCTGCATGTTTGTCTGTGTGAGGGTATCAGATCCCCTGGAACTGGAGCTGCAGACAGTTGTGAGCTGCCATGTGGGTGCTGGGAATTGAACCCAGGTCCTTGGAAGAGCAGCCAGGGCTCTTTACAGCTGAGTCATTTCTTTAGCCCCCATCCGTGTGTCTTTAGACAAATTACCTGACCCTTGTACATTACTGATGAATCTTCAAATGGGAGATAACAGTTTCTGTCTCCGGAGTCTGGGGGAGGAACAGATGTCCGTGAAGGTGTGAAACACAGCGTATGCCAAAAAGAATCCAGCTATGTTGGGGTGACTGAGAGAATCAAGGAACAAAGCAACAACAGTGACTGGGTGTGCTGGAGAAACACCTGAAGACCGTGTTAGCTCCATTCCCAATTTGCTGATTCCTTTTGGTTTTGTTGTTACTACTACTACTACTACTACTACTACTATTATTATTATTATTATTATTATTTTTTTTTTTTGCAGCTGTCTTTGAACTCGCTTTGTAGACCAGGCTGATCTCAAACCCAGAGACCTAGACTGTCTCTGCCTTCTGAGTGCTAGGATTAAAGGGGTTTACCACCATCCCCTGAATGATTTTTATTTCAGTTTGTGTATGTGTGTGTGTATGTATGTATGTATTTGTTGTATGTGATGTGTGTGTATAGTAGGTGTGTGGTGCATCTGTATTTGACATTTGTGTATGTGTATGTATTTGATGTGTGTGATGTGTGTGTGTGGTGTTTGTGTGTGCATTTGGTGTGGTATGTGTATATGTGGTGTATGTATTTGGTGTGTGTGTGGTGTGTGTATGTATGTATTTGGCATGTGTGTGTGGTATGTGTGTATATGTACATTTGGCATGTGTATATGTGTGTGGTATGTGTATATGTATATATTTGGTATGTGATATGTATATGTGATATATGTATGTGTGGTGTATGTGTGTGTATGTATTTGGTGTGTGTGATTGTGTGTAGTGTATGTGTGTGGTGGTGTGGTGTGTGTGTGGTGTGTGTATGTGGTGTGTGTATGTATGTATTTGGCATGTGTGTGTGTGATATGTGTGTATGTATGTCTTTGGTGTGTGATATGTATATGTGATATATGTATGTGGTGTATGTGTATGTATTTGGTGTGTGTGATGTGTGTGTGTAGTGTATGTGTGTGGTGGTGTATGTGTGTGGTGGTGTATGTGTGTGGTGGTGTATGTGTGTGGTGTGCGTGTGTAATGATGGAGCCCAGAGCCTTACACTCTACCACACCCCCATCCCTGCTTCTCTTTTAGAATTTATAAATTCAGATCTTTCCTCTGCCAGATTTGATTTCATGGATGGTTTTATGGGCACTTCTGTTTCTCGAGAACAAGTTGTCCTCAGCTTAATCTGCAAAGGTAACTTTGCCTCAGGCACCTGTTTGATAGCTGCCAGGGCTGGAAGCAGATCACATAGTCACGGAGCACTTTGGGGGCCGAGCCGGCACAGTCTCTCCTCTGGGATGCTGCTCAGAAAACCATTGGTTCCCAGAACCGGCGAGATACTTAAATGTGCGCCTGTGCCGGCAGAATCGGCTGCTCTTCTTCCCGTTAATTCTTAGTTCGCTATTTGCTTCCAGGAGGCAGGTTTCCCCCATTCCGTCAGCTTCCTTCTGCTACACGGAGGAATCCTTGCCCTGGGTTTCTGTTTTGCTGCCTCGGGACTTTTTCCTTCCCATCAGGTACTAAGTTCTGGTTCCGCCTCACTTTGCTGTCTGCCTGGAGAACACTGACTGACCAGCTCATGCCCTCGGCTCCTTCAGATCCGGAGGGAACAGACCAGGCGGCGGCGTTTTCGCTTCTCCTTTGAAGTCTCGGACTTGCTTCAGTGTGGCACGTACTGAGTGGAAAATGGATGTGGACTGTCAGGCTTCGGGTTAATTAGTTTCACCTCCTGTCTCACAGGGACAGAGTCCTCCGATCACCCTCAGTGGAGTCCCTGAACCTGCTTCACTCCCAGGGGCGTGGCCTTCAGAAAAGCCTTTACTACGTTTCTGCCACCGGCACCCACTGCCCGCCTCCGGGTCCTGCCCTGCCGAATGGCACATAAATGAAATCTCAGAAGAAAACTTTTAACTCAATTAATTTTTATTAATAACCAGGAGTGGCAGAAATACAATGCCTCCTTTTCATGGCCGGTCAAAGATGAAATTTGATTATGCTTTGAAGGGTGCGGTTTGATTTTTTTCTTCAGTCTTGATCTACCTTAAGAATCCTCTCTAGCCAAGGGGAGGCGTACTCATCTGCATATATAGAGGCTGCGCTGCTCTGGGAAAAGCCAAACCAGTTCTGCACCATGGGGAAGAAGCAGCCGAGGGCAGCAGGAGCTGCTCCAAACTGTGAGCTAAGTAAGTGGCCACGGCCCAGGGACGGTGGCCAGAGCACACCTGGATGCTGACACAAACAGCTCCCCCTTCTTTTTCTAGATGCAGCGGAGGGTCCCAGAAGACAGGCTCTGGGCTCGAAGGCATTGGAGAAGCGTTTCTCCAACGCCGCGGATGAGCTGGAGAGTCAGTCGGCCAGGATTAACTTTTACAGTTTCTCTTCTTTCAGCAGACGTTCTGTGTGGAGAGCAGTAGCCCCTGCCAGGGTGTGGATGTTTGGCTATTCTGTTTGTCCGGAGTTTGCTTTTGCTGTCATAATTCTTTTTAGTTTCCATCTTTGGGGTTTACCCTTTCTTCCTATCTCCGTTCTTACCAAATAATGAACATTTCTCTCTGCAGTTTGTACATGAAGAAAACAGGGCTGTCATCTCTACTGTTGTAGGGGAAATCAAAAAAAAAAAAAAACTTTTTTTTCTTTCTTTCTTTTTTTTTTTTTTTTTTTTTTTTTTTGGTGGCTCTTAAAAACTTACTGGCAAGTGACAAGTTGGGGCAATTTTCAGGCCATAAGACTGAAGGGAGAGGCCGAGGCTGGGGATGGAGCCGGACTGCTTAGGAGCAGGCAGGATAAAATGTGTGGAGAAGAGCGAGAGGCAGGTGGAAATGGAGAACAACTAACTCGCTGTGAGGCTTGGGAGTAGGACAACGGGGGCGGCCAAACTGGCTTCACTGGTCGAAGTATCTCGGTCCCTCCCAGACCTGGGGTGTTCTGGGCGCGTCAGTGGGTACCGTGCTGTGGCCCAAGAAGCCAGAAGAAGAGACTACCATGGTATGGTGCCTTATTATCCGGTGTAGCAGTATCTCATTTCTTAGGTGGAAATAGGCATGCAGTTGCCTAAAAGGAAGTGGCGGGAACTAGGACAAAAACGTGTATGTCCGAGCATTCCGGGGATGGGAGTTGCCAATTTGAGAACCCTGGAGGTTTGAAATGCAAGGACCGTGGCGCGCCCCTCAGAACCACGCCCCCGGGTCGGCCCCGCCCCCAGATCAGCTCCGGTGGGCGGGGCCTCCGCTCCACCTCCGCCGACCACGCAGTCCGGCAGCTGCAGGAATCCAGCCAATCAGGAAAGCGGGGCTCCCTCCCGGCCGGCCAATCAGGGGAGGGCAGAAGGTTGACTGGGTTGGCGCTGGCTCCTGGGATATGGAGTCGCCGGCGCGGCGTGTCAGGAGGTGGCGGAGCCGGTAAGCCGGGGTGCTGGCGGGGTCAGGGGTTACGACGTCCCGCTGTGCGCGGGCGTGCGCGGGGGCTCGGCCGGCGGCCTGCGGGGCGGGCGCAGCCTGAGAGGAAGGCGCGGCTGCGAGCCTGGGGGAGGGAGCCCCGTATCCCGAGGACACCCGGAGGGCTCCGGGCTCAGCACAGGCGCCCACGGTCACGGGCCTTGGCCCTTCACCGCGACCCGGGACACCGGGACAGCCTTCCGCGGCCGCCCAGCTCGGGGGCGCGACCGCAGTCGCCTCCCGGAGCCCCGGGACCTCCCGCAGCGCAGCGCGCTGTCAGCCCAGCGGCCGCTGGAGCTGCACGGTCTCCCCGGAGGCCTCAGGCCTCGGGGTTGAGTACTGCTCCGTTCCCGGGCTGTACGTGCAGCCCGGGTCCCTGCGCCTTCCAGGCCTCGTTCAGGGACACCTTGCACGCGATGGATGCGCCCCTTCTCTGCGGCGCCCTAGGCCGGGTAGCTTGGAAACTCACTTGTTTGATAGTCCTTTGGATTCCTTGTCCATTTCCGTTCTCCAGCCCACTTCTTTGATACATCGTATTTGGAAGGGCGTCCTCAGGACAGTTGAGTGTCCTCTGTATAAAAAGGAGACACCCCGTTGTCCCTTGTTTCTCAACGGTGTGATTTAAGGCAGCAAAAGCAAACATACGGATGGAGGGCTGGCGGGCATCTGGGATCTTCCGTGAGACCCGTGGGGGAAACCACGGGAAGCTGTCCGTCCACCTTGTCCACCGTGGCATCTCCAGCCTGACCGAGTCTCATCACTTCTTGGCTGTGTTAACTTTTGGTCGGGGCTCCTTAAACTTTCCTGCGTTCCACACATTTAAAGCGGTGGTGGGGGGTGATGGTTGTATCCGACCGGGTTGTTGGTGCTAAGTTAGTTAACACACATAAAGTGCTTGGAGCAGTCCCTGCTACCTGGCGCTTTTTTTTTTTTTTTTTTTTTTAAATTACTGCTTGCTTGTGCCTGCTGTTTCCTTAAAGACTTTCACCTTCTCAGTAGTCTTTGCACAGAATCCCTTGGGCTGTTGCCAAAGGTTTCCCCAGGCCAGGGCTTCCTAGCCATACTGTTAGTCTGCAAGTGCAGCTAATTACAGGTGAGGAGAGGCGCTTTGCAGTTCTTTGTCTTCTTGAGACTATCTGACTACTTTAACTGGCCTTGAACTTGCTGTGTAGACAAAGTTGGCTTTAAAGTGATCCTCCTGCCTCTGCTGAGATCACATTTCCCACTCAAGTTTGGCTTCTGCTGAGTTTATTAAATGAGGTGGGAAAGTAAGGTTTTAGGCAATTCCCTGCAGTCGCTCTGTTGGTAAGTGTAACATTGAGATTTCACTGATGCTTTTTATTAGCTATTTCCCTCTCAGTCTTGCTTGGGCTAAGAGTTTATTTTGGACACAGACCTAAAAGGCAGTGACTGCAGCACACATGGTCTCTCGTGTTCTGGGAAGGCCTGTGGGACTCAGAAGGGGAATTCCTGAACATGGTGCCAGCACATCTTGTTGAGGAACAGGGAAACTGGATGTGAATCTCAAACATGCTACTCTTAGGAAAGCAGAGTTCCGCTTCCCTTGGCGGAGCTAGTGAGCAGCTATGGTCCAGTTGTGAGTCAGTGAATTATTTCCACAAAATAGGATCTTTTTCCGTTTGACTTTGAAGCCAAGAGCTTGGTTGGGGGCTAAACAGTCCCCTGGCTTTGTTTCTGCTACAGCAAGTGCACCTGTGTGTGAGTCTGGGTCTTAATTCTTCTCTGCTTGGAGACCCCAGGAGTTCCCGAAGCAGCTGCCATTCAGTTCACTCCGCAACATTGTTAGGAACTAATCACTGAATGAGAAACTGGGGGTTAGCTCATCAGTGGCATCAAGCCCACTGCCCATGTGTGGCTTAAGTTTACTTGTTTCTCTTTGTATTACAACAGTTTGATACTTCTTCAGGTTGAAATGTATTAAAATTCACATGTAATGAGAAGGCTTTAAGTTAATTATTAAAATTTTATTAGGTTCCAAAGAGCAGAAGGAATAAGCATCTATGGCTGGGTTTTACTCTAGGTTTGTCTGACTTGACACATACATGTTTTTAAAAAAGGTACAGGCTGAAGAGTTGGCTCAGCGGTTAAGAGCACTAACTGCTCTTCCAGAGGTCCTGAGTTCAATTCCCAGCAACCACATGGTGGCTCACAACCATCTGTAATGGGATATGATGCCCTCTGCTGGTGTGTCTGAAGATAGCGACAGTGTACTCATATAAATAAATAATTTTTAAAAAAGAAAAGTACATTTTGAAGGTAGTACCTGTTAGGGTAAATGGGTTGGATATGATCTAATGAAAAAACACTGTAATTAGCAAAAGGTGGGCAAAACATCTCTGGGTAGGAGAGAAAGTAACATACTTTGGTAGGTTTCTTTTCCTTGTGGTAGAGAGGGCCTTTGAAGTTGTTGACAGGATGGAGGTATTAGGCCAGGTGACCAGGCTGCCCCCACCCCCAAGGAAACACTGCTGTTAAGCTGTGGTTACAAGGAAGTTTGTAGGAAGCTTAACTCTGTCAGAGTAAACTAAGAGTGGTCAGGAAGGTGTACCCTGGCTGAGCAGAGAAAGGATAGTTCTCAGTAGTAGGTACCAGGCTTGCCCACACCCCACCCTTTCTTTTTCTCTTAAGTTTTTAATTAGTTGCGTGTGTACCTGTGTCTAGGCTAGAGGTGTCAGATCTCCAGCAGTTGGAGTTACAAGCACATGTAAGCCATCTGATGTACCTGCTTAGTCTTCTGGAAGACTTAACCCCCACAGCTTCTATCTCTCCAGCTCAGGCCCTTATTACTAAAGTCTCTGTTGATAAATACTACCGTTGTCTGACAGATCAGCGTTTGACAGCCAGTCACATTTCCCCCTGTTCTTATCTTCTTTGACACCCAGGCAAGCAGCTTCATTATCAACTGTACTCCTCTCCCCAGATCTTTCTCCCCTCCCCTGCCTCCTCTCTTTCCCTCCCTTCTTCTGTTTCTGGATGTGTGTTTGCAGACAAGATCTGGCTGGCTAGCTGAGTTGTGAATAGCTCCCTGCTTTATAGTGTCCTGAAGGCCGGAGTTTCATGAGTCAGTCACCATGCTGGGTTTTCCTCTTCTTGCTTCTTTAATGTTTGTTTGTCTGAGGCAGAGTCTTTGTCCGTAGTCCTGGCTATAGCTCACTGTAGGCTACACTGGCCTGCCTTTCACAGAGCCTGCCTCTGCCTCCCACTAGTGCTGAGATTAAAGGCTGCCCCACCCCGACCCTGTCTCAGAACTGAGGAGTCAAACAGAGGTTTGAAGCAGCACATGGGGCATTGAGCTGAAATTACAGTTCTCGGGTAGGACAGGGAGGAGGAGAGGTTAGCAAAATGTCAGTGTCATTGTCAGAGAGAGCTGGCCCTGAGGCAGCTACAGTGTGCTGTCGGAATAAAGGCATTGTAGTAGCCCAGGCAGAGTGGATTATAGTGTTAAGGTCATTTTTTAAATAGCAGGGCCTCATGTAGCCAAGGATGACTTTGGATTCACATACCAAGTGCTGGGGTAAACAGACCTTTGCTGCCACAGGTTGATTAGACTCTGAGGCTCAACACCAAGATGTGGACTCTACCACTAAGCTTCATCAGGAAGCCCTGAGGCTTCCCCCTGAACTAGCACAAGGTACCTTTTATTTCTTCTCTCTTGAAGCAGACAAAAAACAACGTAAGATGAAAACCATAACTTGCCCTTTTCTTTCCTTCATCTGCTTGCTTCATGTCAGTTGTGTGTGTGTGTATGTATGCGTGTGTGTATATATGCACGTGTGTATATGTGTGTATATATGTGTATGTGTGCGTGTATATATGTGTGCATGTGTGTCTCTGTGTGTATTCATGCATGTGTATTTATGCATGTGTATGCATGTGTGTCCATCTGCTTGCTTCATGTCAGTTCTGTGTATGTGTGTATGTATGCATGTGTGTGTATGTGTGTATTAGAGGCATTGCGATCAAACTTATGGACTTGTACTCACCAGGTAAGCACTGTATGGCTGAGTTATTTCTCAGCCTTTAAATTCATTTTCATAAGAGATAGTAGGATAAAACATTGTCATAATTTCTTTGTTGAGACAAAGTCTCATTTAGCTTTCCAGGTAACTAAAGGTGAGCTTGAATTTCTAAATTTCTGATCCTTCTGCTTCTACCTCCTTGGTCCTTCCAGTGACTGTAGGTGTGAACCACAGATTTGTGTGTGTGTGTGTGTGTGTGTGTGTGAAGCCAGGTCTCTATATACCACTGGTTGTGTAGACCAGACCAAGTATGGGCCACTATGCCCCCTTTAATTTAAATAATAGTTCTAACCTTACTACCCTCAGGGATCTGTTTCTTTCCCCTCACTCCCAGTATAGATAGGTTCCTGGAGTTTGTCAGGAATCCTTGATGGGAGGTCTCTGAGAATGACTGCTACGTGAGCCTAGAGTTTTAACAGAAAGGTAGGAGTCAGCCCTTAAAGAGAGGAGAGAAGTGTGTTGCCCAATGCCTCACATGCATGTGCCTTACAAGGTCAAAACTCTGGCGAGGGCAGGGAGTAAGAAACACTAGCTGTCTCAGTTGGCTCTGTTTGAAAATATTAAAACAACAGCAGTTTGGTTCCCAGTTAATCTAAGTGGAAGAAAGTTCAGTTATGAAATTCATCGCATGGGAAGGGGGTGGCTAGAAAAGCAGGTGGTGGCTTCTCAAGACTGACTGTGACTTTAGCCGACTCAGGTAAGATTTGAAAATCTTTTCCTGTTAAGGTGAAGGTCCCTACTTCACCCTTTTGAAATAGTATCTTATTAAGCAGCTGCAGGCTGGCCTTGAACTTGTGACTCACACGCCTCAGTCTCCTACAGCGAAGGTTACAGGCCCTTATTGTCTTCTAAGTATGAGAGCTAAAGAGATGCCAGGCTGAATCTGATCTCCAAAGTCCCCAAGGTAGGACAGAGCCACTCTGAAGTTGTCCTCTGAGCTGCACAGGTACACACATGCTCACACACACACACACACACACACACACACAGACACACGTAAGGAAATGTATAAAAAGGTTTCAAATACTTCAGTGCAATTTCTGGATTATTACTGCTTCGTATTCTGTAGTTTGTGATCATTGTGTTTCTGGAATTGACTTGTGTCCGAGAAAAGAATCAGCTTTTACCCGAGGCGCTCATTCAGAGTGAGGAGTTACAGAATCCTCCTGCCACGGATGAGTGGTTTTGCTTGTATGTAAATTCTAGTTCCTGCTCTTTGACTTTATTGAAATGACAGGCAGAAGGAAAAGAAAAGGAAGGGAGGTGGGAGATTTAGAGATGCAGAAACAACTCTGCCTCCTCCCCAGATGAGGACAGGGACGACATAACTTCTCCATTCCTTTAGATTCACGACGTGGCTGCCGATGTCCCCCTTTTAGAAACAAGCAGAAGAGATTATTTTAGTCTTAAGCCTTTTTCAAGGTAAGAAAATTATAAGTTAGATTGTACTGTATTCACCCTTTATTTTGTTTCTTTGAGCTAGATTATTACTTTGTGGCCCTGGCTGGGCTGGAATTTGCTAGGTAGACCAGCTTGGCCTCACTTTTGGCAATCCTGCCTGTGCCTCTTAATGCTGGGGTTAGAGGCACGCACCACCATACCTGACCGAATGTGACTTTTAAGTAATTAAAATTTCTTAAGGAAATTGGAGAAGAGCTGCTAGGAGAGCACCAGGAGGAGCTGTTCTTGTGCCTACTGGGGCCAGGACAGGGGAGGCTGAGCTATGCTAGGCTGTGAGCCCTGGGGGTCCTGGGTGACAGCCACTTTCCCCACAGTTACAGTCAGTATGCTTCACTGGAAAGGAGGGCCTGTACTCTCTGTATCTGAGTGGAAAATCATCGCTTCTCAATCTGAACCACTATGTGGACACTAAAACTAAGGAGGAGTAAATTAAGCTTTAAGCTGTCAGTGCCCTGCCTGCCTGCCTGCCTGTCTGTCTGCCTGTCTCTCTGTCTCTGCCTGCCTGCCGCCTGCACAGAGCCTGTTATCCCCGTGGAAACCTCTATCAGACAGTTTGGCAGAATGTCCAGGTGAGAGGCTTTCTGAAAAGCTGTGACAGTCTGTAGAAGATCTGAGTTTTGAGAGAACTAAGTGGAGCCTTGGGACACTTGGGTGTGAGCCTCGGTGCTACATACAACAAAAACACAAGGACTCGGTGAAGCATTTCTGTTGCCAGAAAGATTGAGTGAGCCCAGTGCTAGCTTCCTACCCAGCAGTCCTGGCTCTCCTGGGTATCCTCATCTCCTACTGGCCCTTTCCAGCCTTGAACTCAAGATCTTCCTGCCTTCCTTCCAAGTGCTGGGATTATGTGGGTGAAGCCCAAACCTGGCTCCCAACACACACACTCTCTCTCTCTCTCTCTCTCTCTCTCTCTCTCTCTCTCTCTCTCTCTCTCTCTCTCTCTCTCTCGTGTCAAGGTTTCTCTGTGTAACCTCTGCCTCCAGATTGCTGGGATTAAAGGCATTTGTCACCTTCACTGGACTCCTAAATTCTTTTCTTAAACTGTGTGGGGAGGGGGAGGGAGGATACTTGACAACTTGCAGAGGATGAAGTTCCAGTAGGTCTTTGGCCCTGGTGGCAAGCTCCCTCACCAGCTGAGCCACCTAACTGCTGTCACCCAGCTGTCACCTTGTATGCTCAGGCATTGAGGCATTTATTACAATTTTCGTCTGTTTCCTCTACAGATTATAGCGCCTTTGCTGCATTGGCGTTTTCTCCTGGTTGACAGGTTGGCTTGATGGTCAGTGTGTACACGTCTGCCTTGCTTACCATGGCTGCATGGTGTGCCGTATGCCAGCCTCTGGCATGTGCTACACGGTTGCTTAGGCGTGTCTCTCTTGTGTGCCTTGTAGGGCCCAATGCTGTATCAAAGGCTATGCAAACTAGAATTTGTGAATAAAAATGTAATCTGATCATCGTTTTTACTTGTAAGACAGCCTTACAACATATTTATTTTTAGGCAGGGTCTCACTGGGAGCCCTGGTTGGCCTGGGACTTGACGTGTACACCAGGCTGTTGTTGAGCCTCATGGCGTGTGTGGTAATTAAGCTTTGCTGGCTGATTCTGTGCCTTGTGTCCTAAGGCTGCATCTTTCCTTGATGCAGTGAGAGTGGTGGCTGAAGCAAGGTGGGGGAAAGTCCTGGAGGGCAAAGCCACTGACCGCACAAGTGCCACCCAGTGTCCTTCCCATCCTGTCTTCTGCACACTGGACCCTGCAGGTGGTGTGGAGCATGGAGCCTGTGGCTTGTTTTCTAATAGGAGTAAACTGTCCTGCAGAGACTGATCTCATTGGAACAGTGCTCTTGAGCGTCAGAGACCACCCACCGCTGGTTTGCTGGCTTTCTGTACTCAGTGTAGGATTACCACTTAGAATGCTGCTAGTAACTGCAGAATTTTAACTCTCTAGAGCAGGAGGCTGAGGGGATCATGGCCTCAGGTTCCAGGACAACTTGGGCCATAGTGTAAAGCCCTGTTTCAAAAAAGCCCCCAAAATATAAAACAAATTTATCCTAAAATATTTACAATTTAATTACCTACATACTTATGTTGGGCAACTATATACAATTTTCTAGGTAGTTTTATTTAATTTATTTTTTAGTGGGGGTGTGTTCGTGGGATTGGCACATTGAGTGTGGGGAGATCAGAGGATGGTACAAATTTGTAGGAGTGGGGAGTAGGTTCTTTCCTTTGACCATTGTAGATTCTGGGATTGAACTTGAGTCATCAGGCTTGGCAGCAAGCACCTTTGCTCACTGAGCCCTCTTGATGGTCCATTTTCCTTTATAAGTATAACTTTTTAAAACCTGTTTTGGATTTTTAAAAAAAACCTTTTTCAAGTGTATTACATAAACTGAATATTCTTAAGCAAGATATCAGCACTCATTTGGAAGCAATCTGATGTAATCAGTCTTGGTGACAGTTCTCAGAATTGATCAAAGACTACGGAAAGACTCCTATCACATGACCCAAAGTTCACCTGGGCACTGCTTGATGTTTGCTGGTTCCTCCGGGCTCAGGTTCCTTTGTCTTGTGAGAGCCACACTCAGGACCTGGTCTGATTTGTAGTTTCTAATTTCTTGTGCTAGGATTACTGGTGTCTAACCTTAAAGAGAAAGCCGCAGAGCAGCCTCTCGCTGTGCTGGGATCTGAACCCACATGAGCGGTCAGAGGCGTGAATGCCCCTCAGGTAGGTGAGGCTCTATGTGGAAGGAAGAGGCTACATTGGTGAAGGGGACAGGGATCTGTTGGCTGACAGGCCAGTTGTCTGTTGCAGCAAAATGCTTGGCCCTGGTGACTACTGAGGGAAAGATGGTGTTTCCTAAGTTAACAGGTAACGGTGTGTTTTATAGCCCAGAAGACAGATGAAACCTCAGATCTCCCTTTGAATCTAGGTGACAGACCTCAATAAGATTCAACATTCATAAAGAATATCCAGCTGCTGGTGGTGGTGTAGGTGTATGTCTTTAATCCCAGCACCTGTGAGCCAGAGTCAGGAGGCTCTGAGTTTGAGGCTAGCCTGGCCTTCCGAGTGAACCAGGACAGCCAGGGAGGAAGACCCTGTCTTGAAAAACAAGCAACCAAACAAAAAGAAAACAAAACATAAGAAGGTCCAGAGTTTAAAAGTTCTGTTTTTTTAGGGCCAGGGAGACGGCTCTAAGAAGATAAAGGCACCTGTGCCGAGGCCTAGAGACCTGACCAAGCTCCCCCTGGGGACCCACATAGCAGGAGAAGAGAACTAACTCTGGCAAGCTAGTTGGCACCCATGCCCCTGTCCCTACAAATAGATAAATACATAAATGTAAAAAAATAAGTTTAGCCTTTTTGGTGAAGCCAGGATGGGGATGTGTTGCATAGCTGTGTCAGCTTCCTGATGCTCCCCAGTCCGGCTGGTGGGAACACGGCACCTTCATCTGCCACCGGCACCCAGAGAAATACCACTTCCCATGGATAGAGCCCAGAGAATCCCATAGATGGGGCCTGCTGATGCCTCAACATTCTTGGAGGCGTTTGGGCAGGCTAGCCTGTGGGTGGCTGGTTTCTCCCAATTCCCAGAGAGTTGGGGTGATACTGGAAGTAACTGGTTCTCTCTGGGGAATAGTGCTCCCCCCACCAAAGGTACCTGCATGCCCTTCCAGAAAACCAAACCATGCATTTCCATTGTTAGGTAGATCATAGAGTTCTAGACTTACTTCTTCATTTTTATTCACTGCTGTGGTTTGGTTTGGTTTTGAGACAGGATCTTATGTGTCCCAGGCTGATGTAACACTGGCCTCATAGGGATGATGTCGATCTCCCTGTCCTGCCTCCATCTCCATTTCTGTTATCACAGACCTGGCTGCTTTCTGTTCAGCAGGCCTTTCAGGTGTTATATATGAAGGAGAATCTTCAGGTTTTAGATGTTTGGTGTAACACTGAGACAAAGTCTTGTAAGCAGATTGGCTGGCTGGAGCGCTGGTGTATCTGCCGTGCTTGCAAAGGACTCACAGGAATGGAGCTCAGCACTCGTGAGACCCCAGCACTGAGGCAAGTGCACATACCTCAGGCTGCTTGGAGCTTGCTAGCTCCCAGTCTCACCATCTTTCTGGCCTCCCTTTTTGTTGTTGAAAACCGTGATTATTTTCAGGGTTAGCTAACCAAGTAGAGGGATTGTTTCTTTCCTACATACATTGTTTTTTTTTTTTTTTTTTTTTTTTTTAGCCATACCTTGACAGAGTGTTGGTTCTCGTCTCGCTAATTCTTCACCCGCTCCTTTCTCTCACAGAATCCTATTCTAAGAGCACAGACCCCCAGGTATCTACCATGGTGTTGGATCCTGAAGAAAAGATGCCAGACGGTAACTTACATCTCTGGGCCATTGTCTACATAGGAGATTGGGCTCTAGGCAGTGACAGGCTGTCTGTCCCTCTTGCTGTCTGTCCTAAGAAGTCCAATCAGAGGTCTTGTGACAGGGTAGGAATGAAAATGAATCTATACTCAGGAATTCTGCCTCATAACTTACTGTAATTGCCACTGAGTGGAGACAAGCTGACTTGTTTCTACAGCAATAACGATGCAAGGACAAGGCCGTTCCCAAACTTGGCAGTAACCTCTAGCATGCTTACTGTCTGCCAGTGCCTCAGAGTATGGGCAGAAGCCGAAGCTCCCAGGACAAGCTCCCCATGTGGTGCTGAGTCCTTTCTGAGTCTGAGTTCCCTCTAGAATCCATTTCCTTCTGATTAGTGAAGACAGACCAGCTTCCTAGAGTCAGAGCTCTGTTTTCTTTGGTTGGTTGCAGGGATTTATGGGAAAGAGAAGAAAGCATTGTTTTGTGGCTCAACCTAGCCATCTGATGCCTTCGGCCAAGCAGACTTTGTATGCTTCTGGTAGATTGGCTCTTTTCTGCTGGGCCTTCTTTCCCTCTTTGCATTTAAGATTAACTGTAAAATGTAGACCTTGGGGAAACACGGCTATCAGGTTTCTATGAGCCCTACTGTCACAAGGGTGCCAGCACCCGTGACCACTAGCCTTTCAACCCTGTGTGTAGACCTTAGTCAGGACTCCCGTTCTTCCTGCTTGCAAGTGTCAGCTTGAGTCTGTGCTCTGTCAGGGTTTTCCAGTTCCCTTTTGTTGTGTGTCCTATCTAAGAATGATTCTTAGAGTTGGTCCTACCCACTGATGGGATGGAGGATGTCCCAGATGAATAACTTAGTTTCCCTTAAAACTAGATTCTAGGTTACTCCTCTAGGAGGAGGAGTGGGCCTCCTGTGTCAGTGTGAGTTGTAGCTGTGAGTTGTTTGTTTTAAGTGAAAGTCTTGTTAAATTGTAGCCCAGGCTGACCTCAGACTTATGATCCTCTTGATTTAGCCTCTCAAGCATGACAGCTTAGAGAAAAGCCAAGTGGTTCTAAGTTACCAAGTGGGCCTAGAAGTGTAGAATAAGAAAAGTACTGGGATGTTTGTATTGAAGCTGATGAGAGAACAGAGTTGGGAGGAGGTTGGGCATGGATCTGACCGGAGATAAAGGGAGGTGCAGGGATGAGCGTGACCAGTGCACTGTATGAAATTCTCAAAGGGTTAGTAAGATGCTATAGTGAATCTACCTGAGACTGAGAGCGTTCCTGGCAGCTTTTGAACTTCTTTTTCTTTCCTTTGAGATAGGGTGTAGGTATAGCCCAGGCTGACCCTGAAATAGCCCAGGATGACCCTGAAATCCAGTCTTCTTTCCTTACCGCCCGTATGGCAGGATAACAAGCCTATGCCACAGTTCGCTTGTCCATCCGTTTCAACCACGTTCAAGTGTCACCTTGTAAAACATTAATTTGCCAGGCTGGGGACATAACTTAGTTACAGAGTGCTTGTCTAGCAAGCATGATGCCCTGGACTTAGTCATTAGTCCTAAGGAAAACCAGATATGGTGGCATATGGCTGTTCAGGCTGGTCTTTCCTTATTAGATCCTCTCTTTAAGTAAATATGTATGCATATACATAATACATTTACTTAAAGTGTTGCTTTATAAACTGTTGAGGACACCCTGTACTAACATCCAGCTGGTCTTTTGTGCTCCGAGCTGTGAGGTGACTTAGCTTTAGGTCTAAGGCTGTTGAGGGACAGGGAGCGGGGACCAGATGCAGGTTAGCTGTCCATCAGAGTGAAGGGCTTTGATTTCAGCATCACTGAGAATATTCCTTAGTGGGTTTGTTATGTTGACTCAGATGGTGCTTCTGGGGACCATGGAGACTCTGCCAGCCTCGGCGCCATCAACCCTGCCTACAGCAACTCTTCTCTGCCACATTCCACCGGGGATTCTGAGGAGCCCTTCACCACCTACTTTGACGAGAAAATCCCCATTCCTGAGGAGGAGGTCAGTGACAGTCCATGCAGGGGACCCTGTGTCCTGGGGAAAGGGAAACTTCCGCTCGCCACTCATGATCGACAGTTGAAGGTCTTGCTTTGGCATCCAGTCTCTGACAGCTACGTTGTTGTCATCAGAACAAACCAGGCTTCAGACACGGAGGCTGAGTGGCTTTAGTGAGCATTGTTTAAAATTATGAAGTATGAATTTTGTGCTTTTCTTTTTCAAATGTGGTTCTGCTCCTGTGTGGGAAGTGGGTGGGCTCCCAGGTGCCGTGTTACTTGAGTTATGGAGAGCAGGTCAAGGAAGAACTGCCACCGAGAGAAGAGGCCATCTTATTGGTAAAAGGTGGACGAGCTGGCCGTGAAGCGTGGGCTCATGTCCACCCTGATCCTGTACAGCTCACCCGTGTTGCTTCTTGACCTGAGATAAAATAGTAGAGCCATTAGAAGGAGTGATGCTCAGACGCTTCCTCTCTCTTTCACAGTACTCTTGTTTTAGCTTCCGTAAACTCTGGGCATTCACGGGACCTGGCTTTCTTATGAGCATCGCCTACCTGGATCCAGGAAACATCGAATCTGATTTGCAGTCTGGAGCAGTGGCTGGATTTAAGGTCAGCTCCATTTCTTACGTGTCTGAAAAACAAGTTTTCATTGTTGTTACTGTTACTGCCGTTTCTTTGCGGTGCTGTGGGATGGACTTGCGGGTCTCTCCCCGTCCTTCTGAGCACTCATCACACTCTTACACCCCTTCTCTTGCTCCTACTGAGCAGCCTCAGGGAGAGTTGACCCCTTGAAAAACACAGGTTTGAACTGTGCATGTCTACTTATGTGCACTTATGTGCAAGTTCTCTGTAGATTAGTAGCACTGGTGGAAACAGCCGGTGAACTGCATAGCTTTCAAACACTGAAAATGTAAACTAGGTGCGCCATGAATGAGTAACGTATGTACAGAGAGATAATAATCTGTCCTATCCTAGTTAGTTAGTTAGGTTTTTGTTTTTTGGTTTTGTTTTTTTGTTTTGTTTTGTTTTGTTTTTTGAGGCAGGGTCTCTGCATAGCTCTCTGGAACATGCTCTGTAGACCAGGCTGGCGTCTGCTTTGCGAATACTGTAATAAAAGGTGGGCACAAGCCTGACTCAGATAATAACCTGTTTCATAATTACTGCCCAAGGGTGCACAAAGATTACCACAAGGCATGCAGCTCACAGTGGAGCTGTTCCCATTGAGAGAAACAGGCAAATGTAATGTATACATTTCCATGTGTACAAATGCACAAGTAAACGTCAAAGGCAGATGTGCTGTGCGTTGCCACCTGAGCACTGAGCTCAGACGCCAGCTGGTCGTGTGCGTATGAACAGTTGTTCTCTCATGAAGTGATGCATCCATGTGGTTCATGGGTTGTCATGGAGCAGGGAGCGTGGTGTTTCCAACCTCTTGTCTTATTCCTTTTCTAATCCTATAACAAAATGCTATGACCAAGACAACTTATAAAACAAAACAACCTTCTAATAAACAAGACAAAACAAAACCAAGCAAATTGGACTTAAAGTGTCAGAGGCTACAGTCCACGCTGGTGGCAGCAGGAACAGCTGAGAGCTCATCTGGATCACCAGACAGGAAGCAGGAAGGACACTGGAAACGGCCCTCAAACCCTCCCCTGAGCACATCTCCCCTAACAAGAGCACACTTTCTGCATTCAAACACGTGAGCCCATGGTATCCTCAGTCCAGCCAGCACATTCCCTCACTGTCCCCGAGTGCACAGGTCTACACTGGCAGCCACATCTGTGTGGAAAATGCTGTGTGGTCTCTTGTTTTATCCACGTAATTTTCTTAGGAGAGACAGCAGCTGAGATGCAGTCACCTTGTGGGTTACATGTAGAAGCTGACACAAAACTTGGGGCCATGTTCTGACCTGGCTCTGTCTTAGCTAAGCTGCCGTGGGGCTGCTAATGCGCCTTGGCTGTTCTCTCCTTAGCTGCTGTGGGTGCTCCTATTGGCCACCATCGTGGGGCTGCTGCTCCAGCGTCTTGCCGCTAGACTTGGAGTGGTCACCGGTTTGCATCTTGCTGAAGTATGTCACCGTCAGTATCCCAAGGTGAGGAGCAGCATGCAGTCCTGATTGTCTGCTACCTTAGAGGAGTCTGTGTGTCTGGCATCATGTGCTGGCCGCAGTCTGGATTGAGCTATGGAAGATTTGGGGTCAGTGTCACTGAGACCGGAAGTACCGAAGGAGTCCTATTGTCTTGCCAGCAACCAGTGTCTCTCCTTCAGAATCTAACATGGGACTCGGTTTTTCCTTGTTATTTTATGACAGAATCATGTAGACCAGGCTGGCATTGAACCCTGTACTTAGCCCAGGATGTCCTAGAGCACCTTTCTGTTTCTGCCTCTTAGAGAGTTCCAGGCACACACCAGTTTCCTTGGGAACGTTTCAGGCGCACACAGTTTCCTCTGTAAAATCTGCGTGAAGAGGCATCCACCAGTCACTCTTGTTTTTGAAAATATGTTTTCTCTTAATAAAGTATGTTATAGGAGCTTTGGATTTGCTGAATATTATCAATTTATTCTGTTCCTATAGCTTCCCTCTGAGAGCCTTACTACTACCTAAAATGTGAGTGATTACTATTGGACACCCTGGGGTGGGCGGGCTGCAGACACAAGTCAGTAAGTCAGTCTGTGTGTCTGTCTGTCTTACTGACTGTCACTCTCTCTGTAGCTTAGGGTGTTCTTGAACTCTTGATTATCCTGCTGGAATTCCTGAGTGCTGGTGTTATAGGCTTGTACCACCATATGTGATAAATATAAATTATTTTTACCACCTTTTTAGAAAATTTTGCTGTTTTATAATTCCCTTTAGTTTCTTTTTATTTGTGCACATTAATGGGTATTTGTGAGAGGAAACTGCACATTAAGTTTCTACAGGCTATCTAGCGCTAGTAAACCAACATTAATTCAATCTGTCTTTCTACTCATCTGATAGTCCAGATTTAGTTTCCTTTTCTGCTGTTTTCTCTCTATTCTGAATGTTTACTCTGAAGACTTTTAAAATAGATTTATTTTTATTTTTTAAGATTGTATGTATGTGGGCTGATGAGATGGTTCAGCAGTTAAGAACACTGGCTGCTCTTCCAGAGGTTCTGAGTTCAATTCCCAGCAACCACATGGTGGCTCACAACCATCTGTAATGAGATCTGACGCCCTCTTCTGGTGTGTCTGAAGACAGCCACAGTGTACTCATATATATAAATAAATTTTAAAAATATTGTATGTATGCATGTGTTTGGGTATGTGTATGTGAGTGTGGCTGTCTGCAGAGGTGTCTGGGGGTGAGGCGGGTGGGTGGAGCCTTGAAGGAACTGTGAGCTGCCAGACTTGGGTGCTGAGGGCTGTTATCTAATCTCTCATCCAGAGCTTTTACCCACTGAGTCATCTTTCTAAGCCCCGAACCTCGAATACTTTGCATATTTTTTTACTCATTATTAAATTCAAGATGATAAAGTCTGTCCCATTTTTTTTTTTTTTTTATAATTTTAGTTATGGGTGAGTTAGAGGCTTCAGTTTCTCGTTCTCTCTTGACTCCCATTTTGAGCATATTTCTGTATTTATTTCCTCTGTAACTTTTCAGATTGGTTTTCGGTAAGAGTAAAAGTAATGAATAGAAATTCCATTCTTTTCCTGAAAAGAATTAAGGAGAACCAAAGGAGCTGGGTCGGCACCCGCAGGAAGAACTTTTCTACTCTGGCATGAGTGTAGGGCTGAGTTCTGGTACTTCTCCAATCCGGGGGCTTATGTTCTGTCTGTGGGTCTGTGACAAAAGCTGAGTTCTGAACGAAGGATGTTCTTAAAGTGAGTCATCAGAACCACTCTTTGTTTGTAGGTCCCACGGATCATCCTGTGGCTGATGGTGGAGTTGGCAATCATTGGTTCTGATATGCAGGAAGTCATTGGCTCAGCCATCGCCATTAATCTTCTGTCTGCAGGAAGGTGGGGCGGGGCTTCCCTCCAGAACACTGTCAATCTTCTGACTGCAGGGAGGTGGGGGCGGGGCTTCCCTCCAGAACACTGTCAATCTGTCTGCAGGGAGGTGGGGCGGGGCTTCCCTCTAGAACACTGTCAGTACTAAGCTGGGTTCCAGAACCAGAGTGGAAATGAAAAGCCAGTTCATTTCAACCAGTCTAGAGCCATCTGTCTTATCTCCTAGCAGACCATGCATCTTCCATTCCCACAGTGGGTTGTATACACTTCTACTTAAATGGAGTGTGTGGCATTTGGTGGCACAGCTGTTAGTGTAAGGCTGTTTATCCCATTGCACAGTGATGCCCTTCTGCATGCAGCCCATGCTTCTGTCTGACACAGCAAGCTCTCAAGGAGAGCTCAGTGGATGCTTTAGCTGATGCTGCGTCTCAGCTGCTGTCACTCCTCCACAGGACCTAGCTTTCCCGGGTGTTCAGTGTTGGGCAAGGTGTGAAGAAGTCTTCACTGGGTCTTTAATCACTATTCTTGTCTCTAATCTAGGGTTCCCCTGTGGGGTGGAGTCCTCATCACCATCGCAGATACTTTTGTATTTCTCTTTTTGGACAAATATGGTAAGGCCTGGAGCAGGTGGGTGAGTCCCAGCTGCCAGCTTTGGGCACAGGGCCGTGGGGACTTCTGTGGGGACATCTGTCCTCAGTGCTCACTGCTGCGTTTCCTCCTCAGGCTTGCGGAAGCTGGAAGCATTTTTTGGCTTTCTCATCACTATCATGGCCCTCACTTTTGGATATGAGGCAAGTGTTGCAGGCTGTTGGCTAACTGTTTAAAAGTTTCATTTTATCCTGGTTGTAATCTTTTATTATAAGAAGCAACAATGGTAGAATAGTTTAATTGTATTGAGTCAGCAAAAACCTAGGCACTTCTGCTCTGCAAGAGATATAGTCTATGTCAAGGACTAGTGAAGGAAGCCTGTAGAGATGGGGGGGGGGGGCTCAAAAATAACTAGACTCCACAGGACCTTTGAGAACCATGTCTTTTGGTCCCACATGAGCCACCCTGAGGCAGAGAAGCTTAGGTGGGATGATGACGAGGCTGTGGGTTGTTGATTGCAACTCAGACGTCCTGTTTGTGCTTGTGATGGCTGAAATCAATCACACCCTATCACCTGTATGAAACAGTTGATAGTGAGGTGGACAGGTGTGGACACCTTTACTGCCACTCAGGAGATAGGGGCAGGCTGTTGCTGTGAGCGTGAGGCCAGCTTGAACTACTTGGAGGGCCCAGGGTAGCCAGAGCTGCAGAGTAAGACAAGAAACTGTCGATGAGTTATAGGTGATGATCATCTTCCTGGCTTACAGACCTGCTTAAACATCGATTATCCAGGTTGTCCCAAGAGGAAGTGCTCGGGGACAGCCCACTCCCCACACACTGTTCTAAGGGACGACTCCCGCACCTGGCAGCCTAACTGGCTTCCAGATGAGCCTGTGCCAGCAGCTACTGTGATGCAGATGACAGCAGCGAGACCTCCCGCCAGTTGCCTATGTCTGCACTGTGCTTTAAGTGCGATGTAAGATAGTCAGAGATAGTCTTGAGTCCTCTGAGCCCTGACAACAAGCCCTGGTGTTAGTTAATCTTGTACAACTGTAACCAAAAGACTGAGGAAAATAACGGGAGGTGGAAAAGTCTGTTTGGCTAGATTCTCAGAGAGCTTGCACTGGCCTGCAGTGCCTTGGGCAGCAGATGTGTGTGGGAGACTCTTTACCTCAGTGCAGACAGGAAACAGGACAGGCTTGCCCCTGTTGACCTACTTCTAGGCTCCACCTGCCCACGCTTTCACCACCTCTCCAAATAGTACAACCAGATAGGCCTGAGTCTGGTTGAGAGCGGTGGCAGGCAGTTCATACTCGGACTACTTCAGCCTCTGTCCCTTTTCGTTGACGATGCTGGGGTCAAACTCAGGATGCTGCACATTCTTGCACAGTGTGTTGTTAGAGGGTGGGAGGGCGCAGAGGACGAAGACTTTGCCTAGTGCTGTTCTCCCATTTCCTGCTGCATTAAAGGCTAATGGGCGCTGTTGCTGTGTAGTATGTTACAGTGAGACCCAGCCAAAGCCAAGTACTCAGGGGCATGTTCGTGCCGTCCTGTCCAGGCTGCCGCACCCCTCAGGTGGAGCAGGCGGTGGGCATCGTGGGAGCGGTGATCATGCCACACAACATGTACCTGCATTCTGCCTTGGTCAAGGTGAGTGGGGCCTCTCCCTATTGCACTGTTAGAGCCCTGTAGGAGCAGTCTTTCTAAGGCTGGCTGGTCACCAAATTGACCAGGAAAAGGAACTCAAAAATGCCAGGCTCGTGTTCTTCAGGAGAGGCCGAAGTCTTGAGGTTGGGAGGAAAAGAGGCTTTACTAGCAAGTCAGGCGTTTCTTTGCTGAAATAGACTTGATTAGTCCAGTAGCCTTAGGACTGAGGTTAGTCTGTGGCCCTTCCACAGTCTCTGGGAGCTCAGGAGTCACCTGGTCACTGGTTGCCCCATTTGGGGTTGTGCAATGTTGTCAGAGGCCGTGGAGTCCCCGTGGCTTAGGGAGCTGAGGCCCCTTTTTCATCTTGTCAGTTGTGTGCTCAGTCTTTCAGCTGACGGCAGATTTCAGGGTTGTTACAAAGAGACTGTGCCTGGTGGAAAATGACTGTGCTGTTATCTCTCTAGTCTAGACAAGTGAACCGGGCCAACAAGCAGGAAGTGCGAGAGGCCAATAAGTACTTCTTCATTGAGTCCTGCATTGCGCTCTTCGTGTCCTTCATCATCAACGTCTTTGTCGTCTCCGTCTTTGCTGAAGCATTTTTTGAGAAAACCAATGAGCAGGTGGTAAGTGCCGGGGTCCTGGGTGCTGAGTGCCGGGGTCCTGGGTGCTGAGTGCCGGGGTCCTGGGTGCTGAGTGCCGGGGTCCTGGGTGCTGAGTGCCGGGGTCCTGGGTGCTGAGTGCCGGGGTCCTGGGTGCTGAGTGCCGGGGTCCTGGGTGCTGAGAGCCGGGGTCCTGGGTGCTGAGTGCCGGGGTCCTGGGTGCTGAGTGCCGGGGTGAACTGCATGTGGGGGTGGGGCAGACAAGAGCAATGACCTGGAACCCAAGGAAATGTGTCTGAAGCCTAGGCGTCCCCCACGCAGTCATTACACAGCCAGTCTGTGGTGTGGGGTGGGGTCTGGCCCTGGACTCCCACTTGCTTTATGCTCGCACCTTGGCCTTTCCTTTTCTTTTGTGCTAACTTCTGCCCACCCATCTGCTCATCCTGATGGTAGCTGGGGCCAGGTTAGAGGGAGTCCTCCACAACGGAAGCACATTCTGTGCAGGACAAGACTCGGGTCATTTTGAATTCTGTGCCCTCTTAATTCCTGCTGCCTGTGTACTTTGGTCTTTCCCTGAGATGCATTCCACCACAGCTGCTGGCCCAGATTCCTACTTAGTCTTACCCTTTATTCCATAGGACCTTTGACCCCTGGTTGTGTCTGACTCCTGATGTCCTCTCACGTTTGAAGCCTTCTGCTTTGTCTTCTCTCTTTTGTCTTGATTTGGGTTTTGGTTTTTGAAAAAACAGTCTTACTGTGTAGCCCAGGGTGGAGACTTGAAACTCAGTATATAGACTAGGCTGATCTGGAATTCACAGAAATCTACCTGCCTCTGCCTCTCAAGTACTGGGATTAAAGGTGTGTGCACCATACTAGGTATTTCTTCTAGTTTTACACACACACACACACACACACACACACACACACACACACGATCTCCCTATTCAGCCCAGTGTGGCCTCAACTCTGGGATTCTTCAGTCTCAGCCTCCTGAATGCTGCCATTGAAGCCCTCCTAGAGTGCTCTCCTCCTTTCTGTTTTGATTTATAATGTTCCAGTATTTTTTTATTGCCATGCAAACTCTCAGCAAACACTTTGATGCTGGGGGGGATTTGACCCTGGATGGGGAGGGAGGGTTGCAGGTATCAGTGCGTCGGTTGTGCCTGCACCATGACCCACCTGGAGCACATCCTCCAGCTTGTCTCACACAGAGAAATTTGGTGAGACGGATAAGGGAGCCCTTATCTGGTTCTTATTTCTAAAATATAAATTGTTCTTAAACTGCTTTGGGTTTTAGGTTGATGTCTGCAGAAATAACAGCAGCCCCCATGCTGACCTCTTTCCTAATGACAACTCTACTCTGGCTGTGGACATCTACAAAGGGGTAAGCATGCTGCTTGCCCTCTCTACTTTGGGGGAGATGTTAGCATAATCTCTGGCCCCTGAGTTAGTTTAGATCTGAGCATAGCTCCTCAGTATCTTTTATTTTGAGGCCCCTATGCCAGGCACACATTTGGGGCCTTGTGGGGCCTAAGAGGCTGGCTGCACAGCCGGGACTTCGAAACTCAGGAGGACTGCAGCTGTGACTGGAGCGGCAGAGGAGGAGCTTAGTGACTGGGTACCCGGCTCTGCTGGGACCCCAGGAACAGGGCATGCTGCAGTATCTGCATCGAAGGGCATGTTTGGGAAGTGTGGGTGCTGCCTCTGGAGTGCCTGAGGTAGAGATTAGAGAGGAAGGTTCAGGAGCACAGAAAGGAAGGGGCCGGGCTGAGGGACGCAGGCCCGCAGAGGGAGGTGCTGCAGAGGGCTCTGCTCTGTGTGTCATCTGAGCCGGTCACTGACAGCCGGTCTGTCCTTCCTGCTCCAGGGTGTTGTGCTTGGATGCTACTTCGGGCCTGCAGCTCTCTACATCTGGGCAGTGGGAATCCTGGCTGCTGGACAGAGCTCCACCATGACCGGAACCTACTCTGGCCAGTTCGTCATGGAGGTATGTGCCGGGGTACAATAGAGGGAGCTAGCACACCCTGGAGTGTCTGACCCTGTGCTTCTAAGGGGTCCCTGACTTCCCCAGGCATCTCCCTCCTATCATGCATGCTCACCAGCTTCCTTGCTTTCCACAGGGATTCCTGAACCTAAAATGGTCACGATTTGCCCGAGTGATCCTGACTCGGTCCATCGCCATCATCCCTACCCTGCTTGTTGCTGTCTTCCAGGATGTGGAGCATCTAACAGGGATGAATGATTTCCTGAATGTTCTGCAGAGCTTACAGGTGGGCAGGGAGCTGGGGAAGCTCACGCTGCACTTAGTCAGCATTGACCTACTCTTGGGCGCCAAGTCTCACGCTGGAAGCTGAGTACCTGGGTGACTGAGGGGAAGGAGAGGCATGGAGATTCCTTAGTGCAGACGATGAGCTATGCTCATCACACAAAACATGCTGAGAATACCAAGATAGCTCAGTGGGTGAAGTGCAGTGCAGGGGGGAAGTGCAGTGCAGGGGGGGAAGTGCAGTGCAGGGGGAAGTGGAATGAAGTGCAGGGGTGAGGTGCAGTGCAGGGGTGAAGTGCAGTGCAGTGCAGGGGTGAAGTGCAGTGTAGTGCAGGGGTGAAGTGCAGTGTAGTGCAGGGGTGAAGTGCAGTGCAGGGGTGAAGTGCAGTGCAGGGGTGAAGTGCAGTGCAGGGGTGAAGTGCAGTGTAGTGGGTGGAACACAGTTGTACAGCTTACAGACCTAGATGTGATTCCTGAAGATGTGGTAGAAGGAAATACACTGACTCCACGGGTTAACCTCTGACCCCCGAGTTCAGCCATGGCATGGGCATACCCATCCATCAGTCCATCCATCCATGTCTGTCTGTCTGTTACTTAGTCTCTGTCCTTTCACACACACAAATAAGTAAATTAGTGATACTTAAAAGTTCACTAATTAATGAGCACTGTAGCTCATTGAGTTCTGAGAACACTGCTAATACCTGTGGAGCTTACGAGACAAGTCACACTCGGTATGTTGTTTATTCTTATTTATGTCTGTTGTGTGTAGCTCTTGCGGCCCCGCCTAAGCTCTGGGAACAGACCACACTACCAGCCCCCACCCAGAGAATATCGGATCCTCAAATGATGAACACACATAGCTCAATTTCAACGCCTTTTTGGCAAAATTGTGGACATTACTTCTCTCCCGCCTGGAGAAGCCTGCCCTTCTCAGTCCTCTGAGCTCCGAGCCTCTCCACCTGCCCTCTACTTCAGCTTGATTACTCTTAGTCCAAGCTCAGCATCCCCAACCTCCCGCCTGGAGAAGCAGCTTGTGGCTACTCCGCCTGAGGTCTCACATGGCTTCTTGACTTTTCTCCAAAAATGACGAGATCTCTCTCTTTCTTTGGAGACCCAGAAGTCCCGCCTACTCATCGGCCCAACAATTGTCCCATGGGCTCCTTTACTGATAGAGCAAGAACCAAATAGGGAACAGGACCACCCCTATGTGTATATCAGTGTTCTCAGAAGAAGTCACCAGATCCCTGGAACTGGAGTTACAGACAGTTGTGAGCTGCCGTGTGGGTGCCGGGAACTGAAACCTGGGCCCTCTGCAAGGACAGCCAAGCAAGCATTCTTAAGCACTGAGCCATCTCTACCCCATTGTGGTGTTGTTTTTTGTTTAAACAAAGACACTTAAGATCATGATTTGTGCTGGGTTTGGCCAAGGCAAGGAGACAGAATAACTGTTACCGTGGCATAGGTAAGATAGGGTTTGTGTGACCCATGCGGCGAGCCATGTGTCTGTGGTGGTACAGTAGCCACACACTCTGGGAAGCCCGAGTGTCAAGTGAAGAACCTTCCGTAATAGATATGGAGGGGAGAACATGAGCCAGATTGAGGCCAGTGCAATAAGCAGTATTTCTCCAAAGTCTCTGCTCAGGCCCTGCCTCAACTTCTCAGTATCCTGTGACCTGAAGTGTAGGTCAGATGACCCCTCCCCCAACACTTCATCTTAGCTTAGCCTCAGAGATAAACTGACACACCCATGTGACTCCATCATTTCTTCTGTTTTCCAGCTCCCCTTTGCCCTCATCCCCATCCTCACCTTCACCAGCCTGCGGCCAGTGATGAGTGAGTTTTCCCAATGGAATGTGAGTACACTTGGCTCAGAAGGACATGGGCGGGATTTTACCCAGCAGGCAGTGGGAGTATGTCCTAAATAGCTATGTGCTTCCAGGAACAATTGCTCACTGCTCCCTCTTTGACTTAGAAAGGAAATGGGGAGTGTGGGTGACAGAAAAGGAGAATAATCCTCCTTCAGACCTCAGTGCTCCAGCTGTGCCTGCTGAAGTTTTGAACTCTGTTAAATTATCCAAGAGAGACACGGCTGGTGACCGTGTGGCACCTTGAAGGGATCTGTGGCTCCTGTAGAGTCACCAGTGTTTGTAACCTAAACAGCTACAGGCTGTGTTTCTTCCCTTCCTTCCTTCCTTCCTTCCTTCCCTCCTTCCCTCCTTCCCTTCCTTCCTTCCTTCCCTCCTTCCTTCCTTCCTTCCTTCCTTCCTTCCCTCCTTCCTTCCTTCCTTCCTTCCTTCCTTCCTTCCTTCCTTCCTTCCCTCCTTCCCTCCTTCCCTCCTTCCTCCTTCCCTCCTTCCTCCCCTTCCTTCCTTCCTTCCTTCCTTCCTTCCTCTTCCCTCCTTCCCTCCTTCCTTCCTTCCTTCCTCCTTCCTTCCTTCCTTCCTTCCCTCCTTCCTCCTTCCTTCCTTCCCTCCTTCCCTCCTTCCTTCCTTCCTTCCTCTTTCCTTCGTTCCTTCCTTCCTTCCTTTCTTCCTTCCCTTCCTTCCTTCTTCCTTCCTTCCTTCCTCCTTCCTTCCTTTCTATTTTGGTGATTGACAGTTAGTTATATTCAGTGAACCTGAATTAGCAAAACAAAAACGTAGAAAGGCACAGAAACTTAAAACAGGAGATGGAGACATTTCCTGTCCCTCCAGAGTCCTTAGGTCCTCTTGTACACAAATAAACTGCAGAAAGTTTGGTCACTGTTTGAACTTGAATACAGTTGCTGAAACTGATTTGTAAACCGACAAGCTAGCTTAGCTGCAGCTAACTGTGGGTGAGAAGAAGCCATTCCAGATTCCTTCTCAGCTCCTGCACATGTGTGCAAAGCTATTCACACTTGGACTGCCCTCTCGCTCTTTGGATTTCACTTCCAGTTTCAGATGCCTGAGGCGGTCGAAGCCTGACATACTTTTGGGTTCTATATTCACAACCACACACAGTCCAAACAGCACCCTCAGGCCACAAAGACTCTGGTGGCAGTTCACTTCTGGGTTTCATCGGGACAGTAGAACTAAAGGAGCTGAAGCCTGAAGACAAATTCAGGACAGGAAAGGGCAATCTGAAATTTCTGATTTCACATCTGCTGCTGGACAGACACTGCCGTAAGCCGCACAGGGAAGGTAGCTTGGTTTGCATTTCCAAACAACTATTGCCAGTTACTCTGGGAAAAGCCAGAGCAGATGCAGACAGCTAGTCACGTGACACTGTCACAAGCAAAGGGACTGAACATGCCCGTGTTTGCTCTGAGCTAGCTTGCTCTATGTTGTCATGTTGAGAACGCACTGGCTAGGCAGTGAGCCTCTCAGAGCAGCTGATTGTTCCCACATCAGTTACTACAGATGTGCCACAAGCCAGCCTGGTAGTCCCAAGTGGTTCTTGGCTGTGACAGGCAAGCAGTTAAAATCTGTATTAATCAGTACAGATGTTCATGTGACCTGCCAGGTTGTAGGGGTCTGTAATTGTCACCACTTTGGAGGAGGCTAGAACCTGCAGAGAGGGGCTTGGTAATGAAGTCTCCAGAGCCTCAGACACTTTAGACTCTGAGGGTTAAGAGAATTTCAGAGTTGAGTTCTCTCCGGGTTCAAGCTGTACATGATTACAAGGACCAGCACAGGTGACAGGCAGGTGACAGATGTATGCTTTGCTGAGGAGCATAAAGGAAAATTTAACATTTAAGTTTAAACATTGAGTGAACAACAGCAGGCAGTAGTGAGCGATCTGAAGGAAACTCACTCCTGCCCACTACCCCAGGGAGGAGCACAGAACCATGGCTGGTGTTCAGAAGAGCCGTCCTGTGATTTAAAGACCAGATCACAAGACTCTTTCCTCAGACTCTCCTCACATGACTCCATTCCCCGACCTGTTCCAGTGTATAATGAAATGGCTTGGTGCATTCCTAGGACCTGCTGATTTCTAGGCTCTTAAATGCTAGATTTTCGGGCCACAGACACGACTCAGCAAATAAACATGCTTGCAGCACAAGCCTGGGAGCCTGAGCTCAATCCCTGGAACTCAGATAAGGGAGGGAGGAGAGAACTGACCACACAGAAGTGTCTTCAGACCTCCACACATGTGCAGTGGCAGACGTGTGCCCTCCCATGTGCACACATTGAGTGTTAAAGACTAAAAGTCTCTTTACTCTGACCCCTCCCCTCTGCTTCATACCTAATTCTGGCCTCTCCTCGTACCCTCGACCTGGGACATGGTCTGCTGTTCATGTGGACTGCTGGACACTTACTGTGCTCTTTGTTTTGCAGAGGCTGGAGGGTCGCAGGCGGCATCCTGGTCCTTATCGTCTGCTCCATCAACATGTACTTTGTAGTGGTTTATGTCCAGGAGCTAGGGCATGTGGCACTGTATGTGGTGGCTGCAGTGGTTAGCGTGGCTTATTTGAGCTTTGTGTTCTACTTGGTAAGTCCAATGTGAAGGGAGCAGGGGCACCTATGGTGTCCAGGTGGGACTCACTGTCCTTCAG
>NC_137962.1:20763089-20875589 GCF_963924665.1 Micromys minutus
CGCCCCACACCCAGAAGCACTGTTTCACTTTTTTAACACCAATACAGATAAATTATTGGCAGGTCAGTACCATCCTGGGACTTAAATTTCTAACTGAGGAAAATCTTTCAAGATTCCATTATGCAGCTTAGAATAGTTATCTGATTTGATTAAACTAATCAAAGTAGTAAGAAACATACAGTCCAGCAAATGGTTAGTTATTTTGCTTTGTGGGGCAGTCAAAAAAACAGACTAATAAACAAGAAAAATTTTTTAAAAGAAAAAAAAAGTCACAGGGCAGTTTGAACCTCTGAAATCTATTTGACCTATCCAGTACTCAGGTCTAAAACAGAATTTTTAATTTTTCCTTGAATAATCTTCATTCTTTCCTTGAATATCAAACTGATCGGTAGTCACAGCTTCACACACAATCATAGCTGAATAGCGTGCTTACTTATACAACACAGTATTAGTAAATCCAAAAAAAAAAAAAAAAAAAAAAAAGCCTAAATTCTAAACTACAAAGAAAATCTACTCAAGTATTACATTCAGCTTTGAAATCATTTACTAACACGACAACAGATTTGGCTTAAATCACTTGTGCACACTTAGACCCACAACAGACTCCCAGCCACTCAGCTACGTTGCAACACAAGGCCATTTAGTTAGAATAGCATTCTTCAAGCCAAACTTTAAATAGATTAAAAAAGTAATTTCTAATTTTTACAGAAATGTTTTTTCAAAAAATATTTTCTCTCACTCCCTCATCTCCTATACTGAAGGATGTATAATGTTTTTGTTATCTTTCCCAAGCTAAATCTGTACCCTCAAAATTGATTCCAGGATTCCAGGCAGAAAATCCCTGCAAATTAAAATCAAAAACAAAAATAGAAAAATTATATTTATATATATATGTGTGTATATATATATTTATATATATTTATACTGATTGAAATCCTCCAGCATGAAAATCATTTAGAGATGAATTTTGGGCTCTTCCTACTCACAATTCCAAAATCCATAATATGTAGGGACATAATTCCCATTCTTTCCTGGCTACTTCCTCCCCTCCAAAACAGTTCAATAGAGGCTCAAGTTTAATGGGAAGAGAAGTTTCTGAGTAGTGTGTGTTACGGTTTTGTTTTTACTTTGGTGATCTGGGTGGTACGTATTGTTCTTTCCCATTACGTCGAGTCACTCCCTGAGGTGTAGCCCTATGGCTGAACTGGCGTCTCTGTTCCCTGATTTTTCCAGCTGCTCCCCTGGGAATGGTGTTGCCTCGGAAGCCAGAATGATCCTTATTAGCCCTTGTTTCTGGTTTCTCATGTGGCTTCTCAACAGGCTTCTCAGGAGCTCCATTCTCTTCATTTCTGGTGGGAGACACTACGTTGGAGCGAAGTTCCCGCAGTGGCTGCACAGGAACTGGAGACGGCTCCTTAGGAGGCTTCTGACACACTTCAGCATAGCTTAATTTTCGAGGCTCCTTTAAAAAGAAATAAAAATTATGGTATATATTTCTCTGAAAGATAAGAATTAGCTTCAATCTGGAGAGAGGGAAATATGTATTCTCATGTACACTGCTATAGTGTACAGTTTATTAAGTGTACAAACCCTTCACATTTTTTCTATTTTTTTTTTTTTTACTTAAAACAAAAACAAAAACAAAAAACCCCCAGCTTTTTTGGGGATGGTGCTTAGGGACACTCATGATGGTCCAGCATCTGACTTTACAACAGTTTAGGCTTTCCTACAATACAGCCTCTAACAAAACAAGGCTGTCTCGAACTCCTGGCAAAGGGATTGTTTACCTTTTATACCAAGAAAATTAGGAAAGCACCTAAATCCACATGTGGTGTGTGCGGGGCAGGCTGCTAGGGGTTTGTGCTGTGAGACCCAGAGTCCTGTGAGACTGTCTAAGACAAAGAAGTGGTCAGCAGGGCCTATGGTGGGTCCATGTGTGCCAAGTGTGTCTGAGGCTCAAGCGGGCTTTCCTTATCGAGGAGCAGAAAATCGTTGTGAAAGTGTTGAAGGCACAAGCAGAGACAGAAAGCAAACCAATTATGCAACTTTTTTAAGTAATAAAAATCAAGACTTGAAAAAACAACAAACAAAAAACCCCAAAACATTATTTTGTGTGTGTGTGTGTGTGTGGGTGCACACGCGCACATCTATGTTCTATAGCACACCGGTGGAGTTTAAAGGGCAATTTGTTTGAATTAGTTCCTCTCCTGCCACCACGTAGGCTCTGAGGCTCAAACTCAGGCTGTTAAGCTTGGTGACAGCACCTTTTCCTGCTGCGCCATCTTACTAGCCGTGTGCCTATTTACACATAACTACTGCATGTTCATGATGTGTGAGAGCGTGTACTTGTTGCAGCATGTGTGACTGAAGGACAACTGTGAGAGGTGCATCTTTGTTCCCACTGTGAGTGCTGAGATCAAATCAGATCTTCCGGCTCTCCAGACAAGATGAAGCAATCTTGCAATCTTTCAATTTATCTTGACCTATTAATTTTACTTGAGGAATTTTTCAAAAAAATATTTGTCTATATTGATAAAAACAGCAGAAATGACCATGACCTAAATCCCTAACAGTCAAAGATAGGTTAAATTATCTATATTTTTGTCTGCTTTTGGAAGCCAGAAGAGTGCTGATCTCTACTGATTTTATCTTATTTCCTGGATGCTGGGGAGCCGTAAGCTCAGATCCTTGACTCACTGGGACACCTCCTCAGTCCTGAAAGATCAAATTATTGATGAAATGAAATAAATCCACTGCTTTCACCACACAGACTCAGGCAGACTGAGCGGAGTACTGCACATCTTGACCCTAACACTTGGGAGACAGGCAGACGCGAGGAGGGGGAGAGAAGGAATGAAATAGGAGTTTTATCATCTGAGCTACTACACACTTCTTTCCTCATGTAAACTCTCCAAATTACCTGTACGGCCACAGCTATAGGTGCATTTATGTTACTATTGCAAGGTGGAGCAGTAGTTGGAGAAGACACTGGTACTGTCACGGGACTGAGAACATCCTTTGGAACAATGGAATCCTCCATTTGATCCTTCTCTTGCTGAGTTGTGCTAAAGAAAAAAAAGTTTGGTATTAGGCTTTGGTATAGCACACAGGAGCAGCTGAGCTATGGTGGTCCTTGGGATGGGAGGGAATCCAAACTCCAGTGAACAGCCCTCATCTCCTTCACTGAGTGGATTATAAAGACAGAAAAGTTGGAAAAAGAGAAAAGAGCAGGTTTGATCAAAACACAGAAATCATCAAATAAGTATAAAACATGAAAAAAGTCTTGCCTCCCCCTTTTATTATCTAAATTTTACATTTTGTTTTCTGAGACAGGATCTTACTATGTAGTAGCCCCAGAAATCTTGGAACTTGCTATGTAAACCAAGCTGGCCTCAAACTCAGAAACCTTTCTGACTCTTCCACCCAAGTCTTGGGATTAAAGTTTGTGCATATGTTTTACTTAGATTTACTTTATTATTTCCTCATCTGTATGTGTTTTGTCTGTATTTATGTGTGTACCACAAGTGTTCCCAGTCCCAATGAAGATGAAAAGAGGGAGCCAGAGTTACAGAAGGCTGTGAACCACTGAGGGAGCTGGAAACTGAACTCCAGTTCTCTGGAAGGTCAGCAAGTGCTCTTAACTTCTAAGCCAATTCTCAAGCCCAAGGTTTATATTTTTAATTATGTAAATTTGTGTGTCTTTATGTGCACATGAGTACAGGTGCTCTCAAAGTCCAAAAGAGGTTATAGCACTCTCTGGAACTGGAGTTATAGGCAGTTGAGCACTGCCTGACAAGGGAACTTAGAAACTAAGCATGGTTCTTTTGCAATAATAGTATGTACTCAAACTGCTGAGTTATCACACCAGCTCAACCCCACTCCTTGAGAAGGGTCTCCATGGACACCCAAGGCTGGACTAAGCTTGCATTCCTTGTCATCCGATCTCCCAAGGGCTAAAATTCAGTGATGCTCTACCAGCTTAATGTGTAATGCTGGAGCTCTTATTCTGAAAAAAGAAAAGATAAAGTACCTCAATGCAGGAAGCTCAGCTGTACATGGAGGACTAGGACTTATGCTGAGTTGCGGTGCAGAAGTGCAGTCTGCCTGTCCGTCTTCTGCAGGCACCGGGCAACTAACTCTCAAGTCCTCAGTGTCCTAAGGGTTGAAAGAGCACAGTCTGAAATTACATTTGGACACTTTAATAGTAAATAAGATTAACAAGTATACACTAAGTACTAAACTATGTTCAATTATCATTCAACCAGCAACACGGTACTTTATACTGTAATAAGAAGGCAGTCAGTCATGAGAAACAGTGGATCACAGTGAAATCTCTCAGTGCTTAAGAGAACAGAGGCAGGAGGATACTAAAGGTGGCAATATTGCCCTTGTTTCAAATGTACATGGAGATAGACATAAATAAATACATCTTAAAACACATATTAAAAATAACCTAGCAGTTAAATAGTTATCCTATGACCTAGCAACCAGTTCTACATATGCCATCCAAGAGAAATAAAAATATGCCAATAACAATAAAATTTATATTACAGTTGCTTTAAAAAAAAGAAAGAAAATAAGTCTAGACAGGCATTATGTCTTCACTCTGACTATAGAAAATTCCATACAAATAACCACCATAGCACCATTTACACAAGCTAAAAAGGAAGAAATAACCCAAGGACCATCCAGCGGTAATGTATAAATATAACCAAGTATGATTCAAAGAACATGAATCTTGAGGACACTGCTAAACAAAACAAGTCAGATATAGAACCGTAAACACTGTGAGATTTCATTTATGAGATGCATACAGGAGTCAACTCATGAAGACAGACAGCAGAAGGGGGCTGCTGGGGGGAAAGATGAGCATCTTCACAGCTGAGAACAACAGCTGACTCTTAGCTTCAAACATTTGAGAAGCTAAGGCAGGAAGACTGATATAGTAGTAACAAGGCCAGTTTCGACTACATACATAGTGAGTACAAGTCTAATATAAGCCAAAGAATGTGATCCTGTCTCAAAATAATTAGGAATATAAAAGCAAAACATGGGCTGAAGAAATGGTCCAGTGGTTAAGGGCACTGGCTGTTCTTCCAGAAGACTGAGGTTCAATTCCCAGTACACATATGGCAGCTCATAACTGTCTGTAATTCCAGTTTCAGGGGATATAACACTCTCACATAGACAGACACACATGAAAACAAAACACCAATGGGCATAAAATAAACAAACAAACAAATAAATAAGTAAATGGGCTGGAGAGGTGGCTCGGTGGTCAGAGCACCCGGATGGACTTCTGGCACTCAGTTCATAATCATCTGTAACCCTAACTCCAAAGATTCAACATCTGGCTTCCCTGAGTACCAGGCACATGCATAATAATGTAGGCAAAACACTCATATACATTTAAAAAATAGAGTAAAGAAAAGACAAAACAAGCCAATTAACAAAAAAGTTGTTCTGGAGATTGGTTAAACAACATTGTTAGTCAAGCAGTTAACAATAAATTTTGTCTTATCACATTTTTAAAAAATGCTACAGGGTCTCACTAGTTTGAGTTACCATTATGAAGATAAGTATATTATAATTATCCTTTTTAAATGGATATGCATGCCGGCTGTGGTTTTAACAGGCCTACAATCAGCACATGAGGTCCTGGAGGCCAGGGAACTATGAGCTGGCCAACAGCCTGGAGTGGATGGTTATTTTATGTGCCACTTTAACCATGATTTTAATCATAATTTGATAAGAAAATACAAAAAAAATTGTTTCAGAACTGCTGAAATAACTACTGTTTTCCAATATATTTTTAAAGATGTATTTTATTATCTTAAAATTCTGTGTATCTGAGTGTTGATTTGCACATGAGTACAGGTACCCGCAGAGGATCAAAGTGTTAGATTGCCCTAGAACTGGAATTACAAGTGGTTGTGAGCCACTCTACATGAATGCTGAAAGCCAAACTCAGGTCAACTGCAAGAGCAACAGGCATTCAACCATTGAGCCATCCCTCCAACTCCACTGTTATTTTTAACTATTTTTAATGACAAGAAACTGAACTACCTTTAAAACTCTGTGGGAAAATGATTTCTGACTGAGAACTATTCCTGGAGAAAAACTGGACAAATTTGAGAACACAAAAGGTCTTAGAAAATGTGTTCCTAATTTTCCATTATTTTCTGTACTGTCTGACCTTCCCCAGCATAAACCCCCTTCTTGCCATTTTTTATTTCTCCCTCCACTATTTTGTTATTTATTATCTGTTTCTCTTTGTAGCCCTGGCTGGCCTTGAACCCAGAGATCCACCTGCTTCTGCCTCCATATTGCTGGGATTTAAGGTGTGCACCTCTACCACCTGGCTTATCTTTTTTAGGTCCTTTTCAATGTGTACAGAACATTGCTACCACTGTGTACTCCCCATTTTTCTTATACTCTTTCCCTCTTTCCTTGTGTAGTTACTTCTATCCCTTTCCTCCTAATCATCATTCTGTTGTTCTGCAGGATTCCTCTTCTCTGCCTAAAAAGGTAAAATCTGAAAGAAAGGAAGAGGAAATTCACATTTAAGGTTTTCATTTCCAGTACTCAGGAGGGTGGAGAGAAGGATCACTGTTTAAGATCAGTTGGTTCTACATAGCTGGTTCTCAGGCTACTGTGGTCAGCGGGCCAGTCAAGAAATCCTCAGAGCTTACACAAAAGCTTACACTGCAGTACATGTATCAATGGGCAAAACTGCTCAATGCACAAGTCTGCCAACCTCAGGCTGGCCCCTGGAACACACAGTGGAAGAAGAATAAACTTCTGAAAGTTGTCTTCTGACCTTGGGATCTGTGGGTCCCTCAACCCCTGCAAACATACAAAAAGAAACCTGGAGACTTCAGTAAGAGAAAAGTCCATACTAAAAATATTTTGCCAGACATTGTGGTACACGCCTACAATCTCAATCCCAACACTAAGAGGGCCAGGGGAGGTAAATGGAAAATTTCAGACCAGTCTGGACTATACAGCAAGACTCCGCAAAAATGCAAGAATGTGCGTGTGGTATCACTCTGGTTGGTATCTATTTAGAAAGAACGAACTTCCCAAGTTCGCTTAGATCGGATTCCTTCACTAGTCCCAGACCCTGTTGTGAAATGACAGCTCTGTGCATCAATCAGTCTGAGCTCACACACTGAGCTGACTAACATAAAAGACAAGGAACAGCTTCTTGACCTTAGTGGAGTTTTACTACACAATTTTAAAAAACTCACAACATGGTGAAAACTAAATTAAAATTATAAAATAAGTAAATATTAATGCAAACAAAAATTTAAGTAACAGGTCTAATACACTTAACTATGATGTCAAAAGTGAGAGAAGAGAGGGACTTTAGAGTTTACCTTTTCTTTGCAGACACCTTTAACAACATCAGACATTCTATTCTCCAAAGCAAGTTCATCTGGCATTCTTGATGAACTTCCAGGTAATGGAGGAAAATTTGTAGCAAGCAAGTCAAACTTTGGTGTTGGAGCTTTTGTTTCAGTTGCCGCAGGCTGGGGTCTCTAAAAGCAAACCATCAAAAAGGTCATTTGCCTAACGCTTTCTCTGATCCTCTGCCCCAAAAGCTGTGAGAAAAACAAGCAATGACTTCTGAAAGAAGCAGAACCATTTTCCTATAATTTCCTGGTTCCCCGCTTCAGTTGAGTTCAACCACCTTAAGTGCCTCTTTTTTAGAAAACTCTGCTACTGGTTCCGTAGGCCCCTAGCTAATGCCCACAATCCTTTCTTCCTAAACTACTGCACTCTTTTTGACAAAACTGAAAACAAAAGCCCCATCTTGATCCTTCCATATAATCTACAGATAGAACAATATTCCTTCTGCTATAAAACATGTTTGAAAATCTCATCCTTCCTCTTGATCTACAATCCTATATATCCTCTGAGAGGCCTTTTTAATTCACGTTACTGAATTCCCAACAGTGTTTTTTTATAACAAATGTTGAATAGACTCACACGTCACCCACTCTTGGTTGTCCCTGCATGCTGACTCCTAGCTCTGCAGTGCCTTTCTCTTGGCTCTTCTCAGATCTGACAATAATCTTTCCCTAATTACGTTTTAACTTTTGGTTTCTCTTTCCTCTTTACAGCCTGCCTGTGTTATACACCCATCAAGAGATCAGCTACTATCTCTTCAGTGGTTATCAGCGATCAACTGTTCACCACACAGGCACTCATGTACACACACACACACACACACACACACACACACACACACACACACACACACACACACACACACAAACATGCTCTCAAAATCACCCAAATGTAAAATAAGTATTTTTATTTCAGGCTTTTAGCAGAAAACCAATAATCTATTCAGATTTCACTTTGGGTACTTTGAACCCACTGAACAATCTCAGGTTTTAGTGTAAAGTTATCACTGTGATCCTTAACAGCTCACCTAGACCCCTTTCTCATCAGAGGTGCCTGCATATTCCTACCGAATTCTATCACTTCCAATTCCTATACAGGAGCTTCTCAGTTTTATTTCTGAGATCCTACTCTGGTATAAAGGCTCTCCCATCTTTGTTTCCACTTCCTTCAGCCAACTGTTCTTTTCCACTCTCATTTTTTTTCTTTTTAAGACAAGGTCATGCTAAGCACCCCAACCTGGCCTCAAGCTTTTTCCTTTTCTGTTTAACTCTCCCAAATGCAGAGCTTACAGGTATACACCAGCTGTTTTATTTTTCTTTTCTTTAATCTTCGAAGGCTACCCGAGGACTCACATGGATTACTGCACTGACATGCTAAGAACTAGTCAGGGCCTAAAGCTTCCTGGCTGCCTATAAAAGGGACAGTCATAGGAAAAAAAAAAAAAAAAAAGCATATATGAACTTGGGTTTGCAGCTTAGCAAACTAATAATGTGTAGTAACATATACGTGTGACCCAACACCTATGAGGCAGGAAGGTTAGTCTGGGCTAAATAAGCAGCTTTTCTTTGAAGATTTAGTGTTATAACTTTCAAAGGTCTAGGATTACAGGTATGGACTACCATGCCTGGCTTACAGAAGACTTTGTTTTCAGTATACATTGTGTATGTGTGGGCATGTGCTTGCTGAGAGCTGAAGCTGGCGTTTCAGGTGGTTTGACCTGTCTGATGTGAGTGCTGGAAACAGAACATAGGACCTTTCAAGACCAGTATATACTCTTAGCCACCAAGTTACCTCTCCAGCCCCTTGTGAGTTTAAAAAACTAAGATTGTAGATGGGAGACTAAGCCATAGGGTGAGTGAGAGCTCAGTGGGTAATAGCACATGCCACAGAAGCTTGACAACCTGCGTTCAATGCCTAGACTAACAGTACAACCACTAAACACTGTCCTCTGCAGAAGAGACGTTCCCAACATCTACAGAGGTCTGAGAATGAATGTAACGCATTAAGACTGACAAAACTAATATAAATAATATTTACTGAATTTTATGATACTGGGAATTGAACCTGAACTATCACAATGAATAGCAATTAACCACTGAGCCACCTCTTCAGCCTGTTCATTTTTTGCGAGTAACAGGGTCTTACTTTGTAGCTCTGGCTGGCCTAAAACTTATATGCAGACCAGGCTAGCCTTGAACTCTCAGAGTCACCTGCCTCTGTTCTGTGCTAAGATTAAAGATATGTGCCTACATGCCTATTGGTTTTGCATGTTAATACAGAGTAGATTCACTGGGAGTCTACAAAACCAGTAAGCATCTGCCTACATCTGGCTGCTTTAAGTGATGCTAAACGTAGGCATTACCTTCTACTACTGGACAAGAAAAGAAGGACAAGGAAGAAAAAGAAACTTTTCAATTATCTGGATTTCACACTGGATAGTTGGCTCATCTAGCCTGTTGTTTCTTTTGCTATTAGAATCAGCTTCTTTGGGTTTCTAACACAAGCTGAAGATGACAGACCTCAAAGACAGCTTTGGACTGCTTAGGCGTCCTCACATACTCAGCTGCTACTGGGTTCTTGGTCTCTTCAGTATGGGAGAGCCACTGATGGACTCCAACCAGATTGTATAAACAGAACTAGTCTTCCCTTTCGACACACACAAATTCTGTTCCTTTAGAGAACCCTGACTGATACAGTCAGTCCTCCCATCAACTGTGCCTACATGTGCAGAATGATCATTGTCAGGCTATACTCTGGATCTAAAACGTTCCCCATAGGATCATGACACTGCTGTTGAAGAGGTAGACCACTAGCTGTGGCCCTTTGAAGGCTATAGACCGGCTCTAATACACTGCAACTTCTTCCTCCTCCTTTCTTTCTTTTCTTTTTTAAAAAACTTGGCTGGCTGGAATTGCTGTGTAGCCCAGGCTGGCCCTGAAAACTGTAAAAACCCACTGGCCTCTGGGTCCTGATCACCACTATTACTTCTTTAAAAAAAATAATTTTCGTAGCTTTTATGTATGGCTCTTTTAGTTCTATGTATGTCTGTGTACCACATGAGTGCTTGGTGACCATGGTGGCCAAAAGGCACCAAATCCTTTGGCAATGCAGTTACAAACAAGTGTAAGCCAAATGTGAATGCTGAGAACCAAACCTAGGTCCAGCAAAGAGCAGCAAGTGCAGGACATTTTGCCAGTCCCCAGCTCTACTTCTAGTCCCATACCCTCAGCTTCCTATGTGCCAAAGTGTAAGGAGTCTCCTGATCACCGGCCTATGGATGGATCATCCCAACTTCATTAAGAGAGGTTATCACTGCATTACTGATACTAACATTGTGAGCAACAGACAGGAGCCAGACATGGTTTTATAACCCATAACCCTAGTATTTGGGAAGGTAAAGCAATAGGATTGAGTTTGAAACCAGTATGGGCTATACAATAAGACACTGCCTAAAAACAAAGATCAAGTAACAATCTTAATAATCTTTCAAACTTAACTACCCCCTCCCCTTCCTTTAAAGACAGGGCCCCACTATGTTTCCCTAGCTGGCATGAACCGCCTGCTTCTAGGAGTTGGGATCAAATGCACGTATCACTCCTGGGTCAAATTTACTTAATCAATGTGCCTATGTTTGATATAAAATATTAGCAATACAACTCAAACCCCTAACTAGGTACTAGAAAGTGTATTTTAAATAATTTTCAGATCAATCTCAGGCTCAATTATTTTTTGAATACTCTACAATAAGGAAAACAAAACCAGAAATGAAAGACAGACCAAAAGGAAAAATAATTCGAAAGATATAATTAAAGATTCAAATACTTACTGGGATCCTGTCATCTTCTCTTCGTCTTCGGCCTCTGAAGAGAGTTCTCCTTTTAACACAAGAGGACGAATATATATATAGAATTCTTAAAATGCATATGTTCTATCACAGATTTCTACTTAAACTTCAACTACAATCACTGCAATATTAGTGTGGCCACATCAGAAATATCCTAACTTCTAATTCAGGCAGAATAGACAAAACACAACTCTGCTCTTACAGCTGACAAACTGGAAGAAATTGAAACTAGAGGCAGAGCTGAACCTTTAATCCCAAGCTGGCTCTGAGAGGTGACGCCAGCTTAGTTTTTACATGGCCAAAAAAAAAAAAAAAAAAAAAAGAAAAGAAAAGAAAGAAAACCAAACCTAAAACCCACTGATTAATTAATAAGTAAACATGTAGTCCAGTGGTACTTAAGTAGAATGCTTGAGAATATCTTTTCAAATGCTTAGCATTGCTAAACCCCCATGACAAGCCTTCCCAAATTCTATTAATTCATTAAAACAGTGAATTCGTTAAAAGTAACTACATACCCCAACCCCCACCCCCAAAGCTAAAAATCACCAAATGGTTATCACCATTCAAGATAAGTATGTTACAATTAATTTTTTTCTGTGCTTTTCGAGACAGGGTTTATCTGTGTACGGGTCTAGGCTGTGTTTGTAGGCCAAGCTAGGCTCAAACTCAAAGAGAACCACCTCCTCTGCCTCTGAGTGCAGTGGTTAAAGGTGTGAGCCAACATGCCAGGCAATTAAACAACTTATTTCCTTACCTGCCCCTTCCAAAGTCCCCATTCTGTTCCATCTGTAAAATGGGAGCCTCCTTTGGAAGATAAGTTTGTTCCTGATGCCCTGTTACTGTTGGGTTATGACGTTCAGAAAGAAAGATCCTTGGTCCATCCCCTAATGACACAGACCCCTCTGTTGAGTGTTCTGAACCACTGGATGACCTAAAATGAGGCTTCACACTAAAAAAAAAAAAAAAAAAGACACATAAAGGATAAATGTTATAATTTTAATAGAAGACAATTAAAGAATTTCCACACCAAGTAATATATTTGAAGACACTCCGGGAAAAATTTAAATCAAGCTACTTCTATCTCAATATTAAAAACAGTCAGTACGAGCTGGAGAGATGGCTCAGAGGTTAAGAGCACTGACTGCTCTTCCAGAGGTCCTGAGTTCAATTCCCACAACCACATGGTGGCTCACAACCATCTGTAATAGGATCCGATGCCCTCTTCTGGTATATCTGAAGACAGCTACAGTGTACTCATATATAATAAATAAATCAATCTTAAAAAAAAGAAAGAAAGAAAGCTTAGAAGAATCTTGCCTACCTCAAATAAGAGTAAGTTTGATACTCTCCTGGTCACTGAACTCTGAGACCCACATACATTAAATAAATAAAATCTTAAAAAAAAAAAAAAAAAGTCAGTACTAGGTCTGGTGGCACACAACTTTAATCCCAGCATTCAGGAGGCAAAAGGAGGTGGATCTTCTGTGTGAGGCCAAGTCTGGTCTACAAGTAAATTCCAGGACAGCCAAGGCAACAAAGAAATCCTGTCTCAAAACAGAATGTTCGTGGCTGTATGCATCATGTGCACACTCATTTTATTGTGCAAAAGATTTAACCTTTTTTTTTTTTTTTTAAAGATTTATTTCATTTATATGAGTGCACTGTACCTGTCTTCAGACACACCAGAAGAGGGCATCAGATCCCATTACAGATGGCTGTGAGCAACCATGTGGTTGCTGGGACTAGCAAGGCAATAAATACTACCACTGAGCAACATCCCAGCCCTGCAGGTCTAGTTTGCTTATAATTATTATTCATGTATATGGCTGCATGTATGCTTGTAGTGATCAGAAGAGGAGGTCAGATCCTCCGTAAGTAGAGTCATGGATGGCTGTGAACCATTATGAGGGTGCTGGGCATCAGACCTGGGCCCACCAGAAGAACAGTCTGTGGTGCTCTCAAGAGCTAAGCCAACTCTCCAGCCTCCCTGGCCCTGTATTTTTAAAGATAAACACTTGCAAGATCATCACCTAAAATTTCATGTGTGTGTTGAAGAGGAAACTCTGTTGGATAAGTGCTTGCCTTCTAAGCATGAGGCCCTGAACTTAATTCACAGAATTCATATTAAAAAGTAAACTGGGGGTAGAGAGTAGTTAAGAGTACTGATGGTCGTTCCAGACAACCCAGATTCAATTGTCAGAACACACACAGTGGCTCACAATCATCTGTAATTCCAGTTCTGGGGATACAACATCTTCTAGACTACACAGGCAACAGAAATGAAACTGGTGCACCCAGATCCTGTAAGCAAAATACTCATATTCATAAATAAAAATTAAAAGGCCAACAGAAAACACTAAAATCCTCACCCCTTTATGTCTATTATTAATTCTGACCATGAAGCATCAAATTCTAGACTCAATAATTCATGGATTTTTAAAAAATTAAAAATAACAAACACAGGGCTAGAGAGATAGCTCAGGAGTTAAGAGCACTGATTACGTACGCTCTTACAGACATTCTGAGTTCAAGTCCCAGCAACCATATGGTGGCTCACAACCATCTGTAATGGTATCTGATGCCCTCTTCTGGTGTGTCTTAAGACAGTGAAGTGTAATCACATACATAAAATAAATAAATCTTAAAAAAAAAAAAAAAGATAAATAACAAAACTTACAACAAGTCTCCTAAAAGAACATAGAAATTCCTCAAGAATTACTGGGAATTGTATATAATAAACTTGTTATTATTTTTTTGATCTTACCGATTTTTTTGGAATGGTCGGCCCATATTCATAGCAGCAGCATTTGTTTTATAAGCTCCTGGTGAACTAAAGCCATTCACAAAACTACCATTTGGGAAGGGAGCCTAAAAGAAAATGTTAATATTTAATGATAATGGTTCAAATACTTCAAAGAGGGTTCTGAAAAAAATGAGTAAGGCACCATCATGTCAGTTAAGTCAAGAGAAACTCATGCAATGTTCACATCACTTAATTATAAAAACACATTACTAATTACAGACAAAACACTTATGATAAAATTTTACAACACTAGAGCTATTTAAAAAACACCTGGAATGAGGCATTTGTGCACACCTTGTCCCAGCAAGCCAGAGTTGGGTAGATCTCTAAGTTCAAGGTCAGCCTGGTCTACAGAGTTCCAGGACAGCCAGGGCTACATAGTAAGACTCTTTCAATAAATAAATAAACGAATCACAAAGGACTTATTTTCTTCTTTAATTCGCTTAGCAAATGTAAAGAATCAAACTGTAGACACTAACAGCTCAATACTTAGCACTATGTTTATACTGAGTAAGAAGCAGTTATTACCCAGAATTCAACAAACTAGACTGACTTGATGTGTGTGCATATGTGTGTGTGTGTGCGCGTGCGTGTGAGTGATTTCTGTGGCAACTATGGCTTGTTGCATTGCAACTTGCTCTGCAGATTAGTCTGCTGCAATGATCCTGTTAACACTGCCTTGTAGGTGCTTTAATTGCAGGCAAATGAATCTGTATCTGGCTTTTAGAAGACTTTTTAAAAATCTTGGCTTGAACTAAATATTTTATCATTTTCTAAGAGTTTCACTTACCAGAGGTGTTTCAAAATAAGGTGCAGGACTTGGAGACCAGGACTGCGGCACAATACTATACACTGAGTACTGCTGATGAGGATTATACACTGGTTGCATGAAGACTGGTGAGGGATATTGGGTTGGAGTCTGAATGGGTTGAGTATACATACTAGAATCCATTAATCGATAACCATTCTTAGCAAAAAATGTATTGATGGCTTTTATCCTTGCCTAAAAGCAAGAAGAAAACATAATAAACGAAGTATATTTTCAACAAATATATTCAACTTTTTTGTCCATTATCTTATGATTAATTTCTGCTTAGAATCAATTGAGCAAAAGAAAACAATAATTTTAATTAATAGAAAGTGTGGGCTTGAGAAGAGCCATAATTAGGTAAAAATAAGTGAATTTGTTTTGGATAGATGGCTCTGTGGTTAAGAACACTGACTGCTCTTCCAGAGGTCCTGAGTTCAATTCCCAGCAGCTACATGTTCACAACCACCTGTAATAGAATCTGATGCCCTCTTCTGGTGTGTCTGAAGACAGCAACAGTGCACCCATACACATAAAATAGATAAATAAAATTTAAAGCCCTACTATCCCGTTAATTTCAACATCACTCTATTCGGTTTTGTTGGTACCAAACATGATCTATAGAGTAAAGACATAAAAAGATATGGAAGAAATCACTATGGAAACAGGACAACAAAGCTGTTATAATGAAGACAGCAGTAGTGGACCAGGGAAGCAGAACAAAGTCACCCCTGAGACACATCTCTGAACTGTGACGACTATACCAACAAGCAGACAACTGTACACATGTTTGTGTGTATCAAATTAGTCAAGTTTATAAGAATTATTTCATGTGTGTACAGTGCATCAAACTGCAACAGATACATAGTAAGAAAACAAGAAAGGAGGTAGGAAATCACAGGGGTTAGGAGGCTGCACCAACTGCTCAATCTAAACTATGGCAATCACGACAGAAAGAATGAAGGCAAATTTTATGAAACAAAGCAAACATAAACACACTAAGTACTACTAATGCCAATTCCTTCTCATATGAATGTTACTGGCTCAGAGATGAAAATGATTTGTTACTATTAAAGAAGTATTCCTACTATACATTTTCAGATCTGAAATTATAGGCTGTGAATCACTTTTAAAACTTTTGTTTCCCTGTAATGAACTCCTGTATTCAAAATATTTTCATGTTCTGTGAACTAATTTTCTAAAGTAGGACAAAGTCAGAAAATGCTTTAAAATTACCACAGATTTTATAAAACATCTGCTCATGTATTTTAATTCTTTTAAAAGAAACAAAACAATAAACAAAAGCCCAACAACAATCACCTCTTACCAAAAAGACTTACTTCACACTAGCTTATATTTAAAAATGTTTCTTACCATGATTGGCTTGCCCTGAAATGTTTTAACTTCTTCTCTTAAGTATTTAAAAGCCTGTTAAACAAAAAATGACCGTTTATTAGCATTAAACATATCATTAAAGCTTCATTTTTCTAAGTGAGTTTGTCATTATCAGTTTCCAAACAAAACAAAAAGGCCCTGCCTGCTGTGAGACTATTCAGCCTTGAAAACAGCAAGGCAAAAACACTGGAACAACAAACCTTGAGGAAAAATTAAGAAAACAGAAGTTTTCTGGCTACAGCTTATAGTTAATGTGGGAAGTTGGTGTGGAGTACTGTGACAAAGGCAGAACCCAGGAGACAAGGGGATTGCCAGCAAACAGCTCCTAAATCAGGCATATACTGACCAAAGATGTCATGAGTTTAAGACTGGCCTAGCACCATCTGTAACCAGTACCAGGGCACACAGCTCTCCTTTCTTGCCTTGCACCTGGCACATACAGACATGGACACACACAGACAAAACACCCATACATAAAGAAAAATAAAAAAAGACATAATTTCAACAGCTATATCTGCCACCACCGCATTCAGGGGAGGTGAGGAAGGACTGCCAGCCTAGGCTCTCAGTGAGCTCTAGATCAGCCTAAGCCTCAAAGCAAGACTGCTCCCACCAAAAACAGAAAAAACAAAAAGCTTTCCCTGACCCCTGTGTGGGCCTACTATATACCAAAACCACTACTGAGCACATAATTCCCAGTCTTTACATCCTGTGTTAAATTTTTTCATTGATGAATAAACATTTTTAGAATTAAAACTGATAAAATTGTATGCGGACAATAAAAAAAAAGTCAACTGTTACTTAAGCAAAAGTATGGTCTAGGTCTTTACCAGTCTCAGTAAGCATTTTCTTTTATATGGTCTTAGTCTAGGCTGGCCTTATTTTTTGTTAGCCTGTCTCAGTGCTGAGTACTGTAAGACATATGCACCATCATTACTTTTGATTTTTTTTTTTTTTAAGTTTTTGATCCAGGATTGTAACCCAGGATGGTCCAAATCTCTTATGTATATAAGTTGGTCCTGATCCCCTGATCTTGCCTGTCTCTATCTCCCAGGTGCTGACATTACAGGAGGGAACCACCAAATCTGACTACTTTTTCTTTGTGGTACAAACCACTGAACCTAGGATCTATGTATCCCAGACATGAACTATACTACTAAGCTATATCCCTGTCTATACACATCTCCTTCAACAACATATACAACTTCTTTTTTCACCGAGATTTTTATTAGGAGGAACTTCTTACCTGCTGTGCGTCTGTGTCTGACTGGAAAGTGATATACCAGTTGCTGTTGTGTGCAAACTCACAGCTTATCACTTTGGGGCAGTTTTCACTTTTAAACAATGCTTTCACTTCCTAAAAAGGAATGCAGTCACCTCTTAAAAAGAAACCACATGTATGAAGCAAAATTTGCAGATTCTTTTATGAGCAACAAAAGAGAAGTAATTTAGCTTTAGAGGTAAGCTTTACAACACTATGTCTCCAGTAATTCTCTCAGGGACCAAATCTTTTAAAGTTATGGTCTTTAACATAGTATCACTCGTACACTCTTTCTTACACATTTTGTATACATCAGAATCAGACATGAACTTTGTACAAACATCCTTCCAGCAACTATGTTTTTACAAAAAATGACACCACCAAAATTGAGTGAGACCTCTAAGGTAGTTAACAGGTGAAAAGAACTTACAAATGGGGGCAGGCATTGAAATATCATTAGAGATGAATGAAAAAGAAACATTTATTGGAATCAGAGAGCAAACATAATTCTGCACTCAGATCAGCCCCACAGTGAAGTTATTTGCGTCTGTTCTCATCACTGTCTTGATTTAGTTTCACTATCTACAACTCTCAGGGTTAGTAAAGTCACCATTCCAGGTATGTAACATGAATAGGACCTAAAAAATTCTTTTTTAAATTACTATTAAGGTTAAGTCAGTCAATAAGCAATCCTGTCTAACTTATAGTACACTTACAGGCACTTTTTATGAAGCTCAGTAGCAAAGCAGCGGTTAAGAAAACATAAGCTTTAGAATCAAAAGACGCTCCAATCTAGTTTGTCATTTAGCAATCCAATCCACTTAGCTTTAGGTACGTGGGGCTTTCCCCCATCCTAAGACTCAGTTACTTTGTCTGTACAACAGCTAATGAAACTTTGGCTTTAAGTAATTGCAAAATAAGTGATTCCTGGTAGAATTATTAAGTAAATAAATGTGTGTGTATATACATATGTGTGTGTGTGTATATGTGTGTGTTTTTAAAAGGTCTGTTTCTGCAGTTTACTGTTTTACTCAAATATTTTATTCCTAAATCTGAATAACACTTGATCCTTATGACGATAGCTTTGTTTTATATTTTGCTAACCAATCCTTATTCACAATTTCCCTTTTCATCCTTTGTTATATGAATCCCCTGGTTAACTGTCAGGTCACATCCTTAAGTCTACACCAGCCTACTACTGCCTTCCAAGCTACCAAGTCAGCAGTAACTGACATGACAGCACTGATGTCAAAGAGCATGCTGCTTTGTGATCAGCAGAGCTTACCTCTACAGGCGTTGTCTCAGGGATTTCTCTGAGGATCACAATACAACGCTTATGACTTGGTCTCACCTTTTCTCCCTTCTCATCAACTTGTACCATAGGAGAAGCTGAAATTTAAAAAAAAAAAAAAAAAAAAAAAAAAAAAAAAAAAAAAAAGGATGCTAACAATGCCATTAAAAACTATTCAGTTCAATTTCTAACCAAATAAATTATCAAACGCTAAGGTAAAATGCCAAAGGTTCCTGTCAGGCTAAAGGAGGTTTATATACAAAGAAGACTATTGACTGTATCTGGAGCACCTACCCTGTGATTTAATGTATCATCCAGGAAATAAAAAGTATTTATTATTATGATAAATAATGTATATTTCTTCTTTCCCAGCCATGGACATAAAGCCCAGGATTCACTCTAACCTGCTCTTACACATATCACTACCAAAGGCCAAAAAACATCTTTTAGATACTTTGCCAACTTTCTGTGTAGCCAAGACTGGTTGGTTTTTAAGAAATAACATCCATACAAATGATTTTTGATTTATAAGAAATCTCATAAATGGCAGCACATGCCTTTAATTCTAGCACCTGGGAAGCAGAGACAGGCTGGTTTCTGTGAGTTCAAAATCAGCCTGGCCTCCAGAGTGAATTCTAAGATAGCAGGACTACACACATGAAGAATCTCAGAAATGGCTACAGCCATCTAAAAATAGAAGTCCTCAACTCCCTTATATAAAATTGACTAGCGTACTTGTTATATAAGCTTTTAAGCATTGTGAACACATTTTATCATTAATACCCACTCACATATTAACTGAAGACCTGAGAAGGCTGGGGATATAATTCAATGATAGGGCCCTTACTTAACATGCACAAAGTTCTAGGCTCAACTTCAAAATCCTGTCTTTATTTAGTTAGGAAGTTAACAAACCCATTTATAAGATAGGAGTGTGCATGTACGCACACACAGTGTATGCTAGTACCTCTACTAAGCCAGCTTATTGGCCTGATCAACTGGCTAGTTTTGTAACAAATCAACACTACTGGAATAAACAATTCCAATAGATTGATGAATACAGAAAGCATACCAGCAAAAAATTAGTTAATATTAAAATTAAAACATCTAATGATGTTCAAAAAATTATGAATGTTCCACAGCCAGCAAAAATTAATTTTAGTGTCTCAAGGTTCAATGAGAGATCCTATTTTAAAAACTACACTGGACAGGGGCTGGAGAGACAGCTCAGCTGTTAAAGAAAAGTACTTGTTGCACTTACAAAAGATTCCTGTTTGATCTCTATACCCAGAGTGGTTCACAATGATTCATAACAGGGATCTGATGCCCTCTTCTGACCTCTTTGGACACCAGGCATGTATAGTGTACATATATACATGCAGGAAAAACATATACAAAACATATTTAAGTTTGAGATACAGTGTCTTGATGCAGCTGATTATCTTGAATTCTCCCTGTAGACCGGTCTCTACATCCTGAGTGCTGGGATTAAAGGTGTATGCTACCATGCCTATCTTAAACTAAATTTAAAAGAAAAAAGAGGGGAGCAGGGGCTAAATAAAGTGGACAGCAGTTCGGGAAAACACTCAAGACTTTATAACCATACCTGTATACCTACATACACTTGTGCAAACACAGACAACTATGAAACACGCTTTCAATAAGACAAAAAAAACAACAAAATCAGAAAGAAGCATAAATAAAAATCCCGAGACAACCAATTAAGAATTAAGTCCACAGCCAGGCATAGTGGTTCCTTCACACCTTTAATCTCGGCGCCAGGGAGAAAGAGGCAGACAGCCTCTGAGTTCCGGGCTATCCTAGTCTAAGACAACAAAGGCTACACAGAAAGAAAGGTCACAGTGGTGTTCATCTATGCATATAGAGTTTGGAGGCAAGGGCTGAAAGACACCAAATCTGAAGCAATCATGAGCTATATGAGACCTTATTAACTAGGGTGTGTGTGTGAAGAGAACAGGTAGAAATGGAAGGAGGGACAAGTTCATTATCAAGCAAAGGAAATGCCTGTCTTAACTATTATCCACAATTTATTACAGTTGTGAAGTCAGGATTCTTACAAGATGAAAGTTAATTGTTAACATTTGCTATGTAAACAAGAATAAAAAAACTACAGAATCAACATAGAAGCTGCTATTCAAGTGTACATAGACTAAAAGGCCACTTAAAACAATTCCCTGTATGTTCAGAAATAAAAAGTTGACTTTACATACATCTCAGTACTTCAAGGATTAAATCTGGATCTGTAGTCAATTTTTTTATTTCTTCCATGTTGGCAACTGTCCATATTGGGACAAACTGATCACTATCCATTTGAGATATCAAGTAAAGGTCCTTCGATAAATTTTCTCTGAAAGAAAGAAACAGAACCAATTATAACACACAATTCTAAAAAGTGCCTAAAGCAAAAAATATATTCACATTTATCAATATGTCTAGAGAAATAACAATAGTAGAAACACTAAAATGAATTATGAATATATACTAAATAAAAACTCTCCCTTCTTTTAACTTTTTGCCCATCATAATCAGCACCTAAACATACGCTAGCCAAATGTTTATTGTTTTGTGTCTCCTAGGCAGATTATAGGTTTCATGAAAGAGCTTCAAGGGTTGATACTTTAAAGGCCTTATGGGAAGCTGTAGAGATGTCCTAGCGGCTCAGAGCAGGGAGCCATTTCCCAGAAAACTCAGGTTTGATTCTCAGTACTCATGTGGCAGCTCATGCCACCTGCTAACCTCAGCTCCGGGGGATCAGACACTCTGCTGACACTCTGCTGGCTTCTGCAGGCAATGCATGAATGTGACGCACAAACATGCACAGGCAAAATTCCCACACAGATAAAAGTCTTTGTTATGGGCAAAGGTATGCTCAAAGACCTTTAAAGAAAGACTCAACTCAAGATAGTTATTATTCTATTTAGTTTATAAAACTAAAAGGTGGCAAGTTATTTGTTGGGTGAAGGGTAATAAAAGATTTGTTCCTTTCATCATAAAAGAACACATTAACATCACTGTAATAAAAATTACTTAATAACTTGAAAAATCAGGTGTCTATAAACAATCGAACAATTAAAAAAACTGTAACCTCACAGCATCCCTATTCTTATATGAGTACACTGTAGCTGTTCTCGACACACCAGAAGAGGGCATTAGATCTCTCACCATGTGGGTGCTGGGAATTGAACTCTTCTGAAAGAGCAGTCAATGAGCTATTTCCCAGCCTCCTAGCATCCCAATTCTTTATCAACCAGTATCAAAGTATTTTAAATGATAATTGTCCAAAGTAAATAAAACTGATAGTACACCTAAGACTTCCTACTCACAAACCTGGAGTATCACATATATTGGTGATGCTGATAAGCTACAACTGATATCTGCCAAGATGACTAGAAGTAGTATCATGAACAATCATTCTTATTGCAGAAACTAAAAAAGCTACATAAATTTCAAACACTGTTTCTGCAGACATGAGAGAAAGAGCTTTGGAAGCTTCAAAGACAAAATTACTGAAGTGTTTTTAATAATCCCAGCTCATGGGAGACAGGGGCACAAGGATCACTGTACATTTAAGGCCAGCCTGGGCTAAATAGTGAGTTCCAGGCCACAGCTAGAGACACACAGTGAAACCATGTTTAAAATTCAAAACTAAAATTCAGAGTGGGGAGGGAATGTTGTGAGGCAAGAGACATGACGACAAGACAACAGAAGCAGCTCCTAAGTAACAAGTATGTAAGAACCTTAATTACTAAAATATGCTATAGAAAATGAATTATTCATATTAATTTCAAAACTAGGAATTCAGAAGAAGGTCTGTTGAGAATTCCAGACCAGGCTAGGCTCAGTGAATTCCAGGTCAGCCCTTGTCATCGAAAGAACATCAACTAGATTATAATCAATTACTTCAGCTATTTGTGACCAGGCATACTTATAATTCCAGTTCTTAGAATTTCTCACAAATTTGAGGGTTGCGTGGGTTGCATAAGAAGCCCATCTCAAACACAAAATCACAGAAAAAGAAGTGAGTTTCTTGTGGTAAAATGTCTATTGCTTTTCATGTGTGTAGACAACTCAGTGGAATTAGTGTTGGGACACAGCATAGTGGCTGAGGCCCTGCCTGGCACCCACGAGGCACAGGGTTTCAATTTCAGCACCACTAAAGAAAAAGAAATGGGTGTGTGTATGTGTGTTACAATGTACTGAAATTTTATGGTGCTTAGCAACAATAAATATTTCTATACAATTTTCACCTATAAAACCGTTTTGAAACATTTGCCCAAAAAGACTATGTTTAAGAGAAACCAATGTTAATATTGATCATCAGCCTGTCTTTTTAATGGTCTTGCTAAAATCACTGTTCAAAAGTTAGAAAAGCCAACTCCTAAAAGCAAACTGAGACATTTTTCATTCATTTTATTCTACTGGTTTTAAAAAATTATGTCCACTTAATGCTTATGGAAAAATCAGTAAATACAATCCTAGGAAAAGTATGCAACAGAAACTTCACTAACTGCTGGGAAGAGATACAAATCCAAACATAGGCTAGTTAAGAAAGACATTCAAGAAAGACACCAAAACCCACCACATAAGGAAATAACTTCCTACTCCACAGGCATCTTATGTCTACTCATCAAAACAAGACAAAGAGTATCAATTAAAAAGACTTTGTACCGTGAGAAACAAAATTCCAATTGTTTTTTCAGACATTCTTTTAAATCTTCTGTAGAAATTGTCGAACTGCTTTCTCCTGATGGTAGAAAACAAGAGGGAGAAAACAGTGATGACATTATTATAGGTGCTGAAACATAGTACACACAGAAGTCAGAGTATTCACAAATTAAAATGTAATTTTTTAAATACAAAATTTTTTAATACAAAAGTGTATTTTTAAATTAAGTCTAATTTCTTTCAACTTATATTTTTGGGGAAGTATTTTATATTGACTGAAGAATTATCTTATTGAGCTAGAACTATAATCTCAAAATACAGTAGTAGAATATTCATCTAGCATGTGTGTGGTAATGAATTTAATATTCAGTGCCACATACTTGGCTCATATATTTAAGGGCTGGAAAAGTGCTTTGCCACACAAGTATGAACCCAAGTCCAATCCCCAGAATGCACATAAAAAAGTCGGACATGCTGCCACCACTGCTGCACACTTGCAATCCCATAACAGAGAGGTGAAAACAGGAGGATCCCTGGAGCTCACTAGCCAGGCAGCGTAACCCAATAGGTCAGTCCTAAGCAAATGATAGACTCTGTCTCAAAAACCAAGGTGGAGATGGATCAATCGATTGATCTCTTCCCCTTACCCTCTCCCTCCCCCCTCCCAAACACACACAAACACACACACACACACACACACACACACACACACACACACACAAAACATTTCAAAGGACCATTAACAATAAAAACATTTGGCTACTATGATGTTAAACATCACCCCAATCTCTTTGTAAAAATGTGAAAACCAGAATCAGGCAACTGGCATACTCAGGGAAGCCAGGTGCATAGAGTGAATTCCAGGACAGCCAGGACTACATGGAGAAACCCTGTCTCTAAAACAAAACCAAACAACATACTATCTAACTCTTCCATGGGAATCCAAAACAAAAACCCAAGAAACCCCAAACACAATTAACGTGATGTAAATTTGAAGGTCGACACTAAAGTGTGATATTTGTCTAAGTTCTTTGACAAGCAATACATCCAGTATGAGTCACACTCTTTAAACTCCTTTCATACAGTTTTTCTGGTTTTAATTTTTTGAGACATGAATTTTATGTTGCCTAAACCAACTTGGAACTCAGTATGTTGGCAAGCATGACCTTGAACTCCTGACTCTTGCCTCTACCTCCAAGTCCTGAGATTATGTTTCAGCTATGTAACCGAAGCTGGCCTTAAACATAGAACATAAGCTTTTTTTTTCTTTTTAAAGGAGTGCAAAAAAATCAGAACTTTATTAGAATCTCATACAAATATTAAAGACTAAAAGCATATGTCATCTTCTTATAAAGTGTTTATGTATGGTGTATATAAAGGCACACACATCAACTTTCCATGTGCATACATGCAGAAGTCATCTATCATTCTCAAACTCAGTCTGAGACAAGATCTCTCACAGAACCTGGACTCCATTTTTGACCAGTTGGCAGGATTTGCCTGTGTCTGCTGACCAACACTAGACTACAGACTCAAACCTACCCTGTGCTGAGCTTATATGTGGGCACTGGGGCTCAGGACTCACTGAGCACCTCGAAGTCCTACTATTCTCTCTTCTTAAAACGACTAGTAGAGGGGCTGGAGAGATGGCTTAAGTTTAAAGCACTGGCTGCACTCCAGGGGCCTGAGTTCAATTCCCAGCAACCACACAGTGCCTCATAACTATCTATAATGAGATCTAGTGACCTCTTCTGGTGTGCAGACATACATGCAGGCAAAACACTATAAATAATAAAAATATCTTTTTTAAAAATGACTAATAGTTGTACTTAAATATACAGACAAGCAGATGTATGGAGCTGGATAAAATGTATATAATTTTATTAAAAAATTGTTACTATTCAAGAATTAGTGAATTAACTTTACTAATTAATATTTTCATTCCATGTACATGCAATATTTAAATATTTTACATAATTATTTTATGTATATGAATGTTCTGTCTACATGTATCCCTTCATACCACATGTGCCTGATGCCACTAGAGGTCAGAACAGGATATCAGCTACCCTAGATCTGGAGTTAGATAATTGTGAGCAGCCATGTAGGTGCTAAGAATCAAACCCAAGTCCTCTGGAAGAGTGCTATTAACCAATGAGCCATATCTCTCCAGTCCCTGTGGAATCTTGTTTTTAAAAAGTCATTACAAGGGCTGGAGAGATGGTTCAGTGGTTAGAGCACTGACTGCTCTTCCAGAGGTCCTGAGTTCAATTCCCAACAACCACATGGTGGTTCACAACCATCTGTAATGAGATCTGATGTCCTCTTCTGGTGACTCACATACATAAAATAAGTAAGTAATTCTTAAAAAAAAAAAAAAAAAAAAGTCATTACAAGCTGAAGAGGTAACTTGGTATTAGGAGTGTGAACTACTACTGCAGAAGACCCAGTTTTGATTCCCAGCACCTAAGCTGGGCACACAACAAAGAGTAACTTGGGCTCTAGGGAGATGCAGCCCTATGGCCTCCACAGGCACACGTATCTAGAACATATACATGTACATATCATTAGAAAAAAAGTGTACTGGTGTGTGTTTAAGTATGCATATTAGAGACAACTCTGTAGGGTTAGTTCTTTTGTATTCCTAAACCTGGGCTCTGGAAAAGAAACTTAGACTTGCAGAGTGGCAAAGCACAATTACCCCAAGAGCATTTTCACCTGTGTATTCAATCTTCCATACAGAACTCCTATCCAAATGCTAACTAAATCAATAGTCATTTTCCTTACCTGCAGTGAGATGCTAGATTAGGAGTGAAGTTACCCCTGCCCATTTAAAACACAAACACACACATACACACACACACAAGTTATTGTTTTATTTTCCAAGACAGAGTTTCTTTGTGTAGCCCTGGCTGCCCTCAAACTCAGAGATCTGCTTGGGATTAAAGACAGTCATGAACTACAACCACCCAATTTACTTTTTTTTTTTTTTAAATAAATCTCTGAAATAAAGCACTTATCTTAAAAATAAATTTCATGTTGACAAAGCTGTAGAGCACTTGGTTCAACTTGTAATAATAATCTTAACTAATTTGAAATATGGATCTTTAAATATTTTCTCCTGATAATTTCACTTTTCTTTAATAGGACTTTACAAAAGATTCTCAATTACAAATTTTATGTCTGGGTACTAGCCAATGGCATTTTTAATAAACACCTAACAGTTGTTTGATATAAGCTTCTTTTCAAAAAAGAAAACAAGCTGACCAATGTCATGTTCACTGAACTGATGAATGAAAGATACTAAATTCTCATTTTAGCAACAGAATAACAAAGGTTACCTGAAACATCATATAGTTGGTAACTCAGGTCTTCAGGTCCTAGGATCATTCCATCAGCTGATTCTTCAATGTCTGCAGTATTTCTTGCGGTTTCACAAGATGGAGAATACATTACTTCATATTCCTTACACATTTCTTCTGAAAGTTCTGTATTGCCTGTTTTCAAGAGAAGGAATGTAAACAGGAAGCAACTTTTGAGTCATGACTTCTAAAAAAGATTCCAAAGAACAGTACCATTGGGGAAATGTCTGATGGCCTAAGTTAAGAGTTACTTCTGAAGAAGAGAAAAGGCCTTTTGATCGTGGGTGTGCTAGCACTCTATGTATTCAAATGATAGCATGATTTCTATGCTTACTTTCTGAAAACATTATATGCTGCTATCAGTTATTACTTTTTATTATTTCTATTCTGTGGATAAAGGAAATAAGCTCAATGAGGTTAACTGCCCAAGGCCAGTCACTGATTACCGACCCAAACTAATCTTGTAAGAAATAATAAATGATTACTACAGATGAGCCAGATGCTGACCCAGAAGCACACGTAGTACTTGAAATTACTGACTGCTCATGTAAGGCATAAAAAAGCATATACAAATACAAGCTCAACATTCATAAATACATTTCATTAAATCTTTGTTTAGCTCTGAAAAGCCCTCAAGTGTTCAAGATAGAAGCTTGGCCGTCAGTACAGTGAAGTTCTGGATATACTTCACTAGTAAAATTCTAACTGTGCACACAGTAATCTGCTGAGCAGCTCACAGTCCTACAAGCTATTAGGAAATGATGGCACCTGAAGAGGTAGAACCTATTTGAAGGAAGGTGTCTCAGCTCTTTTCTCCCGGGCTCTAGGTTTCCTGGCCCCAAGACAGGAGCAACTCTGCTCCCTCAGGAGACTCCCAGTCATATCCTGTCTCCCCCAAAGCCAAAAGTAATGGGACTCAGTTACTATGAACCAAAACCTCATGAGCCAAAGTGAATCTGTCTTCCTTAGTTAATTTTCTTTTCTTACATTTTGTGCAGCACAAACATTAACACATCAAATAACAAAAGGCTATTATTTATTTCAAAGTTGTTTGAGTTGATCTGACCACACATTTAACCAATATGCAATCTTTCCAATAAGTAGTTTCGACTTACCCTCAGGGTGAGATCCAGATGTGGCTGCAGTTTCATGCCAAGGTGTTTCAGTTACAGGAGTGCCATCTGGATTTCCAGAAGGAATTTCTTGCCATACCTTGGCATTAGGATTTAAACCTGTGCCTTTAGATGTCACCTGCTAAACAATCAAAAAATCTGTGTAAAATATAGATCAGAGCCCCCCCTTTTAAAAGTTTTCTTTTAAAAAAGATTTATGTATTTATACAGCATATGTAACACCAGAACACACCAGAAGAGGGCATCAGATCTCATTATAGATGGTTATGAGCCACCATGTGGTTGCTGGGAATTGAACTCATGACCCCTGGAAGAGCAGTCAGTGCTCTTAACCTGAGCCATCTCCCCAGACCCAGCCTCCCCCCCCCCTTTTCTATTACTTAAATTTGGAAAAAAAAAAAGAACAAATGAATAGATAAGTAGTACATAAGTATTAGACTGTAATTAGATACATAGGTATGTCCCCCCAGAGGGTCTCACTACATAGCTCAAGCCTATGTGCAGTTCAAGTGTCAGTCTATCTACTTCCTAAGCATCAGAATTACAAGTATGCACGTCTACACCCAACCAAATGCTAGTTATCATCTGTTTGAAAATATAAAACTTTAAAAATAATTGATAAAAATAATGAAATATGGCTACCTATGTAATAAAAAAATATATAACTCTACAAAACACCTGTCTTGTAGAAAAAGGGTCTCACTATGAAGCCCAGGCTGGCTTAGAACTAACAATGTGCCTGTTTGTATCACGCGAGCCTTGGATTCAAGGTGTATACTAGCAAGCCTAGCCCTTCTTAAAATACTGCCTTAGCAGGTGGAGGCATGTTCAGAATCCCACACTTCATAAGCAGAGGTAGGTCAGAAGTTCACGGCTGGTATCAACTACACAACGAGCTTGAGGTTAGGCTGGGCTACATGAACTCTATCTCAAAAGAACAAACAAAAAATAAAGAAAATACTATTTTACCCCAACCTACTTGAAGATGTCATAAAATTTAACTTATCCATATGTCTGTATCAAAAAGCCATACTTTTGGTTATAGATGTTTTCAGAATGTATCACTTTTATAAATAAGTAGTGACAGATTGATCTTAAGTCAAAAGTGTTTTGCTTGGTGGTTTTATTATCAGTATTATTATTACAACTTACTATTTTTACTTATGTGAGGCTGCATGAGATTGTGTACAGCACATGTGTGGGTATGAAGGTATCAAGAGAGGTCAGAGGGCATCAGATTCCCTGGATGTGGAACCAGCAGAGGCTATGAGCTGCTCACAACAAAACTCCTTTCCAGCCCCCTTCTAATTTTAAAGGTGTATTTATTTACTATACGTGTATGCACAGATATCAGAGAATACCATGCAAGAAGTTGGTTCTTTCTCAACCATGTGTGCATCTTTGAGATGAAACTCAGGTAGTCAGGCTTAGTGGCAAATGCTTTTAAAGGCATGCACCACCACTGCCTGACACCATATGTCTTTCTTAACTGCTTACTTTTTTTAAAAAAAGATTTTATTTATTTTCTCTATGTGAGTACAGTGTTGCTCTCTTCATTCGCACCAGAAGAGGTATTGGATCCTATTACCACCTATTGTGAGCCACCATGTGGTTGCTGGGAATTGAACTCAGGACCTCTGGAAGAGCAGTCAGTGCTCTTAACTGCTGAGCCATCCCTCCAGCCCCTGAAAGGTTATGAGGGGCAGGCAAGATGGGCTATGAGGTACACCATTAGTCATGCCCAACAGTCTGATCCCTGAAAACTACATAAAAGCAGAGAGGCCTGGTGATGGTGACATATGCTTTTAGTCTCAGCACTCGTGAGGCTTCTGCAGATAGATCTCTGAATGTGAGGCCTACTGAGTTTGGTCTACAGAGTAAGTTCCAGGTCAGCTAGGACTACACAAAAAAGCACTGTCTCAACAAAATAAAACAAGTAGAAAGAAAACTGACACCAAGTTGCCCTTTGACCTTCACACATGTATCATGGCACATATGTGCACACAATTAAATGCTGCCCACACACTATACACTAAGTTTAATTTTAAGTCTGGAGGAAAGAAGGACCAGACATACCATATTCCATGTCTAAGATAATTCATATATTTTAAGAGCAAGTTCTTAAGTACTCCCCACCACTCTGCCATTAGTTGCTTAAGAGTTGATTAGTGATTGTGAATTTAGTTATAGAATAATTTTGGATAGCAGAACTATGACAAATTTATGATATCCCAAGTCTCCTGTTTGTAAACAACACTCAACTAACACTAAAATTTTGCCAGTGTTATCACTCCCATTACCATGAGCTATGTATTGGTTTGATTTCTTACCATGGTAAGATTAAGGTTGTACTGTGTAGCCCAGACTGTCCTCCAGCTCTGTACCTCCACACCACACTGTTCTTCCTTCTGGACCACACTGCTGCTTCCCTCGCCTCTTCTCACATAGCCAGGCTCTGAACTGCTCCCGTCTCTGCCTCTCAAGTGCACATCTGTATAAGTAATGTAAGCTTCGTACATGCCAGGCAAACAGTCCACTGAGCTACATCACAAGACCTTGAAGCCTTCAAAGAAAACTGTGCTACACACTTTATTCCTTTCCCCCTTCATGTCTATCCTCAGTTCTAAACAGATAGCAGACAATTAAAAACAGCCACCTCAATGTAGCTTAGTAACTATGTAAATATGACATGATCGATACTCTAGACTCACATCTGAATTCAAAACTCACACATGAATAATCATGGTTAATTTTCTTAACTGAATGTGAATTATAAATTGAAGAACTGTACTCTTTTTTAGATTTTTATAGACAGGGTCTATGTAGTGAATACCATGCCAGCCTGGTAGTCACTACACAGACCAAGTCAGGCTTGCAATTCAGAGATCCACCTGCTTCTAAAGTGTGCACTACTGCCCCCAGCAGGATTGAGTTTTAAAAAAAAATGGACATGGAGGTTTACCTGTAAGACCAGCATCATTAGGAAGATGGAAGCAGGAGAACCAAAGAAGCACAAGAAAAGCTTTGCCTATAGAGCAAGCTTGAGGCCAGCTTTAACTAAATAAGGCCTTGTCTCTAAAACAAACAAACAAACAAGTAGAGCCAAGCATGGTACAAGCCTTTAATTTCAATGCTTGAGAGAGTTTCAGACCAGTTAGAGCTACAGAGTAAAACCCTGTCTCTAGGTAAACAGATAATTAATCCATGAAAAGTATTTAATATGAACATCCCATATACTTTTTTATAAAGCATACTGAATTGAAAAAAAAAATATTAGTTTGGTATGGTGGTACATGCCTTTAATCCCAGTACTTGGGAAGCAAAAGCAGATTGATCTCTGTAAACTGGGGTAAGCCTGGTCTAGAATTCCATGCTAGCAAGGCCTGCTCAAACAAGCTTATTGTTATGTATGTTTATATATGTATATGTGTGCTCCAAGGTGTGTATGTGGAAGTTATCTGCTGGTGTTAAAGGAAAGCATCACCTTGCCCAGCTTTGTTTGCTTTTTAGATTTATTTTCAATTATGTATGTGTCTGTTGTATAGATGTGTATGTGAATGAGTGTAGGTGCCAACACAGTCCAGAGAGGATCACTTGGAGCTGGAGTATGGGCAGTTGTGAGCCACCAGATGTGGATGAGGGGTCTTCTGTCAGAATAGTATACACTCATAACTTGAGTCATCTGTATAGCTCTGATATTTTTATTTTTTTTATTTATTCACTTAGCTCCAATATTTTTAAGATATAATTTTACTGTTTATGGAAGCTCCTGCCTTGGCCTCCCACATGGACTCAGCAGTTTTTGCCACGTGATAACAGTGCAGTGCATCCCATCGTTCACACCACCTTCCACAGAGCCAGCTACACTCCCATCGTTCACACCACCTTCCACAGAGCCAGCTACACTCCCATCGTTCACACCACCTTCCATAGAACCAGCCACACTCCCATCGTTCACACCATCTTCCACAAAACCAGTAATGTGTGCTAAGAGCCTTACATGTATACATTCTTTGGGCCACAAATTCTACTTCTTTGATTTACTAAAAGAAACAAAAGAACAGGCATCAAAAACCAAGTGAGCAACAATGCTCACTCATGTTTAGAACGGCAAACGTTTGCAACGTTTACCTACAGTTAATAACTATAGTTCACATGTATTAGAATATACCAGAGCCTTAAAGCCAGGTGTGGCTCTGAGCAGTATGGATGTCAGTTTGTTGTTTACCCTACACTGTTTCTGGAAGTTGCTAGCCCCAGATGAAACCATGCATGAAGCATATAAGACCACCTATAAATCCACAAATGGGAGAAAATATTAAGTGCATATGAAAAATTTTCCACAAAAGCCTTTGTATAAAAATGAAAGTGACATTCTTATAGAAATCTCAATTGTATGAGAATAATGCACATGTACAAGGAAGACTCAGAGACCAAACCAAATAGTATTAGTCCTTCCCTTGGGCAATAGCACCTTTTACTTCATTTTTGTGCTTTTCTATATTTTCCCACATTTAACACCACTTTAATGTTTTTCTAAGTTGACAAGTAAAATCTCACTTTTTATAGTATTTAATGTGATGTTTTAAAGTATACATAAAAATGGCAAAAGAAACTTAAACACTCGTGTATTAACACACATTTTTAAAGGCATGGCAAAACTACTTTTCAACCAAAAAACAAAAAACAAAAAAACAAACAAACAAACAAACAAAAAAAACCCTAAAATCAAAAACCCAAACTGTATTCTGAGAGCCAGGTGTGGCAGCATAAAGCTGAAGTGCTAGCACATGAAAGGTGGAGGAGGAGGAATAGTTATAGGTCAGCCTGGGTTACATGAAACCCTGTCTCAAAAAACAAAAGGATGTGTAAAACTTAAAAGACATTTCAACTGGAAAAACTACCCTTGTTGAGTGTCATAAGGGACTATTCTATCTGCTTTGTTTTAACCCACACAATAATTTATAAAGTTAGAATACAACGACCCAATAACAGACATTAACAAAGTTTAATGTCTTAGAAATCAATTTTGTCAGCAATGAGTAGCAGCTTAAAATGTCTGTGCTGTGTGGGCAGGTGATGGCCACACCTGCGATCCTAGCACTCAGGAGGCTAAGACAGAAGGACTGCTCTGAGCTTACAGCCAGTAGATACAACAAAAGGAATGCTAGGCTAGCAAAGGCAAGATTCTGGGTCAGTGAATGTGAGGAAGCGAAAAATGGAGACTTCTAATCCTTGAAATGACTATCTTCCACTAAGAAATGTTACTTTTAAGGTAAACGTAAGGTAAGCAGGGCTAGACAGCTAATAAGAAAAAGCCAGTATTTGGACCTTGGTAGTCAAGTCTGAAAAGTTTACACTCTTAAACCAATAAACTGATGTTACCTAAGTTTTATACTGCATAGGAATATAACTCTCCTCTCCAAGCAAATGACCTCTAACCCCAATTTTACCTGAAGTGACTAACAATCAGCAAAAATGGATACAGAAAATAGCAACCAGATAAGATCCAGGGTCCCCAAGGTAGAAGTCAATTCAGACTAGTGACCATTTCTATCCCAGGGATAGAATTTCAGTTAAAGATTAATATTCATAGTATTTTTATAATAGTATCTAACCTCTACCACAAAATGCTTATTCTGTCTGTGAGCTTCACTACAGTGGCAGTGACCTTGTCAGTATATTACTGTCCTCTAACACCTTGAAGAATACATGAATACTTAGAACACAGGAGTCACAAGGTCTGTGTACCACATATGTGCAGTACCTGCAAAGGACAGACAGTGCCTGATCTCCTGGAACTTGAGTTATAGATAGTTTCTGAGCCACCATGTGGGAGTAGGAATTGAACCCAGGTCCAGTCTTTCCAGTCAACAAAGGTATTTTTTAATCTCTGATGTATAATGTTAAGTTAGCAAACTTTCTCTTACTTTTAAATGAGAATGAACATGTGAACATATGCTGAGGCTGCAGACACTTACATAGTCCCTATAATTTTAAATGTTTTGGCCTGTCACTCCTCTTAATCAGTTTAAATAGGCATAATATATATATATATATATATATATATATATATATATATATGTTAAATATAATCCTTAACTTACAGAAAACTGCAAAGCAAAAGTTAAGTAATTTGCCCAAGGCAAAATAACCAAATCTAAGCACAATTTGTTGGTCAAGAGTCCAGCTCTTACTTTTTGTTTTAAGAAAGTCTCATTGTGTTGCCCAGGCTGCTCTCAACTGCAGAGGCTCAGGCAAAGCTCCTAGTCTCAAGTAGCTACAACACTCCTGTGTATCAACCACCATGCTGGTTAAAACACCTGCCTTTTTTACATGCAAGATTTACATGGGGATTGAACCCAGGGCCTCAAAGCCAGGTCTCACCCCACTTGATCCATTGCCTCCCGAGTGATAGAATTAAATAAAGGCTGGTGCCCAAGCTTCTATCTGCAGTTATATCATTTGCATTCTTTAACTCTTACATATTAATGTATATTTTAATACAATGCAATAATCTTCAGTTTTTGTCAGTACTAGAGATGGAATGCAGGGATTTATGTGACAAACTCACTGAGCTACAGCCTTTGCTTGTAAACTGGTAGTGTCAATCTGTGATCTCTTATTCCCAGGACACTGATGAGGATAGCCTGGGCTACCCAATGAGTTCAAGACTGGTCTTAGTTAACTCAGAGAAATCCTGAAACTCACACACACACAGACAAAACCCTCAAGCATTTCTCCTAAAAAAGAAAAAGAAGTCTAAGTAGTGATGCAAGAGCCAATCCAAGCAATGGGAGAGGAGGGAGGGCAGGAGTTCAAGCTAATCCCTGATATACAGCAAGTTTAGAGGCCAACCAGGACTATAATGAGACCCTGTTTAAAAACCTATAGATTTCAGTGGTTTTTTTTTTTTAAATCAACAATTTACTAACATATCCACATAACAACTCACCAAACCTCTTACCAGAACGTATTATACAACTTAATACATATGACAGAAACATCATAAATATAACCATGTCAGTAGATAGGAACAAATTACAGATAGGAACTTGAGGCTCAGAAGTTTTATTGAGGTTGTATTTGTCACCTGCAGTTAACATTTGCAGCAATAATTTCCAAATCTTTTTTAAAAGTAACAATGTACAACACAAAACAAAAATTATGAATCTGGTTCATATTAGGTTTTATAAAAAACAAGTTAAGCAAATTACAAGTTACAGGATACCAGAGCCAGAGTCATTTTTCATTTTCGAAAAGATATTAAGAAAATCTATTTTATAACATTAAAGACCTGGACTGATGAGTTTCTCACCATCATTAACCTCATACCCCACTCAACACAGACTTAGACTCCATTTGCAACTACACCAAAATCTTGTTTTAAGCTCCAAGTAGAAAATCAAAGTTTGTAGACTTCAAATGTTTATCTAGTACCAAAAATTTCTTTCAGCCCCAAAAAAATCTAAAGTGACTAGAATCAGCATTTTCAGCACTTGGTTTTTTATAATCTGAAGCACCAAGGGATGTCTGTATCTTTCCTTAAAATTTTCAATTAAGCTATTTTGTTTATACAGATGCTTTGCCTACACATGTATCTGTGACCATGGCATGTAGTATGCAGAGGGCAGAAAAGGGCACCGGAACCCCTGGGACTAGACTTAATCAAACTTGGATCCTTTGGAAGAGTAGTTAGTGTTCCTAACTGATGAGCCATGTCATTCAAAAACCAACTGTTCATAAAATTTCTTGGTAAACTTCTCACAATAAAGAGGCTGGAGCTACTTAGTGCAGAATGTCTGCTCAACATGTAAACTCTGACTGGATGGCCCATCCTACAGAAAGAAAAAGACTAATTATACTCATTATCTGTTCATGCACTTTCTTCCTCTAAATCATTCTTTTTTAAATTAATTTTAAGGCTTGGAAAACAGCTGAGTCAGTGGAGTGCTTGTCCAAGCAAGGATAAAGGCGTGAAATCCATCTCCAGCACCTATATTAAACAAAATTAAACAGAGCTGGTCATGGTGGTGCTCACCTTTAATCCCAGCATTCCAGAGGCAGAGGCAGGTAGGTGGTCCACTAACTCTGTGAGTTCCAGGTCAGCCAGGGCTACATAGAGAAGAAACCCTGTCTCAAAATAAAAACAAAAACCTGCCTTCAAAAATAAAACAAAACGGGACAGCATATTAGTTTGTGTTATTAATTCCAGCACTCTGGAGACAGAATTCAAAGCTATCCTGGTCTACTTAACAAGTTCCAAGCCACTGGAACTACACTATAGTGAGATGACTTGGCAGGTAGATCTGTTTGCCACTTTGATGGATGCAGAATACACATGATGATTAAAGAATAGCAATGACTCCTGCAACCTGTCCTCTGACCTCCACAGGTATGTAACAGCACAAGAAAGGAAATGTGAACAAACATGTATATGTACACACATAAATGTGGAGGAAGGGGCTGGTAGGTCAATCCCAGTCTTAAGGAATTGAAGCAAGTCAGATACCTAGAGCTGGCTGGGCACCCACCATAACCAAATTGGTGAGCTACAAGTTTAGTGAGAAACGGTGTCTCAGAAAGTAAGTAAAAAGCAATTGAAAGAATACACCCAGCATCCATCTTGGCTTCCACAAATGCATATGCACACACATAAAATAAATACATGAGTACAATGGGGAGTGAGGTAAAAAAAACATAAAACCTACAAATATATACACACATCAATTTTCAACATTAACTCTATGTAAACTGTAAAATAGCAAGTACTGAATTTGGGGAGGGAAAGGTGTATCATCACCTTTAATTAGCATAAAATTGCTTTAATTATTAAGTCAGGGCCTCTCTGTACACCTGGCTGTCCTGATACTGTGTAGAACATGCTGGCCTCAGAGTCACTGAGATTAAAGGCATACACCATCACAGCACATAATGCTAATGGTCTTTAAAATGTTAGTATCTGAAAGAGCATTAAACTTGAGCTAGAAAAAGTTTATAATGTTTCAAATTTTGTAAAATCTGAGGCAACAGGAAAATGAAGCATTACTGTTTAATGGGTTCAGATTTTCTTGTTTTTTTAAGATTTGCTTTTATTTATATGTATGTTTCTGTGCCCTAAGAAGCCAGCAGAGGGCACTAGATCCTCCAGAGCAGGGGTTGTGACCTGCCAGATGTGGGTACAGCAAACTGAGCCTGGGTCCCTGGAAGGGTAGCAAGCACCCTAACCATGTTTCCAGAGCTTCAATTTCACAAACTGGATGAGTTCCAGAGATAGATGTAGTGATGTTACATTACCATGTGAATGTCCTTAAAAATATCAAAGAAGGACCTTGCAAAATGGCCGGACTTCCCGAGTTTGAACCCTGAGGCCCATTTTAAGGACAGAACCTACTCCCGAAAAACTGTCCTGACCCCTGTAGTACAACTAAAATTTGTACTATAAATTAATAGAAACTTAAACATTAAACATGAATGTCAGTTTTTCCTGACTGTAATCCCAGCACTTGGTACTCTAAAGAATTGCCTCTAGTCTGGGCTATAGCGATTCTGCCACAAACAACTTTTAATTAATAAACTTACCAGAACCAATTTTTAAAAAACATAGAGTATTTCAAGCAACTGAGGGTATACAAACATCAGTGCCCCCTTATTAAGTGGTTAATATTATCAGAGAAAAATTCAAATAGAGAGAAATCCAATTTTAGTGGTAATTAAAACGCCAAGGGCATTTTATGGGAAGGAAAGTGGTGACTCACACCTTTGATTTGGGAAGCAGAGATAGGCAGAGCATGGTCAATCTACATAGCAAGTTCCAAATCAGCCAGGGCTACATAATGAGGCAATTAAAAAAATAAATAAAAGTTAAGGGTTGGGATACCAAGTGGCAGAGTGCTTGCCTAACATCCACAGGGCTCTGGGTTCAATCATCAGTATTGGGGTGGGGGAGCTGAGGGGCATAGAGCAAACATCCTAGAACTCAGAATTTAAAGAGGATTGCACATTCTAAAATTCCTCCTTCGTAACCCCTTTCATTCTTAGGTGTTTTCCTCACCTTACTTTTACATGCTTACTTGCTCTCCTCCCTCTCAGAAAGTTAGAATTCAGCCTCAGTCTCCATTAGCTGAATCAGGTAAAGGGAAGCAGAGGCAGTCTGTCTTTTTTTTTTTTTTTTTTTAAATGAGTACACTGTAGCTGTCTTCAGACACACCAGAAGAGGGCATCAGATCCCATTACAGATGGTCGTGAGCCACCATGTGGTTGCTGGGAATTGAACTCAGGACCTCTGGAAGAGCAGCCAATGCTCTTTAACTGCTGAGCCATCTCCCCAGAATTTTTTTTTTATTCCCAGAATCCACATAAAGGTGGAAGGAGAGAAACAACACTGTAGAGTAGCCTCTGATCTACATGTACATTGTGGTAACACATATACCATACACAAAAAGTCGTCTTTAATTTAAGCTATGAAATGTATAAGATCATAAAATAAATCAATTATATTGAACAAGCCATTATCAAAATATCATAAAATTGTTAATGTGGTAGGAAAAAAAAATCAGGGTTGTTGTGGTTTTTGGCCTTTTTTTTTTTTTTTTTTTTTTTTGGTTTTTCAGGACAAGGTTTCTCTATGTAGCCCTGGCTGTCCTGGAAATGGATCTATACACCAGGCCAGCCTAACCCACCTGTGCTGGGATTAAAAGTGTGCACCACTCGGAATTCTAACTGATTTTAATGTATTTCAAGACATTAACTTTCAATAAACTACATATGAGAAAATGGCAAACTGAGCCTAAAGTGACTAGCGGGCATATTAACTAAATTTACATAGTAGTTTAGTAGAAAACAGTAATAATTCAGCATCAATATTCATTAGCAAAGGCAGGAGTAGAGGTGCACACCTTTAATCTGAGCACTTTGGGAGGCAAGGGCATGCACTATGTCTAAACTCAAAAATATGCCTTTAATCCGAGGGCTCAGGAAACAGAGGCATTCAGATGTCTGGGTTTGAGGCCAGCCTAGTCTACAGGGTAAGTCCCTGGCCTACACAGAGAAGCCCTGTCTCAGGGGTAAAAAAAAAAAAATTAGTATTTGCACAGCATGGTAATTCCTAAAGCAAACTAGCTCTGCTTACAACAAAATCTTATTTCTTACTTAAAAAGATAGATTTATATGAATAGAATGAGTCCACTGTATAAACTTTTAGTAGTCTGCTTAAAGTATTCAAATGAATACATACTATTGACCTTCGGCATACAATAATTAAGCGTCTTTAACGCCTAATTTTAGGATCCCAAACTTATCAACTACATAAACACCAAGGGAGGGTAGAAGGTAGAACAGTAATGCGGGAAAACAAGAGTATAAAAGATAAGTAGGTATTTGCTTAATATAACAAAACACATGTTTGTGTGAAAGTATCCTTATGTAACACAATACCAAGTACAACGAATATACACAATGAAAATAAAAAGAATTGCTTATTTTATGCCAGACTATCAGGGAATAAGACCACCACCACTTCAGAACACTCTCCGCCAAGTTAGCCTCAGCTTCCAAGTCCATTATACAACCTGTGATTCCTTCCCTCATGAAAAGATTCTTTTTATGGGCATAGTTAACAAATGCCAAGTTGCAAAGTTGCAGCTTTGCTGGATTGACGTTTTCACAATGTAAGAACAATATGATCTGGAATCTACTCAAAGCATTTGCCAGGCAGTCAGCTGATGCTCACTCAACACAACAGGACAGAAACGAGAGAAATTAAACTTCATTATTTGTCTAAGACAGGTAATCACTACCTTGAACTCTCAAACAGGCGGACGGTAGACGGCCCAATGAAACAGTATTCCCACCGACCCAACACCACCACAAAACCCGGCTTTCCCTAAGTTTCTCTCCTTGTAATTTTCCTTGTAACTGGCTCCGAACAGGTTCGCGGAATCAACCCGCACCACGCAGCCGCAGCCCAAGTAACTTTTACAAAAGGTCAGAGCGGTGCCTTTCAAGGCTTCCGACTCCTGTGGGGCTTCGCCGCTCGCACTCGCTCGCTTTCACCCACAGAACGTTCCAGACATGGCGAGCCCGACCCAACAAAATTTTGGTGAAGCTTGGGGGTCGGGGGTGAGGCGGGAGAGCTTTCAACTCTCTTCGAAGGAAAAAAAAAACACGCCCCTCCCCAGTTAACAAGACAAAACCCCACCACGCCCGCATTTCCCCCTCTCCCGCGCTCCCACATGTTGCTCGCTCCGTCCCAGGCGGCCCCGCGAGGCCTCCCTCACCCCCCAACGCGCCCACCTGATCGCCCTTTCTCCGCAGGCTCCGCCCCCCGCCCCCGCCCGCTCGCCTCCTTCAGGAGCTCCATATGGGACACCCTGATCTCCCCCGGCTCCTCACGCCACCTCAGCCCAGCCCCCGACACGCCGCCTTCCCTTCGCCGCCGCCGCGGGCCTCGACCCCCACCGCCTCCTCAGGCGAGCGGAGCGCACGGCCGGGCTTGCAGGCCTGCACGGCCCAGGTGCTGTGTCAGCCTCTCGGCGGGCTCCGCGGCGTGTACGGCCTGGAAAGTCACATGGCGGTGGGACCGGCCCGCGCCCCTAACACTTCAGCTCTTCCCAGAGCCGGACCAGACGACCTAAGCCACTCACCTCAACGAAGAGCAACATGTCTGCTTCTGCTCAGCCCGATCGTTCACGCTGCCGCGACTCCAACTGGCTCACAGGCCCGGGCCCCAATCGGTAGGATAAGGACACTCGCCTTGCCCCTCCACCCGGCAGTGGACCCGGCTCCTCCCCCGCCGTCAGCCGCTGCGCCCTGACCCGCCCAGTCCCGCCTCCCTGGAAGGAACAACTGTTTCCGGTTCTGGAGGCAAACTGCTTCCGGAGCGGAGGTCCCGCCCACTCTCTGCGTGCTTCGCTCTGGTTTGGGTCTTCTCTGGCAGCGTAAGCGAAAGTGTGCGGTCCACGAAGCGAGCGGGCAGACGCCCTCGACGCCGCGCCGTCTGTGCCACGGGTTGTGTAAAACGCTCACCGACGCAATTTTTACTTCTTAACAACAAGCTGACCAACGCGCTCCTAACGCTAGCGCAGCTTCGTAGTTCAAAACCTACTCCGATTAAAGTGCGCCCGCCCTTGCTGATGACTACCCTCCCCAATTCCAACGCAAAAAAGTAAAAGAAAAAAAAAGTAGAGGGAGATAAGATACTATATATACATACTGTGGCTGAATCAGATTCCCTTAGATACAACTTTAATAGAACTTTGCCTCAGGCTCCTTGGGATCAGGTCTTCATTAACATAATGACGCTCCGCTGTGCTGCAATGCACTTCTAATAATAATTAGCCTAAGTCTCTTCTTTATTGGTGTTTTCATAATCAAATAAATAGTATACAAATATTTTAAATATTTTACTGGAGTTATTCTTTCCTTACCGGTCTCGTTTGCTCCAGTTTCAAGCATTTTTTTTTTAATTAAAAAGTTTTGTTTTGTTTTTTGAGACAGGGTTCCTCTGGGTTGTTCCTGGAACTCGCTCTCTAGACCAGGCTAACCTTGAACTCCTTTCTGCCCACTGACTGCTGGGACAACACCTTAAAGTGAGGTTTTCGTTTTCATTAACTCTTGATTGCTTTCTAATCCCTTTTTTTTTCAGTTTTTTTTTTTAATTAAATGCTGTATATGTTGGTGAACCAGGTGTGTGCATGGTGCACATGGAGGCCAGAAGATTGCCTGTAAAGGAGGCAGCAGCAGGTCCCTTGGAATGGGGAATGTTAGAGATGGTGAGCAGCTATGTCGCTGTTGGGAATTGAACCTAGGTCCCCTGCAAGAGAAGCCAGTGCTCTTAATCACCGAGCCATCTCTCCTGCTCTCCATTAAGAAAATAAGATTCCCTTTTATTATCTTTAATTATGTGTTATCTGAGTTTAAGTATGTGCACGTGAAAGGCGTGCCCTTGAAGGCCAGCAGCCACAGAGGCCCCTGGGCCTGGATTTACAGTGGTAGTGAGCCATCCTGTGTGGGTGCTTTCTTAATAGCCAGATCTTCTCTTCAGCCCCAAGGTCTTCCCCTTGTCTTTCGTAAAGATTTGTTTTCATCTCCCATGGATGGTTATTTGCCTGCACACATGCCTGGGAACTGAACCCGAGTCCTCAGCAAAAGCCACAAGTGCTCTTTACCACTGGCCCATCTCTCCAGGCCTAACCTTTCAATTCTCTCCTTTCTGTGTTTTTCTTTTCTTTTTTCCCCTCCCTGTAATGACACCTTAGTGTGTATCCCTGGCTGTTCAGGAACTCACTTTGTAGTGAGTTTGAGGTCGGCCTCAAACTCAGAGCTCCTCCTGCCTGTGCCTGTTTAGTGATGGGATTAAGGCATGCACCACCACACCCAGCCCCAACTTTTCTTTCTTAATCCATATAATCCCCTTTGCTTTGCCTCACAAGAGAGAGAGAGAGACTTTTTCACATTGATACCAAATTCTATTTTCATCATTAATTTAATTGCTGATATTTATGCTTTAGAGCCTCCTTAATTGGCTCACCAGGAGACTCCCACTGTTTTTTTATTTTAATTTTAGAACATTTATTTTATGTATGTGAGTACATTGTACACTGTAGCTGTCTTAAGACACATCAGAAGAAGGCATCAGATCTCATTACAGATGGTTGTGAGTCACCATGTGGTTGCTGGGAATTGAACTCAGGACCTCTGAAAGAGCAGTCAGTGCTCTAACCACTGAGCCATCTCTCCAGCCCGACTCCCATTAAACTTAGTTTCAGATATTTGATCACACTGTGAATCCCGAGGTTGTGTTATTTACTGGAAAAAAAAACAAAACACATTCCTAGTGGTGGTGTCGTTCAGCCCTTAGTACACACCTTTAATCCTAAACAGTGAAGGTAAAGTTAGTTTGTCGAAGCACTCAAGTTTGAAAGTGATGTCTGATTGAGTGGCAGACAGAGTGACAATCACAGAATAGGACATGTCCAGTTCTCTCAAGAACAGTCAAGAAAGGGAAGCAACTTGAGGAAGCAATGCAGAAAGAGGAAGGGGGCAGCTTTACTGAGACAGTTGTGCCCGGACAGGCTGGAGAGAGAACGAACTAGACACAGGTGAAGACAACTAACCCAAGAATGAGGAGTTAGAAGATTAGAGCACGCTGGCAAAGTGAGTTTGAGGCCAAGCAGAGTAATCAATAAGAAACGGAGAGAAGTCGATCTGAATCAGTCAATATGGAGAGGACTTTAAACCAAAACAGCTGAGTTAACCAGCGCCCCTAAACTCAGAAAGAACTAGGAAGGGGTGAGCTTATTCAGAGCAAGTATCTGAGGCTGAGAACACTCTAGGCCTAGATAAGACTGTGCGCATGCTAACGACAGGACTCAGCCTAGGTTAATAGAGGCAGCAAGCCTCAGAGTCACGTACTTCAGGCAAATAAGTTATATTTACAAAACTCTTTCCCACTAGGATAGAAACTTTAGCACTTACCTCCAAGTCATGACATTTTTAGTTTCTTCATGAAAATTCTATGCTATGGTCTTCTTGGCTTAGGGTAATCACAGCAACATAGTAGTATCTCAACAAATGTTTTCAAACTGAAAGGGAAGGATTTTAAAACTTGCCTTTAAAAGGCTTCATATCCAGTTGCCAGTTCATTCCAAGCTGCATGGGAAAGATACCAGAATGAGAGAAATAGTACTGAGTTACTTCAGTTGACAAGCTTTGTGAACAGCTCCCGGAAGAGTTGTACCTTTCTCTCTGTAACATATAAGGGCTTTAAGACTTTCGTAATTTGACAAGGGTAGGAAGTTCTGAGTCTTCCGAACATCCTTAGTAAAGTCTGTGCCATGATCATCTGTAAGAGAGGAGAGAAAACAAGGGCTGTAGGGGTCCCGGGTGAAGTCAGCAGCCGCAGACAATGCTCTGGATGTTAGCAGATGTGCTTAGCGAGAGATCCACTTCCAGGCAGTTTCTCCAGGATAAATAGCAGAAAAGCATCGGAAATGCAAGGGAAACAGAAGCCAGCTCCATGGCATGTTCCCGAGATTACCAACCAGCGCTCACAAAAGGAGAGATCTCCTCTTCAGTGGTGTGCCGTTTAAGAAGTTATGTGGGGACAGAGAAACGTGCCACAACCTTTTCTTCCTTTCTTTTTTTCTTTCTTTCTTTCTTTTTTTTTTTTTATGAGGTGGGGTCTCATTCCGCAACCCAGGATGAACTTGAACTCTCAGCAGTCCTCCAGCCTTTACACCCAAGTGTAAATTACATGTCTGAGCCACTGTTCCTAGTTGACAATGGCATCTTAAAGAGAAACTTTTCATTTGATCTGTATGTGTTTATTAACTTTTTAATTTACTGGCTACCTGGGGTCTGAAGCAGGAAGACCTTGGCCAGTGAGATGGTCACCCGTCAAGTCCCCAGGAACCATACAACAGGAAAATGACTCCCAAAAGCTTTATACACACACACACACACACACACACACACACACAAATCAAAATCAGTCAATGTAGTATGTAATTTTAAGAAATGAAACTCAAGACCAGTCTGGACAACAGAGTTACTGCGAACCCAGAGGAGCGGAGCCGGGTGTACAGCTCAGTGGTCGAGAGCCTGTGGGGCCTGCATGAGCCCAGCGCTCAGTCACTGATAGTGTGCAGAAGGATAGGAGGGAAAAGGAAGGAAAAGCAGCTACTTCATGACTTGGCTTCTCTCTCCCTATGAACTGAAGCACCTGGTTTGTGCTCTGTTGAAGTCTTGAGAGGACTCAACCCAGGACTAATTTTACAATGTTTCCAACAAGGAATCCACATTAGCAAGTTTTTGTGGAGCGCTTAAACTCCAGGGCAATCATTTTTAAAAATATGTAGAATCTATCAAATGATACTATAAAGTGGATGAGACCATTAACACAGAAAAACCACGTAAAGATAGGCGGGGTTTGGCACTGCCAATCCATGTTCACCGTTACCTCTGAACTAGGATCAAGGAGGCAACACAAACTGGGAAGAACGGAGGGGACTCAACTTTCTTTCTAATGTTGGTTCCGTTTGTAAAGTTACCTAGCTAAGCATGGTCATGCACACCTATAACCCCAACGCCTGAGCTGCCCAGAGAAGCATACCCCTTCTTGGGTAGAAAGCAGCCCCTAATGTTCCCTTCAAGTTTGCAAGTCAGCGAGGAGACCCCAAAGCTTGTCAGGCTCTTAAAACAAAACAAGACAAGAACACAGCAGTAAGGGAAACTGGGGATCTTCAAAACACCTTCAGAGTTATCAAGTGATAGAAAAGTTATGGGGAGATGAGGAGCTCGTAGGACACTATTCCCATATAGGCTTAAACCTATTTCAGCAGAGTCCAGGAAGATAGAAGAGATTGGACGTTGGGTTCTAACACCTAGAATGTAATTCTTCAGTGCAGAGCGATGTCTTCCGTTCCTTCTAACATTCCTGCTGCCCAGTGTCTCTTCTCCTCCCCATTCTACAGCCACATAGAATGCCGAGTTCTTTACACAGATGAAGTGTCCCCAAACATTCTAGTCAATGATAGTGTCACAATGGGTCTTCTAATGGCGTCATCCAGATGCCTTCCAGTTTGTCCAAGTCAGGTTAGCCATAACCTCAGGACTACTTGAGGCTTCCTGGTGGACACCTATTAGCATTTACCTGTAGTCTCTGAAAGAAAAAGGAAAACAAAACAAAACAGAAGGAATACAAGGAAATCGCCAAAATGTTCAAACTGTCTGCCAAAAATCGAAGTCATGTCTATGAATCTGATTCAGATGAGGACTCCAAGGACTATGACACCCTGAGAAGGCCCAAAGGCAGCTCTGAGAAGTCAATGAGCTTGCAGTTTGAAATCCCAGCATCCGTTCAGGCCATCATCAGTAGGATTGAGGAATCGCAGTCAATTCGGGCCAAAGAGGTGAGCAGCCGATCCATTTACAGACTTCATTCGGCTTTGTATGACTTTGTACAGCCAGGTGAATATTTTTGTTTGTTTGAATGGAAAAAAATTTTACACTCAAGATAGTTGACTGAATTTTAGGTGACTGACTTCAGGTGACACTGTTACCACACTGACTGTGGATAGATAGCAAGATCCAATTCTCTGTCAGCCTTTCACACCAAAATTGTTCTCACAAATTAAGAAGTCAGTCGATCTGGCGATGATAGTGTATATCTGTAAGTTCAACACTCAGGAGGAAGATGAAGGTAGGGAGATTTTGATCTTGCGTTCAAACTTGTGGCCCAGTTGTTCTGAATATTAATGAGACTTGGCTTTAAAAAAAAAGTGTGTTTTGTGGAAATAGCTCAGCTGGTTGGGGCTCTGCCTGCCATGCCTCACACCTGAAGCTGCTCCCCAGAACTACTTGTCCAACTGCACTCTGGCCTCCACACATATAAGTGGCCCTTTCTCTCCCCTACAATTAAAGATATAACTGTGATTTTAAAAATAAGTTAAAGCTGACATTGGAGTGCAGTGACAGAGCATGAGGTGAACTCTGGGCTCCACTCCAGACTTCCACACAGGGGACAGAGGAAAGGTCAGTAGCCTTGCGACTGCCCTCCACACGGAATTCCCTGTTCCAGTTTCCCACAACCGCCAGCCCAGCGTTTGCTCTTAACAGCTTTATTGGTGGCCTTAGTTACTTTTCTATTGCTGCCACAATCCAAGGCAAGTTGGAAAAGGAAGTGCTCGGTGTGCGGCTCCTAGTTGGAGAGGGTGAGAGTCTGTGATGACAGGGCAAAGGCAAGGCGGGGACCGGCGGAAAGCTTGTATGTTGACCTGCAAGTTGGAGGCGGGGAGAGGACCAGCTGGGGTTGGTGTGGGCTTTTGAAACCCCACAGGCCATAAAAAATATTCAAATATATGAGCCTATGGGCCCTTCTTGCTCAAACCACCACACTCTACTCCTTGGTCTCCATAGGCTTGCAGTTGCATCAGAATACAAAATCCAGGGAGTCCAGCTTCAGAGGCCCCCATCCCCTTTTATAGTCTTAACACTGCTTAGGAGTCCAAAGCTCAAAGTCTCTTCTGAGATTCAAGGCAAACTGTAACACCTCTTAACTGTAACGCCCCGTAAGGTCAGGATAGAAAAGCAAAGTGCATACTTCCAGTGCACAGTGGCAAAGAGCATGCACTGCCATTGTAAAAGATGAACGGCAGCAGAGGGAGAAAACACTGGACAAAGCAAACTCAAAACCCCATGTCTGATATCAGAGGCCTTAGATGGCTCAGCCCTTCCAGCTTGCTGATTGCAACACGCTTCCCTCTTGAGCTGGTACCTCTCCCTGTCTGCAGCTCTCCATGGCGGATGTCTCTGGCTCTGGCACCTCCAACCTTGTGGGGTCTCCAGTGAAATCCAGGCTCCATTCTCACAGTCTCTTTCTCTCTCTCTCTCTCTCTCTCTCTCTCTCTCTCTCTCTCTCTCACACACACACACACACACACACACACACTGGCATTGCAGGGCCTCCCCTTCACATGCCTGGATTCAATGGCTTTCCTTAACTGTGGAGGGAGAGAGTTCATAGCCCCGTTACACATGAATCCTTCATGACTCTAAAGTCAGAAGCACATTATTGACACCAAAAATTTCTTGGTTGTGCATTTTGAAGCTGGCCTCTTCTCCTCTCTCTTCCTCCTCCTCTTCCTCTTACTTCAGACTGTACATTTTATTTCTTCTTGTCCTGCTTGTTCTTTGTCTTCATAGACCCACATGAGTGGTTAATAACTGAATAAAAACAAAGAAAGAAAAGGAAGACATGACTGCTCCTAAGGGACTGAGGTCTTTATTATAAGGGAGAGCACAGGCAGACATATCTAGGAGAATCCAAAGTCAACATGGCCACACCGAACAGAACTGGGCTATGTGAAGACACAGGTGGAGGGAGAGCAAGAGAGAAGCCATTGACCAAGATGGGTGGCCTGGACCAAGTGACTGTTCAAGAGACCAAAAAGGCAGAAGGGCCCAAAAGGGTCAATGTGGCCAAAATGTCTAGATTATATAAGGAAGAGCTGGGGTAGGGGCAGCCCAGAAGCAGGTGAGGTATGCCAAGGAAAAGGACCCAGTAACAGGTAAGGACTAAGGGGTGCTAGGAGAACCCGCCTGCCAGAGTCCCCTTTGAGATGTTAACAAGCACCTCATCCAGTTGTCCCAGGTTTGAGAGCTAATATCCACAAGAGAATGGATCTCCTCCTCAAAAGGAATTATTAGTCCATGACTTTTAAATTGAGCTGAGGCAGATTCTTGGGACCAGAGCAGAAGGAAGCCATGTTCTTTGCCAAAATATCACAAGAATGGCTTCTAGCAGAGATACTGAGATACTAATCTCGTTCTGCTATGCAACCTCTTGAGTTGGGCATCCACAGCCCAACTGCTCTCAGTGCTGCTGTTGTCCAAGCTCCTCCTAGCATAGCTCCTAAGCCCTGTTCATGGTATTCAGTCTCTTTCCTAGTCCAAAGTCCCAGAGTCATGCTTCCACGGCCCTCCAAACGTCGTCGGCATGGTCAAGACTGTCAGAGCTCTACCCAATCCTCTTCAGCTTCTTACTTTTCTATTTCTGTGGTAAGACACCATGACCAGGAACTCACACAAGAAGTGCTTGCAGTGTCAGACAATTGGAGTCCATGATGGTGGAGCAGAGGCACAGTGGTAGGAACAGTGGAGACCTTACATCTCGATAAACCGGTTGGAGGCAGTGAGTGCTTTCAAGGCTGCTTCTAGTGACAGCTCCTCCCTGGTCACAGCCTCTTCTCTCTCTCTCTCTCTCTCTCTCTGTCTCTCTCTTTCCCTCTCTCTCTCTAATTGAAAGAAATTGGGGGCTGGAGAGATGGCTCAGTGGTTAGAGCACTGACTGTTCTTCCAGAAGTCCTGAGTTCAAATCCCAGCAACCACATGGTGGCTCACAACCATCTGTAATAGGCCCTCTTCTGGTGTGTCTGAAGACAGCTACAGTGACTCATATAAATAAGAAAATAAAGCTACTAGAAAATACTGGTTTTCCCTTTGTGAGCAGGATAGCTTTGCAGATAGCTTCTCGGCGTTGGAACCCATGTCTACTTTTCCCCTTCAGTGCGGGTTCCTTGTCTGGCCTGAACCTGTGCAGGTCCTGTTCACAATGCCACAGTGTCTATGAGTTCACGGGTGCATCAGTCCTTTTGATCTGGAAAAGAGTGCTCCCTCGGAAGCATCATCCCTCTGCCTCCCAAAGTCTGCCCCTCCCCTTCCAAGTAGTTCCCTGGGCCCTGAGGGGAGGGGACTGAGTGCCCCAGCCGCTCTGGCTCTCTGTGCATTGTCCTGTCTGGGTCTCTGTGTTAACTCCCATCTTCTATAAGAGGAAGCCTCTGTGATTGTGGCTGAGCCATACACTGATTTGTGTGTAGCAGAATGTCATTAGGAGTCATGCTATTTCTATGGTCCCTTTAACACAACAGTCGTAGTTGATTTTCCCCAAGGCCCATGGCCTGTCCAGACTCAGGTCTTGAGCACTCTAGCGCTATCAGGCATGGTTTCCGTCCTATGAGTGGAAGGCCACACTTCTTAAGCCTTCCTGAGGACCTAACAACTGAGAACTGACTATTCAAACATATGAGCCCATGGAGCCATTTTCCTTCTTCCTTTCTTTCCTTCTCTCTTTCTTTTTTTTTTTTTTTTTTTCTTTTTAAAGACTTTATGTTTCGTTACAGGTGGTTGTGAGCCACCATGTGGTTGCTGGGATTTGAACTCAGGGCCTCTGGAAGAGCAGCCAGTGCTCTAACCACTGAGCCATCTGTCCAGCCCCCCATTTTCGTTCAAACAACTACATTGTTGTCGTTGTTTCTATCATGGATAAACTATATATTTTTTTAAAGTAAACAAGTTCTGACATATATTAAAATTGATGGAAGTGTCAGCTGAGTCAGCTCCCCCTAATTTCCTGATTTGTTGTGTTTTGTTTATTTGTTGTTTGGAGACAGGATTTCTTGTAACAGCCCTGGCTGTCCTAGAGTTCGCTTTGTAGAGCAGGCTGGCCTTGACACACAGAGACTCAGCTGCCTCGGCTGGGATTAAAGGTGTAGCCACCGGCCTTGATGCCTTGTGATCCTCCCAGATACCTCTGCTCGCTTCCACCCCAGTTTCCAGCTAACCTGGAGTCTGTCCGCTGTTCTATAGAGTAGTCTGCTTAGTCTTCATTTTATATAAAGAAATTATTTTCTTCTACCTGAGTTCCTGTGTGTGTGTGTTCAAATCCAGCTTTAATATGGCAGTTTGGCATTTTGGTAGCAGTACACAGTCTTTGATTCTGCTCATGAGAGAGAATAGGCATCATTTTATACTTTTTTGTAGGTGATTTGGGTACGCACATGATTCTGTGTCCTTCCTACGTCAGTTCATTACCAGCTGCTAAATCACATTAAGTTGTTTTTTTTTTTTTAAGATGTCTTTATTTATTATATGTAAGTACAGTGTAGCTGTCTTCGACACACCAGAAAAGGGCATCAGATCCCATCACAGATGGTTGTGAGCCACCATGTGGTTGCTGGGATTTGAACTCGGCTTCTGGAAGAGCAGCCAGTGCTCTTAACCACTGAGCCATCTCTCCAGCCCACATTAAGTTTTTTAAATTTTCAATAGAAAGACATTTGTAAAAACAAGCTTCACAAATAAAATCTACATATTCAAAAAGTTACCCTAAACTATCAGGAATATATAAAGCATATTAAAGATACCTGTGTTAAAACTCTTAAATTTATTTTATTATTTCATGTATATGATATTTTCATGTGCTCCACATACATGCCTAGTGTTTGCTGAGGTCAGAAGAGGTTATCAGATCCTCTAGAACCAGAGTTACAGAGGATCGTGAGCTGCCACGTAGGTGCTGGAAATCAAACTTGGGTTCTCTGCAAAGAGCAGCCAGCGCTCTTACCCTTTGAGTCATTTCTGTAGCCTCAAGACAGCAACATCTACCCGTGCTCCAGGTTTCAGAGCAAGCATCTGATGTCTGTGCATCCTTGCCATGACTGACGAGTAGTTTTGGTTCAGAGACCGTACCGTTTCCAAAGCTTTAAAGCTCTCCTCTGAAGTCCAGCTGTGGTGGTGCACACCTTCAGTCCCAGCACTCGGGAGAAAGAGGCAAGCAGATCTCTGTGAGTTCCAGGCCAGCCAGGGCTACAGACTGAGGTTCTGTCTCAAACAAAACAAAAACCAAAACCAAAAAACAAGCATGTAAATAAACACATGTATTGAAGAAACAAAACCAGTTAACCAAATAAAAACCAACCAACAGCACTTTGGAAGCCACAGTAAAGCATCAGTGGACTTGGACGACAGGACATGCTGCATTTTAGCCTTTAACAGCAGACCGTTTCCACTGAGGGGATCCACCCGGGTAGCTGCTTCTCAGATGGCCTGATTTCAGGGTCTGGAGGAAAGCCTTCCTCTGTCACTCCGCAGACCTGGAAACAAAACCTTAGAGGGTGTGGTGCTCCTACAACCTCACCTTTGCCGTGGAATGGCGGGGTGACTGGGCTCTTGTGCCTGGTTCTTTGGTCAGTGGCACAGTATGTCCTGAGGATCCAGCGAAGGCTCTCAGAAGGCCCTGCATGGCCGATAGTTACTGCCCACAGCACGCCCTTGTCTGGCAGCCTATAGAAAGCAGACTCACAATCCAGGCACAGCCGATTTCCCAAAAGGTTCTTCCAAATTTCTTGTTTCTCCTACATGCCATATTTTTTTTATATCAACTTGACACAAGCTAAAGTCATCTGAGAAGGGAACCTTAATTAGGAAAATGCCTCCAATTAGGAAAAGGCCAATTTTAAGTGACACTGGAGGATCAAACCCAGCAGTTTATGCTAAGCATGGTGACTGTTCTCTGTTGTCAGCTTTACTACATCTGAAATCAACTAAACCCCGTGTCTGGGTATACGTGTGAAGGGTGTTTTCTTTTTCCTTTTTGTTTTGTTTTTCCAGGCAGGGTTTCTCTGTGTGGCCCTGGCTGTCCTGGAAGTCATTCTGTAGACCAGGCTGGCCTGAAATTCACAAGAGAGCTGTCTGCTTCTGTCTCCCAAGTGTTGGGATTAAAGGTGTGTGTCACCACCACCCGCTTATAGGCTACCTCCTCAGGATTCCGGCACATGCTGAGACATCTAGCTCTGTGGACCGAGCAGTGACTGGAATCTTGGAACTAAATTTGGTCGACAGCCATTTTTGGATCAGCTGGACTGTAAGCCTATCAGCCATTTTAACTGTCCGGTAGATTCTTTCCTTACATCCAGTTCCACTAGAGAACCCTGACACGTACACAAGGTGTGCTCTATCCACTGAGACCCATTTCCACCTCTCACAAGTGTTCTGCTTCCATCTTCTGTCCCTCCCTGCTAAGGTCCTTTCCCTCCTTGGTCTCCTTTCTGTTTTCAAGAAGTATAGTAATACCCACACATATGTACATATATATACATGTGCACACATACATACACACACATACACACACATATTTGAGACAGGATTTTTCACTAAATCAGAAGGTTACGGTTTCAGCTAAGATGGCCGGCTAGCTCTGCTCCTCAGTATTGGGGTTATAGGCATGCTTAGGTTAGCCAGGCTCTGCTTTGAGGTGGATTTGTACCCCGATTCTCGTGTGTACACAGCAGTGCTCTTACTCTCTAAGCCTCTACTGCACTTTTCAAAATACTTTATCTTTGTGCCAGGTGGTGATGGTGTACGAGTTCAGTCCCAGCGCTCAGGACACAGAGGCAGGTAGATCTCCATGGGTTCAAGGCCAGCCTCCTCTGCAGAGTGACAGAGTCCTAGAGTGTTCTAGGACAGCCAGGGCTAAACAAAGAAACTCCAGACAAACAAACAAAAAGCCCCACCTTATTTTTGTTTCAGGAAGTCAGAATTTTGTGTAGCTCTGGCTGGCCTTGAACTTACTAAGCATCCAGGGATGACCCTGAACTCCGGTTTCTCCTGCCTTCCATTTCCTCTGCCACCAGCTGTGACATTACAGGCGCGTGTCACCACAGCTGGCTTCAAAATGCGTTCAACTTGTCTTTGATTTCTTCAAAACTATATTCATAAATATAGTCGTTTTATATATGAAATATATACGAAATTATATACAAAATAAATACAAAGCCATAACTATTTACGAAAATTATGGTCGTACTTTAAAATTAATGTGGATATGAGTAAATAAAAGGAAATTAGTTATGATTTCATGCTTCTCGATGCTTAAGTCCTAGGTCAGATTTAACTTGAGGTAGATGGACCTTATGTCCGAGTTAAGCTGAGTAAGTGTGAAAGCTGCAAACAGCTGGACACAAACTCAGCTTTATTGTAGCGACACTAGATACAACGAGAAGCATTAAGTCTGCTTTAAAATTTTTATTTCTATTTTATGTGTCTGCATTTGTTTTGCCTGCATGTATGTCTGTGTGTGGGTGTCAGATCTTAGAGTTACAGACAGTTGTGAACTGCCATGTGGGTGCTGGGAATTGAACCCTGGTCCTTTGGGAGAGCGGCCAGTGCTCTTGCCTGCTGATCCTCTAGTTTGCTTTTCTTTTGCTGTGATAAAGACCATAAGCAAAAGCGACTTGGGGAGGAAAGGGTTTCTTTGGTGTTTAGGTGACCAGCCCTTCATCAGGGGAAGCCACAGCGGAACTCAAGGCACCAACCTGGAGGTTAGAAAAGCTGTTTAGTGCGGCTGGAGAGATGGCTCAGAGATCCTGAGTTCAATTCCCAGCAACCACTGGTGGCTCACAACTTCACTTCCCTGTATGACTCAGGACCGCCTTCCTAGTGCTGCTCTCACCATGCCTCTAAGGCTGGCCTGGAGAGGGGTCTGATTGAGGCAGTTTCCTCAATGCTGTTCTCTCTTCCCAGAAACAAGAGGAGGAGGGAGGAGCCTCAGATGAGATCAGGCTGTAATCGAGCCAGGAAGCAGAGCTGCCCTATGCCCTCTGCATCAGCCCCACCGCTAGGATCCTGCCTGCACTGCTTGTGATGGGGAACTGTTATATGGGACTGAGAGTGAAGTAAACCTTCTTTCTCAAGTTGCTTTTGGTTGTGGTGTATGGTCACAGCAGTGGTAACCCAAAGACACAGATGACCCTATTGTGCCAAGCGGACGGACAACTAATCAGCACATGTGCCCAGGCTGGCCCTAAGATTCAAGTTCACCTAGCCAGTCACCCCAAAGCTGAGGTTAACTAGCAAGACTGTGGAAACAGGACTGAGGGTTGGGGGTGAGAGGGGAGTCACGCGTCTAATCCCAGGAACTCGGTTTCCGGGAACCAGCATCAGGCTGCAGATGTGAGGTTATTGTCCGGCCCATAAGCTTATGTCCAGTGTTTGAGCCAATCGTACCCCACCTCACCGTGCTCCAATGAAAGCCGTGCTTAATGAGGTAACTCAGGAGTGAGGACAGTATTGTCACCTGGGTTGACTTCCATGAAAATGGGACGCAGCCACCCCCCTGGCCTGGGTTCTCTTTTGCTGGCTCATCGACGTTCGGGATCTAACGCTGTGCACTGCAGCTCAGGGCTCGGAGGGTCACCAGAGGCCTGCGGCGCCTCATCCTCCATCCCACGCTTTTCCTTCACAAGGTTGACCTCTGTGCCCCGCCCCCCACCAAGACTTTTAAGAATTTTTTGAAATTCGATTTTTATTTATCTGCTTTATGTTTGGGTGTGTGTTTGTATGTCCTGGCCATGCATGTTGTGGTCTGAACACAACTTACAGTTCAGAGAAAGATTTCGTTCTCTCCGTCCACCCTGAGGTTGGCAGAGGCACATCTCACAGCTCCGAGTGAGTCTGCCTTATATTAATTACCGACATCCTTAGAGTAAACATGGCCCAAACTTATTTTCAAACCAGTACGCTATTCCCCCCTTTTATAGGATGTGATCTGGCAGCTGGCTGATATAATGAACAATGTGCAGCTGATCATGACTCGGTATAACATTGACATCTCGTCCCCTGGGAGGAAGGGCTCCATCTCAGAAGCCCAGAAGAGGAGGAGGAAGACTTTCTTAGAAAAGATTTCCACATACATGGACAATGTCGATGTTAGAGAAAGGACTCTCTCCAAGATTCTGTCCTGGCTGGAAGGATGGAGTAAGTGTCTAGAAGGGTCCAGAGGGGAGGGACAACGTTAAGGAAAGAGCTGAGAGGTTAAATCAGGAGGGACATGGAAGGACTGGCCACATCAAGGAAGAGGGCCCAGCTATGCTGTTTTGTTTTCATAACTTACCAATTTAACTGTTTGGGTTTCTGTTCCAAGTCTCTCCTATGAAAGGGAGAGGGCTCATTATAACAGTAATGGAAAGGTTTGTTTCCTCCATAAGACGGTTTTCTTTTGTTCTCGTCAAGATTTTATTCTGTCTGAGGTGGCCGCCATCAATATGGATGAGTATCTGCACTGGAGTGCGAAGATGGAGTTGATGCCGGAGATGCTGAAAAGGGTCAACAATAACGTCGATTCTGTGATTCGCATGACCTTATTCCTCATCGAGGAAAAGAGGAAGCTGAAGAAAAAAACATGTAAGTGTTCTTTGTAATACTTGGGAATGGAGTTTAGCTTTTTTGCCAAGATACATCTCTAGTGAGGGATGGAGAGATGGCTCTGTGGCCAAGAGCACTGAATGTTTTTCCCAGAGGACCTGGGCAACATTCCCAGAACCCACATGGTGGCTCACAACCATCTGTAGCTCTGGTTCCAATGGGAAACAATGCCTTCTTTTGGTTTCCTCAGGTACTGCATGCACATAGTACACAAACATGTATGCAGACAGAACTCTCATCCACAAAATAATAGTAGACGAAAATGTATTGAGGTATAAACAGCCACTCTCAGACGATCCTCCACCTTTGGTGAAATAACTTGAGCCCTTTATTTCGTGTGGACAGGGTCTATATGAACCTTGGAAAGTGGGTGGGATTTAGGGGTAGATGTTTATACTGCTCAGTTTGAGATGTTAGTGATGCTTTATTTGCATGGGGAAGGACTCCTGGTGCTGTGTCACATGACTGGTCCTCTCATCTGTGTGTTGTGGTTACTTGGTCTAGAACAGGTAGAGGCAGGTAAGGAGCGGCTCCACTCCTGCCATCTCAAATCTTTGAGTTTCCCAGGGTTTGAGCTCATTCAGCCTTTCCAGTTCTTATGACAGTCTGGTGGCATGGCCCTCTTGCCAGCTTGTGGGTTTTTGTTCGGTTGAGACAGAGTCTTGCTATGTAATCCAGGCTGGCCTAGAACTTGAGCTTCTCCCTCACAGCCTTCTGGAGGCTGGGTTGTAGAAGTGAGTTCTTACATCTTCCTGTTATGGGTGGTTTGTTCTGCCTGCCTCTTCAGCAACATTGTAGCACCCAATCCTCTCTGTTAAGCCTTCAATGAGTTGTCAGATTTACCACATCTCATTGTCCTGTTGGTGGCTATTTGAATGTTGTCCCTGTTTGACTTTTTTGAATAATGCTGCCGTGAACACACGTGTAAGTTTCTTCGAGGCACATGGCTTCATCTGTGTGCATGTACTGTACTTACCAATGACAAAATTTGCTTGGTCACACAGCAAATCTGCTTTCTGAAGTGGCTGTGGTGTTCTCCCTTTCTGTCTGTAGTGGAGGAAGGCTCTGGTGTTTCCACATCCTCAACCCCACCAGAAGAGACATTCCCTGGGGATTTACAGTGCATTTCACCCATAAGTAGAGAGGCTAAGCAACCGGTGCTTTTGTGACATTTCTCTAGCTGCTTTGGGGGAAATGTTTATTAAATCCTTTTTGCATCGTGGTGTTGTTTTTTATTAACATAGAGTCTCAAATAGCCCAAGCTAGCCTTGAGCTTCCTAGGTAGCTAAGGGTGACCTTGAACCTCTAATCTTCCTGTCACTACCTCCCAAGTCCTGGAATTACAGCACCATATTTAGTTCATCTTTTATATGTCTATAAGCTTTTCCTTATTTTTTATGTTATGGGTGTTTTGCCTGAATGTATGTCTGCACAGCGCTGGCTTGATGCCCACGGAGACCAACTAGGACTGGATGAACATGAGTGGCTGTGGGCTCCATATGGGGCCTGGGAATTGAAACCGGAACCTCCTAGAGAACAGCCAGTGCTCTGAACAGCCGAGCATCTCTGCAGATCCTTTTATTCTTGAGACATGTTTTCCCTGTGTACCCCGGCTGTCTTGGAACTCACTCCGAAGATGAGACTGGCCTCAAAGTCAGAGATCTCCCCATCTCTGCCTCCCAAGTGCTCACCTCCCCTTTATTTTTTAGCTGGACATAAAATTATAGTTTGAGGACTCCGAGTGGGATTCCTATGCACCATTGTTCTGTCTGGAGAAGACCTGTGACAGTTGTGCTTTCGGTTTTGAATGCGTGAGTTTATAAAACATGCAACGAGCAAATGAAACAGACTAGCAACAGCAGTCAGATGGAGTGCAGTCAGACAGGAAACATCAGTCCACATAGCCACTGGCCTGATTGAAAAGTAAGCCAAGTCTGGGTGGTGGTACACACCTTTGGTCCCTGTGCTCGGGAAGGCAGAGGCAGGCTGATCTCTGTGAGTTCGAGTCCAGCCTAACAGCCAGGGCTACATAGAAAAACTTAGTGAAAACAAACAAACAAAAACAAAGGAAGGAAAGAAGGAAAGGAAACTGAATCCAGGTGTGGTGGCCATGCCTTTAATTCCAGCTGAAGCAGGTGGATCCGTAAGTTTGAGATTAGCCTGGTCTTAAGAGCTCTGGGCCAGCCAAGACTACATAGTGAGACCCTGTTCCCAACACGCATAAAAGGAAAGCAAGCCATGGAAAACATTGTCAATCAAGGCTTGCGACATCAAGAAGAGGTTGACTAAGGAAGATGAGGTAGCCTTTTCTACTGTGCTTTTTCTATGTGGATGACTTTCCAGCTTTCATTTGGCGGTCTAGATGTGTTTGCACAGTAAGATCCTTTCTCAGAGTAAGGAACTGCAGGACCCTCTGCCCCAGCTACTTCCTGAGACATCACCAGTGCCTGAGGCACATATTTAGAAGTTCAACAATATATAATATTTTAAAATATAATATTTTAAAAGATTAACTTTCCCCGTGTATTCATTTGTGGGTGTGCACTTGTATGTGGCACCCATAAAGCCCAGAAGCAACAGATCTCTGGAGTTAAACAGGTGGTTGCAAACTGCCTGATGTGGATGCTGGGAACCAAATTCAGGTTCTTTAGAGGACAGTGACTTCTTAACTGCTGATCTATCTCTTCATCTCCCAACAAGAAGCTTTTTATAGGTTTAATTTTTTTTTTTTTTTTTTTTTTTTTGAGACTGGTTCTAAGTAGCTCTGACTATCCTAGAGCTTGATAGGTAGACCAGGCCGGCCTCAAACTCACAGAGATTCTCCTGCCTCTGTCTCCTGGATGCTGGGATTAAAGGCGAGTGCCACCACACCTGGCCTAACAATATACTTTTATGATTATTGTTCTATCTTGCTGGCTAGTGGATATTTGTGGGGCCCAAGATGCACACACACACACACACACACACACACAAACTAAATACCAGGAGCTACATCTAAATATCAAGAGGCTTCTGGGAATGCAGTTGGGTCACGTGGGCAAAGTACAACTCTTTTTAAAATGTATCTACTAATTCTTATGTGTACAGGTGTTTTGCGTGTCTGTGTACCATGTTTGTAGTGGCTGTGGAGGCCAGGAGAGAGCGTCAGATGCTCTGACACTGGTTCATAGAAGGTTATAAGCTGCTGCCTCCATATGGGAATCAAACTCTTGGTCCACTGGGAGACCGGGCAGTGTTCTTAACCACTGAACCATCTCTCCAGCTCACCCACACCTCTACCCCATTTATTTCTATTTTTAAACAAAAGGCTCCAGGGTCCAGAATGGGAGCACATTCCCATAATCCCAACACTCAGAAGGTTGAGGCAGGAGGACAGTCCCAAGTTTGTGGCCAATCTGTCTACGTAGCAAGTTCCAGGCCAGTCAGAGTAACATAGCAAGACCCTGTCTCAGAAGAAAACAAAGCAGAATAACTTCAACCAAAGACTCTGCAGCGCTGCAACACAACACTGCACCACCGCCTCAGCCATCCGTAAAGCAAGAGCAGGCCTTCATCAGGGGCTGAGTGTGCACACCCTGTACCCTGGGAATTCTCAGCCACGGGAACTCGGAGGGACGGACTTCCTGTCCTTTACAAGCTGCAGCATCGCAGACAAAGCTGTACTGTTTGTTTTAGATCAGTCAGGAGAGCCACCTATAGCCTTGTTCTTTATGTGGGTTTGAAGAACCCATCTGGGCCATTTCCTCCTGATCCACAGGTCACTTTTGGTCTCTCTTTTTGTAAAGATTTACTTACTTTTATTTTATGTGTAGGGATATTTTCCTCCATATGTGTGTGCGTACCACTTGTGTCCTCTGAGGCCAGAAGAGGGTTTTGAACACCCTGAAACTGGAGTTATGAACAGTCATGAGCTGCCATGTAGGTGCTGGGCAATCTCTCTAGTATCTGGTCTTAGGAAGCAAGGGTGTTAGGAAAAATAAAAGAAAATTCAGTTTTTATTTGGGAATGTTATCATTTATTTTTAAATGGACTTTCTTTCCTCTCTCTCTCTCTCTCTCTCTCTCTCTCTCTCTCTCTCTCTCTCTGTGTGTGTGTGTGTGTGTGTGTGTGTGTGTGTGTGAGCATTTTTAGGTTGTGAGGGGAACAGAGCAGAGTTCTTGTATGCTGTCTCATTGTTTCCCCTCAGCAGTGTCTTGTATTAGTGGACAGTGAGGATGCTCAGTGGGAAGAGCCTGATCTTCCCGAGTGCTCACTGCTCACGGCCTCGCTGTACACAGTTCCAGCGCATCTGATGTCCTCTTCTGTTTTCCACGGATACTCACGGCCTCGCTGTACACAGTTCCAGCGCATCTGATGTCCTCTTCTGTTTTCCACGGATACTCACGGCCTCGCTGTACACAGTTCCAGCGCATCTGATGTCCTCTTCTGTTTTCCACGGATACTCACGGCCTCGCTGTACACAGTTCCAGGGCATCTGATGTCCTCTTCTGTTTTCCACGGATACTCATGTGCCTTTGTTCATACATATACCTGCACACACAAAACAAATTAAACCTTTTAAAATATGTATCTTTAAAGTATCTTAAGAAGATTTAAGAAGTCAGAGTGGTGGCGGAGCACGCCTCTAATCCCAGCACTCAAGAGGCAGAGGCAGGAGGATCTCCGTGAGTTCCTGGACAGCCAGGGCTACATAGAGAAACTCTGTCTCAAAAAAAAAAAAAACCAAAAACAAAAATAAAAACAAAAACAAAAAACAAACAAACCAAGAGAGAAAGAGGAGGAGGAGAAGGGAGAGGAAGCAGCAGCCAGGAGTAAATATGGCTGCTCACACTCATAACTCCAGTACTTAAGAGATAAAGTCAAGAGGATCTAGAATTCAAGGCCAGCCTTGGTGACGTAGAGCAAGTTTGCCCTCATCTCAAAAGAAAAGAAGAAAGAAACCAATATATACTTGGGCCTCCTGGTCCTCCTCACCTACAGTCCCATTTTGCTTCGAATGTGGACACCACATTTCCTTTAGTTGTCATATCTGCTTGGCCTCCTCTTAGCTGCTAGAGTTTCTGAGACTTTCCCTTGTGTTGACATCCTTAGCAATTTTGAGTGTTAATGCCTAGGTAAAGTGTTAGGGCCTAGGTTACTGTTATGTGGCTAGCCATTGTAAGGAAACTTCCTCGTATGTTTCTACTGTTACTAGGAAACTTTCTAATGCTAAGTTGAACATATTCTGTTGTGTTCTGTGCCCTTGGAAACCAATCATGATGGAAGTCAGTAGAGCTGCTTTGTGTAGTGACCCACAATGAGCCTGGACTGTGAAGAAGTGTTTCCCTGAAGCAGACACAGGCAAAAGGATGTGAAAGGACTCATGATGAAGAATTCTTCACTAACAACATACAAGTATTGGTTTGCCTTATGTTGCATAGTTGAGCTCCATTTGCTGGAACTCCATAGAAACTTCTGGAGGTGTGCTGGTAGCTTCTTACCGCTTCCACGGACTTAGGGTGATGGGCAGAGTGATGTCAGCTGATACAAACTCGAGTTTTTCTAAGACAGACTCATGTGCTGAGGCAAGACCCGTGGAGGACACGTGATGCTTGGAGGGAGCATGGGCAGGACTCACTGGACTGTGGGAGGAGCTTGTAGAGCTAGCTCTGCAGTGCTTCTTGGCTCGAGTCTTCGCATAGTCATTGAGAGACACGCGGCAAAGAACTTCTCCTGGTGTCCCTGGTGGTCCTGGTCCCTCCGGCTGAGGCCTGGCTGTTCCTGCTAGGTCATGCCACTGCTGCTGCTATCCGACACTCCTGAACTGGACGGCTGGTGTATCCATGACGTGTTTGTGAGTGGATGGAGCTGCCGCTGCTGACCTGCAAACTGAACTGCCGAATTCCTCACAATGCAGATGGGAGCTGCTCCAAAGAGCCATTCCTAAACAGGTCCACTTCCCTTGAATCCTAGTAACCTTTCTTTCCCACTACCTCTGCTGACTGGTGATTTAGAAGGGAGGTTAAAGCATTTAAGAGTCATCATTCAAAGTAGGTCTTTGGGGCTAGAGAGGTGGCTCAGCGGTTAAGAGCACTGGCTGCTCTTCCCGAGGTCCTGAGTTCAAATCCCAGCAACCACATGGTGGCTCACAACCATCTGTAATGGGATCTGATGCCCTCTTCTGGTGTGTCTGAAGATAGCTACAGTGTACTCACATAGATAAAACAAATAAATCTTAAAAAAAAATAGGTCTTTGAAAAATCTAAGTTTATACTTACATTCAACAAACTACCCCTGTCTGACTGAGATAAGTGTTTGTGTGGTTTGCAAGGTAATTCCTAGACCCCAACAAGAAACAATCAGGTACATTATAGGATGCTCCTGACACACAAAGGGTCTCTTCACCATCTCCTGTCAAGGATCAGTCAGTAAAGCACTTGACACATATCCCCGGCACCTACATAAACACTAGAGCGTAGTAACGAAGTCTGTGGTCCCAGAGCTGGGGAAGTGGGTCATGGGCAGGGCCTCGGGGTTTGCTGGCCTGACAGTGTCACTGATTGATGAGACCCCACTTCAAAAACCAAAGTACAGCCAGGTGTGGTAGCACACATCCACGGTGATGCGCAGGAGGATCTCTGTGAGTTTGCGGACACCATGGTCTACATTTCTAGTTCTAGGCCATCCAGGTGACCCAACCTTAAAAAAAAAAAAGTTATTTCTCACCTTTCTTTCTTTTGGGAAGCATAATCTTCAGTGAAAAGTCTATATCAGTGGCCCATAGTTTAGGTAAGAAGAGCACAGCCACTGACCTTATATCTACATGTTATTTTACATTTGTGCATAGGAGGTTTGTCTCTTCTATAATTAACTTAGTCATTATCTATGGTAAAGTGAGATCATGGGTATTTCACTATATTTTAATATAACACACACACGTATATATGTATATATGTGTGTGTATGTGTTAGCTGATGTCAAGTTCTTTAGGCTTAAACATGGGCACAGAACAGCATAAGAGCAGAACGATAACTGCAATGTTTTGCTTTATGCTTTTCTTCCAGTAGCTCGAGGCACTCTCTGGAAAGCTTGGAAAGACCGGGCTATAAAGCGCCCTGCTACAGTGCAAGCTTTAAGACCAGATCAGATGATTTGTGACCAAATCGTCTTAGGTACTAAGGTTTCCGAAATCCAAAGCATGCTGCAGGAGCTCATCAGCACATCCATGTTCAGCAAGCTGGAAAACAGTGCCGTCAAGTACATGTCAGCAACACTGATAAATCTCTTCAAGGCCTTGAGTACTGTCAAGGAGGAACTAAGACTCATGAGCTTTCAAGCTACCAGTTCTTTTCTAAGTGAAGATGAAGGGTTAGAGAAAGAGAGCGACAACTCCCAGCAGGTCATCCAAGAGCTTAGTGAGGAGAATGAAGTTCTTCAGCAGAAGCTTAGAGAAGCCGAAGAAAAATGTGATCAACTCATTCGCATCAAAAATTATCTTGGGCGCCAGATGGTGCATCCAGTCACATCCTTGAAAACAGTAGTTATGCTGCCTCTACAGGTACCATACGTCAGCAGAGATGCCGCCATGGAGGAGGAGACTGGCAGTGAGGAAAAGATGGATGACTCCCAGAAGAAGGGGGCTAAAGGCAGCTCAGTCAAGTGGGACTCGTCTACAAGTGAACTGGCTCTGGGTGCAGAGATGCAGGAAAAGGACAACGCCCAGACGACCCAGGACCAGAAGAAAGTCAAAGGCCTGCCACTGAAGGCTGAGATCTCGGACATAAATCTAGACATGGAGGAAAAGAAACCCAGTTATCTTTCTCTAAAATCACTGGGAAGGAAGAAAACAAGTAAACTGAGGGTCCAAGGAGGCAAAGGTGCACCAAGTTCCATGTGGGAACAACCCAAGAAGAACAAATATGAGCAGATACTTTGGAGCAGCCCAGGCTCACCAGAGGGTAGAGAGTCCACCTTTCAGTTAACAGACAAAGACACTAAGAGTGAGGTAGAACTGCTTCCATCTGAGAGTACCCCAGAGGTACAAAAACCAGAAACAAAGTGGAAAAAACTAGCAGCAAAAACTGAAGAAGTATTAGGCTCTTCAAAACAATTTGCTAAGTCACAACCCATGACCTCTAAGGGGACTCCAGTAACCCCTAATGAAAGTGAGCAGAGCAACCTAGAATCTTTTCAGAGGGCCATCCTGGCCTTCCTGGAAGAGAAGATAAGTAATATAGGAAAGGCTTTTGATCCAAAGAACATACGGAGGGAGGAGCTGTCACTGGGAAGAGCGGAAGTCGAAAAACTAAACGCCATAAAGGCAAAAATGGAGGAATATTTCCAAAAAGTGGCTGAAACTATGATTGTAACCCTGAGGTCATACAGGGATGCAAAAAAGGCACAGCCTAAAGAGAAGACCAAGAAACAGTCAAAGGGAGCATTGGGTATGCCACAGACACTTCCTAAGCAGGGGATAGTCAGCGCCAAGTCTGAAGTCGCCAGAGTTACTCCCAGTGAGATGACAGACCCATTGTTTAGGAAACTGGTCCAGATGCTCTTGGAAGAGATAGACAGTGGCTTCAAACACAAGACGATGAAGGAGCTGCAATGGGAGGAGGTGAAGGCAGGGAAGGAAGAGCAAAGACAGAAGCCTAAGGATAAAGCAGAGCTGCTAGAGGAGTGGAGGCAAGCACTGTCAACACCAGATGCCGTCCAGGCTCAGGACCTGTTGGCAAGAGATGCAGAAGAAGATGGTGAAAAGCTGAAGAGGGGTGAGTCGAGTCATCTGGACCTATGGAAAACCATCAGCCAATCCTCAATAAGTTTAACTCCCAGGTGGACCAAAGCCCCTAAACCACAGATAAGTCAGGGGCAGGTGCCCCAAGTGAAGCCTGGTGCAATGAAGGTGCCCCAAGTGGAGCCTGGTGCAATGAGGGCCACTGAGAAAAAGCAGCCCAAACCGTCTCCTTCCTCTTCTAGGGCCCTCCTTGTTTCTGCCAAGCCCTCCCAAATGCTTGTTCCTGAGCCAGCACAAAGTGGTCCTCTTCCTCCTGAACACACTATCGAATTAAAGACTGCTTTCACAGCAGGACAGAAGCAAACACTGGGGACTAAGCTGGACACATCAGAAAAACCCCAAGCAGTGCAAATTTCCCAAGTGACTGCTGAACAGATATCTGGGGTCACAGTTACCCAAAAAACAGCTCTACCCTTCCAGCAGGTTCAAGTAAAAGATTCAATTCCCACCTCCCAGCAGTCCCCGGGACAAGAAATCACTCTCACCCCTGAGCAGACCCGGGCCCTAGGCATCAGTCTCACCCCTGACCAAACTAAGTCCCCAAGGATCAGTCTGACCCATGAGCAGGCTCAGTCCCTTGGGATCACTCTCACTCCTGAGCAGTACAAAGCAGAGAGAATCAGTCTGACTCCTCAACAGGCCCAGGTCCTGGGTATCACTCTTAACCTTCAGCAGGCTAAGGCCCTGGGGATCGCCCTCACCCCTGAGCAGGCCAAGGCACAGAGGGTCAGTCTGACCCTTCAGCAGTTCCAGGTCCTGGGAACGACTCTCAGCACTCAGCAGGCTCAAGCACAGAGAATTAATCTTACACCTGAGCAGGCCCAGGCCCTGGGGCTATCTCCAACCCCTCAGCCAATCCCTCTCAGCCCTGAGCAGGCCCAGGCCCCGGGTATCACCCCGACCCCTCAGCCGATCACACTCAGCCCTGAGCAGGCCCAGGCCCCGGGTATCACCCCGACCCCTCAGCCGATCACACTCAGCCCTGAGCAGGCCCAGGCCCCGGGTATCACCCCGACCCCTCAGCCGATCACACTCAGCCCTGAGCAGGCCCAGGTCCCGGGTATAACCCCGACCCCTCAGCCGATCACACTCAGCCCTGAGCAGGCCCAGGCCCCGGGTATCACCCCGACCCCTCAGACGATCACACTCAGCCCTGAGCAGGCCCAGGCCCCGGGTATCACCCCGACCCCTCAGCCGATCACACTCAGCCCTGAGCAGGCCCAGGCCCCGGGTATCACCCCGACCCCTCAGCCGATCACACTCAGCCCTGAGCAGGCCCAGGCCCCAGGTATCACCCCGACCCCTCAGCCGATCACACTCAGCCCTGAGCAGGCCCAGGCCCTGGGTATCACCCCGACCCCTCAGCCAATCACACTCAGCCCTGAGCAGGCCCAGGCCCTGGCGCTCAGTCTCACCGCTGAGCAGGTCAACACTCAGATATTCAGTCTGAGCCCTGAGCAGACCCAGGCCCTGGGTATCACTCCAACCCCTCAGCCAATCACTTTCACCCCTGAGCAGACCCAAACCCTGGGTATCACTCAGACCGCTCAGCCAATCACTCTCAGCCCTGAGCAGACCCAGGCCCTGGCGCTCACTCTAACCACTGAGCAGGTCAGTCTGAGCCCTCAACAGGCCGAGGCCCTGGGTATCACTCCAACTCCTCAGCTGACCACCCTCAACCCTGAGCAGACCCAGGCTCTGGGCATCACTCCGACTCCTCAGCCAATCACACTCAGCCCTGAGCAGACCCAGGCCCTGGGTATCACTCCGACCACTCAGCCGATCACCCTCGCCCCCAAGCAGGCCCAGGCCCTGGGTATCACTCCAACCCCTGAGCCAATCACTCTTGCCCCTGAGCAGACCCAGGCTCTGGGCATCACTCCGACTCCTCAGCCAATCACACTCAGCCCTGAGCAGACCCAGGCTCTGGGCATCACTCCGACTCCTCAGCCAATCACACTCAGCCCTGAGCAGACCCAGGCCCTGGGTATCACTCCAACCACTCAGCCAATCACTCTTAATGAGCAGGCCCAGGCCCTGGGTATCACTTCGACCCCACAACCGATCCCTCTCACCCCTGAGCAGACAGAAACCTTGGGTATCACTCCAACCCCTGAGCCAATCCCTCTTACCCCTGAGCAGGCCCAGGCTCTGGGGGTTTCTCTCATTCCCAAAGAGCAGGAGATCAGTCTTAGTCCTCAGCAGGCCCAAGCTTTGGGGCTCACTCTTACCCCTCAGCAGGCTCAGGTACAGAAGATTTATCTTACCCTTCAGCAGGCCCAAGCTCTGGGGATCACACTCAGCCCTGAGCAGGCCAAGGCTCTGACGATCAGACTGACCCCTGAGCAGGCGCAGTCACTAGGGATCGCTCTCACACATGAGCAGGCCAAGGCACAGAGGGTTAGTCTGACCCTTCAGCAGGCCCAGGACCTGGGGATCACGCTCACCCCTGAGCAGGCCCAGGCTCTGGGGATTTCTCTCATTCCCAAAGAGCAGGAGATCAGTCTTAGTCCTCAGCAGGCCCAAGCTTTGGGGCTCACTCTTACCCCTCAGCAGGCTCAGATAGAAAAGATTTATCTCACTCCTCAGCAGGCCCAAGCTCTGGGGATCACACTCAGCCCTGAGCAGGCCAAGGCTCTGACGATCAGACTGACCCCTGAGCAGGCGCAGTCACTAGGGATCGCTCTCACACATGAGCAGGCCAAGGCACAGAGGGTTAGTCTGACCCTTCAGCAGGCCCAGGACCTGGGGATCACTCTCACCTCTGAGCAGGCCCAGGCTCTGGGGATTTCTCTCATTCCCAAAGAGCAGGAGATCAGTCTTAGTCCTCAGCAGGCCCAAGCTTTGGGGCTCACTCTTACCCCTCAGCAGGCTCAGATAGAAAAGATTTATCTCACTCCTCAGCAGGCACAAGCTCTGGGGATCACACTCAGCCCTGAGCAGGCCAAGGCTCTGACGATCAGACTGACCCCTGAGCAGGCGCAGTCGCTAGGGATCGCTCTCACACATGAGCAGGCCAAGGCACAGAGGGTTAGTCTGACCCTTCAGCAGGCCCAGGACCTGGGGATCACTCTCACCTCTGAGCAGGCCCAGGCTCTGGGGGGTTCTTTCATTCCCAAAGAACAGGAGATCAGTTTCAGTCTCCTGAAGGCCCAAGTTCTGGGGCTCACTCTTACCCCTCAGCAGGCTCAGGTACAGAAGATTTATCTAACCCCTCAGCAGGCCCAAGCTCTGGGGATCACACTCAGCCCTGAGCAGGCCAAGGCTCTGACGATCAGTCTGACCCCTGAGCAGGCGCAGTCACTAGGGATCGCTCTCACACATGAGCAGGCCAAGGCACAGAGGGTTAGTCTGACCCTTCAGCAGGCCCAGGACCTGGGGATCACTCTCACCTCTGAGCAGGTCCGGCACCTGGGGATCACGCTCACCTCTGAGCAGGCCCGGCACCTGGGAATAGCTCCTACCCCTAGGCAGGCTGACGCCTTGAGAGTCATCTCCATCTCCATCCCTGAGCCTGACAAGGGAAGACTTTTAAGTCTGACCCCTGAGCAGGTTCCAGCCTTGAGGATCAGCTCCCCTCCTAAGGAAACCAAGTCTTTGGGGATTTATCTCACCCCAAAGCAGGCCTGGAGCCTAGGAGTCACTCTCACTGCTAGTCAAGCCAAGGTACTGAAGATTAGTTTGACCCCTGATCAGGCCCAGGTCCTGGGGATCTCTTTCACCCCTAAACAGGCCAAGGCACGGAGGACCAGTCTGACCCCTGTGCAGGCCCGGGCTCTGGGAATCACTGTCACTCCTGAGCAGGCCAAGGCACACAGAATCACTATCACCCATGAGCAGGCCCAGGCCCTGGGGATCACTCTCACCCCTGAGCAAGCCCAGATTCTGGGGATCACTCTCACCCCTGAGCAAGCCCAGACACAAGGTATTCTTTCTCCTAAGAGAGCCCAGGATTTGGATACTCCATTAACCTATCAACAAGCAGAAATAATGAGGACCCATCTTTCTGTGAAGCAACTTGAAGCCCTGAGAAGCCAAAGACTTACCTCTGAGTTTATCCAAATCCCCAAACCAGCTGTTGCTTCTAAACAGACTCAGACCATTGAAATCCCACTAACTACACCCGAGTCCCAGACATTTGGAGCTCCACTTTCAAAGAAACAGGACATGGTAGTGGGAATCTCTCCCTTCACTCCCAGGCAGCTCCAGGCAGTTGAGCGGGTGCAGGCAAAGCATCCTCCCCTCACACCCAGTCAAGCCCTGTCACTGCAGGACAAACTCCCTGCAGGGCCCACACAGACACTGGTGTTTACCATCAGTCTCAAGAAAGCCCAGAACTTGGGTGTCACTTTTACCTCTGAACAAACTCAGGCAGCAGCTGTCACCCTCACCTCTGAGCAGGTGGCAGCATTAGAAGAAGCTCTCACTGAAGAACTGGCTTGGAGATGGGAGATTTTAGTCACACCGGAAAAGGTTCAAGGGGCATCAAACATCAAGCAACTACAAGCGCTGGGAATTGCTGTTCGTCAGCCGGCTCAGGCATCTCACATCCCCTCTACCTTGGAAAAGCCTGCCACATTGGTCCCTTCCACTGACAGACTACCTCAAAAATTGAAAGATTCTTACCCTGCTTCTATCCCATCGCAGGCCTCAAAGCCTTCTCTTACTCAAGCCAAATTTCCCCCTACAACAAGCCTAGGGACGAATATTCTTCTGGACTCTGGGAAGCCACGGATGTCTCCTACCTACAGACAGACTCTCACAGACAGGGGCCGAGGCATTCCTGCACAGCCTCTAGCACCAGAAGTCTCTCCTTCCTTCAAACAACTAACAATTGCAACCCCTCCCACGCCAGGGCCACCCCTTGGTCCTAGGCATTTCTTAAAACCTAGAGATACTTGGCCACCTCTAATATCAGAACCGCCCTTCCCCCCCAGACCACTCCCTGCATCTAGAGTTCCACCCACCTCTGGAGAGGTGCCAGGACTTGTTTCTGAAGGTTCTGCTGCCCACAAGGAACCCCTGATTTCCAGAACCTCCCCTCTCCAGCCTACTGCTGAGCAAGCTCCCCCCTCTACCCCTGAACTGCAAGGCTCTCCGTGGGTCACCCCAAGGCAAGGCTTGATACCAACAGCCTCCCCCATCCCATTGCAAATCTCAGCAGAGACCCTCCCAACCCCTGGAAGACTTCAAAGAATTTCTTCCTCTTCGGTTGCTCAGAGAAGTTCAGAAGCCAAACCTCTAAAACCTAAATCAGTAAGAGCTTTCCCAGGTGTTGCTCTGGGTTTTGAGACCTCTCAGGCTCCTTTCCCCATTGAGAAGACCCAAATACCTAAGAGTTCTGACACTTCAGAACAAACTCAAGAACTCCAAGATTCTTTTAACATGCAACAACTTGGAATAGTTCAGCCTTATGTCACCAGCTGCAGGGTACCACGGTCACAGTCCCCTCTCATTGATGAGAAAGCCCTTTCCAGAGAGAAGCCCGGAATACTACTCCCATCTCTTACCACTCAACGCCCTCAGACACCACAGGTCTTGTCTTCTGAAAAGGGCCAGAAACCATGGCTCCCCCCGATAGACAAGCCCTGGACACCAAGCCCTGTTTCTGGTACCAGAGAAGCCAAGATGATGGTGCCACCTTTCACTGATCAGCACTCGGAAGACAGATATGTTGTTAATGTGGAGGCTCAGAGGAAGAATCTGATCGCATTAAATCAGGCTGCACAAACTTCTGGACTCCCTGAACGGTATCTCACAACTGCCAAGAATCTCATAATCGAATTACTTCATACAGATACAGTTCGACTGGGGTATCTATCCCGCAAGTATGTTGCCTATAGGCTGATCCAGCTTGCCAGGTAGATATAATTATTATACATACTGTTTACTGGAATAGTACTGATGTCAAACACCTTCCTTCGCTGTCTAGAGTTCTCATGTTCACCAGACACATGTTCTCTCTCACACACATTTATTTATTTTATGTGTGTGGGTATTTTAATTTTGCATGTATATCTGGGCTATGTGTGTGCCTGAGCTTTAGAGGATATTGGCTCTCCTGAGAATGGAATTATATCAGTTGTGAGCTACAGTGGGAGTGCTGGGAACGAGACCCAGGTCCTCTGGAAGACTAGCAACTGCTTAACCACTGAGCCATCTCTCCAGCTCCGGATCATAAGCTATAACATGCTCTTATTAAGGACCTGCAGAAGGAGTTTTAAGAGCACAGGAGGAAGTCAGCTGTGGCGGTGCATGCTTGTAATTCTGCTTGGGAGCTGAAGGCAAGGGGAGTGTGTATGGAGAGCACTCGGGTATTAGAGAGGTGTGTGTGAGCATGTGTGTGCTTCTCTTAGAAAATAGAGGACAGAGGAGGAGGCCAGGTATCTTTCTCTCGTTCTCTTGAGGCTGCGTCTCTCTCTGAACCCTTCCGCAAGGCTGACAGAGAGCAACCTGTTTCCATCCACCAATGCTGGGATGCGCTGCATAGACACTCCTGCCTTCGTTTATTTACTCATTTGTGGTTTAGAGATAAAGCTCACCCTGAAACTGACACTGACCTGAAACTCACTGTGTAGCTCAGGCTGGTCCCTAACTCTCCACCTGTCTGCCTCGCATCTTGATGAGTAGGATTACAGTGGACCAGTAGACTCTGCTCTTCTTAATGTTTGAAGAGTGAGAAGGCAAAGTGAAAATCAAGGTGGTACCATAACAACTTTGTTGTTGGCCCTGGCTTTTTATACTGTCAGAAAAGGTCAGGCATGGTGGTCTACACCTGCAACTACAACCACTTTAGAGGCAGAGGCAGGAGGATCAGGAATTTAAGGGCAATTGTCAGCTACTTAGTGAGTTCAAGGCCATTCTGGACTACATGAGACTCTGTCTATAAAGAGATATATATATAATAGCAAGCAGGGTAAGAGGCTGGGGTGGTGGTGCACACCTTTAATCCCAGCCCTTGAGAAGCAGAATCAACTGGGTCTCTCTGGGTTAGGAGCCAGCCTGGTCTTCATAGTGAGTTCCAGGCCAGCCAGGAGACTTTGTCTCAAGACAAAACAAAACGAAATAAAACATCTCTCTCAGTTTGTCTGCCTTACACATACTCTTTGGTTTACTCCTTTCTGCTAAGAGATGCAGGTTTCAATTGTTTTTTTCCTGCCTAGGTACTTGGTCACTACTTGTAAAATAATCCACCTTGGCCTCCACTGAGGGAACTTAAATGTACATCTACTATAAGTTGGAGGTCTTTTGTTGTTTTTTTGTTGCTGAGGTGGGGTCACCTGAGATCCAATACAGCTTATACTCACTATCTCCTCCACACTTTCTGTTCATGGCCACCCTCCTGCCTTAGTCTCCGGAGTGCTGGGATAACAGGCACCGTGCCCAGCTTAGCCCTCTCACCTCCCAATATATAGAGAATACATTAAATAGTTTCTGCAATGGAACCCAGATGGATAAGATCTCACATATTTGTTACCCCTGTACCAATGGAGAAAATTGAAATGTAACATTTCTCCATCAAGACCAAGGTTTTTACAATGTTTCCTGTTTCATTTTGGTAAGATGATAGGGATGGAACCCAAGGTCTTCTAAACACTCAGCCACTATTGTCTGCTCTTCTTTTCCTCCAACTTCTATTTTATTCTAAGAGTGTATGTGTTCTTGTATTTACACCCTTGTACTATGTGTGTGCCAGGTGCCCACAGAGGTGAGGAGAGAATACCAGATCCTCTGGAGCTGGAGTTATAGATGGTTGTAAACTGCCCAACATGTGGATGCTGGAAGCCACTGAGCCACCTCTCCAGCACCCTCCTCTTCTATTTTGAAACAGGGTCTTACTAAATTGCCAAACTTGCATCTAGCTTCCTAAGTAGCTAAGACTGATGCTAATTTCTGTCGCTGCTGCTGGACAACCGCTCCTTGTAGTGGTAGCTGGTTAACTGCTCTGGTTCCCAGCAAGTCACATGAGTACTCCCGTCCAGGCCTAGGAGCTCTTTGGATTTGCACATTACAAACACACACACACACACACACACACACACACACACACACACACACACGTCAGCTGGTTTTTGACACGCCATGACTAGCTCAAAGGCTGGGCACTCTTAAATCTTCCCCTGTTAGCAAACACTCCCCTCTGTTACTCCTGAGACTCCTAAACCTTCCCGTTACCCCAGGCCCAATCAGAGAAGTGGCCAGTGGCCACTGACTCAAATTCTTACAAGGCTGGTTGGCTTTCTCTGTCCTCCTTCTCCTAGTTCCCAGTCTGTGTAAATCTAAAGGTCCAGCCTCAGTCTACCTGCCCAACCATTGGCTCTTTATTGATCCATCAAAAAACAATTGTAGACAAAGACCTTCAGCTTTTGGACAAGCAGATTCCCAATTTTGGGAGCTGTGTTAATTCAAAGTATTGGAATCAATCTACAGCATCTCACCTCTTCTGTCCAAATTTTCCAAAAGGCTTCTTCTATCAGACATAAATTGAGCATAACCATAACAATTATGTAAATTACAAAGTGTGATGTACAGTTAACACCAGTCCATCATATTGTCAGTTAGATGAGGTCCTCTACCATCTATCCTACTAAACAGATTGCAATTCTATGCCTGAATTATGTTCTGAGGTTAGCCTGTATCACCACCTGTAAACCATTCTTTTAACTATGTTCTCTCTCTCAATGCTAAATAACTTGAATTTGATTATGAGACTATGACTAGTCTTCAGCCCTGTTAGAAATCATAGAGCAAATTCAATGTTCCATGAATATTTGGGAAACAAAAAAAAAAAACATAGCTTCCAACACTTAAACAATTGTAGAGTATATTTGGAGCTGTTCTGAAAGCAAGTCTCTGGACAGTATCAGGAAGCAGGGGACTGTCCTGTTTGATTTTCTTAAATTTTTCTTTACTGTAGCCAAGATCCTTAGGGGGTCTTCCCTGTCATACCTGATTCATATTACTCTGGAAGCGGTCCAAAGCCATTTCTCCTTTCCTGTCAACACAACAGAGGCTCTCTCCCAAAATAGCATGTCCTTGGTCCAGTAACCAGAAGTCATTAAAGGAATAGTTTGACCTCTCTCCCAGAAATTTTAATATAAACACCAAACTCATAACCACACACATTTTGATAATTAAAGCAATTCAAAAACAATCTAAAGAAACATTAACTGTTCAGACAGTGCTTCTTCACCATCTTCTGCTTTTTTACCTATAATCTGAGATCAAAAACCCCAATATTCTATACATCTGTGTACACTTAAATCCTCCCTACTATGGAGATTAATATCTCTGTGGGTACATATGGTAGTCTGCCTCTTTGTCTTTATATGATTCTCAAGGTCAAGTCTCTACTGTCTGAGGTAGGTGAGGCTTCCTACCCCCCGTTTTTCAGTCTAATTTTTAAGGATCAGAAGTCTCAGTGTTTACTGTCTATGTCTACTTACTGTGTGAGTCTATTTCCAGTTCTATTTTTGTCATACCAGGCTAAACAATCCCAGAAAGCCCCCGTGGACTATGTTCAAAGGTTTTGAGAATTGGCCCTGGCAAGACTTTTAAATTTCTTTAAAGCCCTTTCTCATCCCCTCTCCCTAACTTCTCCCTTCAATGAAGCTTAATATTTATGTACACTTAAGAGCATTTAAACAATTACTGTTATATTCTCTCCTGTCCTTAAACGGAATTTAATCAATTTTTATAAATATCTATCCTTTATTTATCTGGTATCTGGAGGCAGGCAGCTTTTACTGTCTGCTTCCCACTGCCTTCTTCCTAGCATCTGGTCAGCGAGCCAGCCATCCTCTTTACACAGCAAGGGCTCCCAGCATCTCTGAGCTGAGGCTCTCTTTGGTAGCTGTGTTCTGTTCTAGTTCCATGGCTCCAGTCACTGAGAAACTAATTCTCCCCTCCTCCTAAGCTTATCTCATGGTGTGTGTGTATTCTATTTGGGAATATTTAAATTATTTTTAATAGTGAGTTCTCTCCTACCATGTTGGGACCATCTGTAGTGGTAGTTGTCTAACTGCTCTGGCTCCTGGATTTGTGCGTGACACACACACACACACACACACACACACACACACACACACACACGTCAGCTGATTTTTGACATGCCATGACTAGCTCAAAGGCTGGGCACTCCTAAACCTTCCCCTGATAGCAAACATCCCCCTCTGTTCCTCCTGAGACTCCTAAACCTTTCCCTGTTACCCCAGACTCAATCAGAGAGGTGGCCAATGACTGCTTACTCAATTTCTTATAAGGCTGGTTGGCTTTCTCTGTCTTCCTTCTCCCAGTTCCTAACCTGTACAAACCTAAAGATCCCACCTCAATCTATCTGCCCAGCCATTGGCTGTTGGCTCTTTATCAACTGACCAAAAACCTATTTGGGACAAGAACCTTCGGTGTTTGGACACAGATTCCTGATTTTGGGGGCCAGATTAATTCATAGAATTGGAACCAATTCCCAATACTCCTTGTCCTCCTCCACATCCTCTTTTCTCCTAAGCTTCTACAAGTGACACACATTTATGATCCAGCACTCCAGAGGGTAAGGCAAGAGTTCAGAACCAGCCTGGTTTATGTAGTAAGCATCTGTTTTAAACAAAATGCCTTAAACTTCTGAATGGGGAAAATATTCGGGGCTGATTCCTGCGTCCTCATCACTGATAGAAGATTTAAGAGGTTAAAGCTACGTGAAATGCCTGAGTAATGAATTGGCCTGACCCTACCTATGACAAAAAAATCAGAGTCTGGTGGGGGTGTACCAGTACTCAGGAGGCAGAGGCAGGTGAATCTCTGAGTTTGAGGACAGCCTGGGCTACACAGAGAAATCCTGTTTCCCAAAACAAAACAAAACAGAAGGAAAACAAAAACCCTCCTTAAGGGATTTATCTGGGATTGAGTGTGTGCGACCTGATGGTTATCAAAGCAATAAAATCTTCATTATCTTTATAAAAATATAGTTTTCCCATCCAAGTATAATTCACTATTTAAAAATTATATATGTGTGTATGTGTGTGTGTGTGTACTATCACTATTTTCAGACACACCAGAAGAAGGCATCAGATCCCATTACAGATGGTTGTGAGCCACCATGTGGTTGTTGGGAATTGAATTTGGAACCTCTGGAAGAGCAGTCAGTGCTCTTAACCACTGAGCCAATTCTCCAGCCCCAATTCACGATATTTTAATTTTTAAAATTTATTTACTGGTTTATTTATGAGTATGTTAAATGTTTTGTCTATATAAAAGTATCTTCTATTCATCTGATGTAACTGTCATCTGGAAGACATACTACCTCCGTCTGCTAACCTGGGCCTAGTCCTGGAAGCTTCTAGTACAGTCTTATCTAGGCCTAGAATGTGTTCAGCCTGTGACACGTGCTGCTGAATAAGCTTCCCCTTTCTTGTCCTTGATTGTTGGTTTAACTCAGCTGCTCTGGTTCGAACTCCTCTCCAAGTTGACTGACTCAATCTGGCTTCTCTTAATTGCTGTGCTTGGACTTGTACTAACTTTGGGAACATGTTCTAATCTTCAGCCTTCTTCATTCTCTGGCTCGTTCTGTCTTCACCTGTGTCTAGCTTGCTCTCTCGATTTCCAGTCTGTATCTATATAACTGGCCCTGTAAAACTGCCTTCTCTCCTCTTCTCTCTCTTCATTCTTTCTTAAGTAGCCTCTCTTTTCTCTCTGATCTCATGGGAATTGGGCTTATCCTATTCTTCAAATCTGTCTTTGATTTGTCACTTTGTCTGCCTCTCAGTTAGACATCACCTTCAACCATGGGTGCTCCCTTCTACAAGGGATTGTTTGGGATTAAAGAAGTGTACTAAGGGTGTGTCTGTATTCCAGCCTTTAGCTGGAATCCAGATTAGCCATGTTGCTGGATTAAAATCCCAGTACATGCCTACACATACATATGCCTGGTACCTGTGGATGCCAGCAGTGGACACTGGATCCCCTGGAACTGTAATTACAGATGGTTGTGAGCCACCATGTGGACTCTGGGAATTCAATCCAGGTCCCCTGCAAGAGCAGCATGTGCTCTTCAACCTCAAAGATTTTCTAATTTTTAAACATCCAGTCTCCTGTGTCTTGTTATGAATTGGTTGGCACCTCCAGAACTGGGTAAAGAAGTGACGGTGTTGGTCTGAGACATAGCTCAGGGGTAGAACACAGATGAGCAGCATCCTCATGTCTGAGGTCCTGGGTTCAGCTCTCAGAATTGACATAGTGGCTTACAACCTTCTATAATGCCAGCATCCTCTTCTGGTCTCTGGGGGCAACAGGTATGCACACAGTGTGCATGCATACATGCAGACACATCTTTTTTACAAAAATTATTTATTATACATTATGTACATTGTAGCTGTCTTCAGACGCACCAGAAGAGGGCATCAGAGCCCATCACAGATGGTTGTAAGCCACCATGTGGTTGCTGGGAATTGAACTCAGGACTTCTGGAAGAGCAGTCAGTACTCTAACCATTGAGCCATCTCTAGACCCCCAGGTAAAGGGTTTTTAATTGGCAGGGATATATATTCCATAGAAAAGCACTTGCCTGGTGTGGTGGTTGGAGGGAGTGGCCCCCAGGGGCTCATATATCTGAATGCTTAGTCTCCAGGGAGTTTGAGGAGAATTAGGAAGGTTATGTATGTGCCTTGCTGGAAGAGGTGTGCCACTGGGCTCCACGCCTGTCTGCTCCCACCATGATGCTCATGGGCTGACCCTTTGCAACTAGTAAGCCAGCACCCTGTTATAGAAATGCTTTATTCCATAAGAGTTGCCTTGGTCAGGATGTCTCTCTCTTCATAACAATAGATCAATTCTAGCTCAGAACTGAGCGAGATGCTGCAACAATGGTCATCTGCCTCCCTGGCACCTTTCTTCGCTGGGCTGGACCTGAGCATTGACTATGGTTACCTGTCCGTGGTCCCATGACAACTCTTTTTTTCTAGGAATGGGAGAATATTTAATGCAGCTGTGAGGTAGAGGTGAGGGCATCAGGAGTTCAAGGTAATTTTCAGCAGCAGAGTAAGTTCAAGGCCAGCCTAAGCCATAAGACACCCGGCTCCAAGCCCACTCAGCGAACACATATGCAAATGACAGATCAATAAAATGACTTCAAAGCATTGATAACCCAGAAGATTGGCAAATGAACAGAGTAGTATAAATAATCGGTGCAAAGGAAAAACAAAGTATAACCCAAAGCCCAGCAGCTGTAAGGTAAACAAGGAGAAAACCTGTCTCAGAGTTTTACTGCTGCGAAGGGACACCATGGCCGAGGCCAACTCTTATCACAAAAACATTTAACTGGGGCTGGCTTACAGTTTCAGAGGTTCACCGAAACAAAACGGACAAAGGTGTAAAACTACAAGAAAACAAAAGAGTAAAGAAGCGCAGGGCTGTGGGGACAGTTCAGCAGGTTAAACCACTAAGGACCTGAGCTTGATCCCAGAGACACCATGAAGGAGGGAGAAAACTGGTCCCTGCTGGCTGACCTCTGACCTCCATGTTGTGCTGTCTGACCTCTGACCTCTGACCTCCACATTGTGCTGTAGCAGGGGCATCTCCCTAATAAAAATAAGATAACAATTTGAGAAGACTTTAGCAGAAGGTGCCAAATATAATTTTTCTTCTTGTTTTTTGTTTTGTGTGTTTGTGTGTGTGTGTGTGTGTTCTTTTGTTTGTTTGGTTTTGGGTTTTTTTGTTTGTTTGTTTGTTTGTTTGTGGCAGAGTCTTACTTTGAAGCTGAGGCTGGCCTAGAACTTACTTAGTATGTAGCCCAGGCTGGCCTTAAATTATTCCTTTACTTCAGCCTCCTGAAGGGTAGGATTACAATAAGCAAAGCTAATTTCAACACACAAACATACACACATGCACTCAAGATTTTTTGTAAACTTGAAAGCAATACAGATTACTAGAAATTTATTCTTTGTTTGTTCAGTTGGTTGGTTGGTTTTCACGACAAGGCTTTTCTCTGTGTAGCCCTGGCTGTCCTGGAACTCACTTTGTAGACCAGGCTGTCCTCATACTCACAGAGCTCTGCCTGCTCCTGTCTCCTGAGCACTGGAATTGAGGCTGGACATGGAAATGTATACTTATAGGAAATTGGACAAAGGTCTCAGAATCATATGGGAAAGAAATGAAGGCAGGTGTGATAAATTGCGTTCAAGAACTGTTAGGATCTAATTCCTGATTTTTTTTTCCCCTCAAGAAACCAACTAAGCAAACGAGTGAAAAACATCCAAAATAGAGGGAAAGGGTATGAGACTCAGCACCTGTACGTCATGCTGAACAGAATTGATCAGTACCAGAAGAAGGTGATGCAGAGCTGGACAGACAAGCAGAAACAGCTGGATCAGAGACGAAGAAAGTGCCTACACTCTATGACAAGGTTCTTCAGCCAGGTAGACTGTTTCCCGGCCTCTCCCCAGCATTGCTGCAGAACAATTAAGGGTTTGGTTCATCTTGTTAGAGATCTGACCTATCTGCTCTGTAGCCCTGGCTACCTTACTATACAGACCAGGCTGGCCTTGAGCTCACACAGTCTCTGCCTCCCAAGTGCTGGCATTTGACAATATTTGCCTGACTAGACCAGATGTATTAGTTCCTGAGGCTGCCATAACAGATTACCAGCACTTTACAATAGAAATGGCTCGGTGTGGCGACTCACACCTGCAATCCTAGCACCTTAGAGGCTGGGGCAAAAGGATTACTGTTTGAGGCAAACCTGGGCTACACTGGATAATTCCAGAGCAGCCTCGGCTGTAGTGTGAATCCCCCATCTTGAATATCTGCTCCCCCTCAAGTACTGACAATTAAAAGAATCCTCTACCGCCACTGCCAACAAGAAAATACCTTCTCATCTTCTGGAGGCAAGAAGGTTAAGATGTCAAAGTATCTCACGGTTCATTGTCTCTGGAGTCCCCAGGGAGAGAGCCGTTCCTCGATTGCCATTCCTTAACCTGTAGCCTTGTAACCCCGGTCTCTGCTTTCAGATGGCCAATGTGTCTTCTGTCTTCTCTGACTCTGAGAAGTGGCCATGAATTCATTACCCACCTAAGCAGTTCAGGATGCTTCCATTTTCAGAAGCTTAATTACACTTGCAAACTCTTTTCCCAAATAAGACCACATTCACAAATTCCGGTGGACCTGTCTTTGGTGGGTGCTGTTGGACCTACCTCATCAAGATCTACCTCTACTTACTTGATGACAATTTTCCAACAAGAAAAGCTTCAGAACAGATTAACTGCTTCCTTCCTAGTCAGCTGAACCTCCAGAAACAACTCTTTGGTTCTTTTCTGTACTTTGAGAGTATGCTGACCTTGGGCTCCAGCCAATATTTCTGCCTCAGCTTCCCAAGTGCTGGGGTTACACGTATGAGCCACACAGAAAGCGTGGCTTCTGACTGATTATGGTCAGTTACTCTTTCCTCAGAACACTAAGAGGCCAGTTTTACAACATGAGTTTACAAAAAGCTAAGAGTTTAAGTTGCTTATGCCATACCCTGCACAGAGATCCCGGTAAATTCTGGCACTGACCTCTAAAGTCCCTTCCGAGACAGTACCAGCATGCTTTCAGAAGTGACAATAGCCTTTTAAAAAGTTTCAGAGCCGGGAATAGAGTACTTCACCCGGGACTGTGAGCACAGGCTACGAGGTTTTTTGTTGTTATTGTTTTTTGTTCTGTTTTGTTTCTGAGTTCGTGAGCATTGCGTACCTGCAAAGGTAGGAAGGTGGCATCAGGGCACGTTAGGAGCAGTTGTAAGCGCTGGCCCTTGGCAACAACCATGCTTGATCCTAGGCAAAATACCACCTCTCCAGTGCTGCAGGCTCCAGTTGGGGTAACACCGAAGAGCAAGGCCGATGGGAGCAGCCTCGGCAGTTGGGGTGTCCACACAAGATCTGTCTTTCGAATATGGTCGGTTTATTCACATGAACCTTCCTTATAATATCGTGCTAATATAAAAGCCAAGCACACATCTCACCAAGCGGGAGCTAGTTGTTTGGGCAGAAATGCCGCTTAGAGGGTTCCACTGGGGAATCTTCTCCGTTAAGGATACTTCTGAGCCCCGGCCGTGTCCTCCGGGAAGCCCTTCCACTGAGGCAGGCTGGGAAGATGGCTCTGATGGAGCAGCGCTGGCACTGGGACAGCATGTGTGCGGCCGGCGACAGCGCATGAAGTCCAATGGTCACCGCGGCCACGCAGGCCCCAGTGCGTGGGGGTGGATCTCACTCACGGGTATCAACAGGGAGCAGGGCAGCGAGACCCCAGAGTCGGTTCCCAGAGTTCCGGCTTTTGGATCATTTCATTGGGCAATAGATTTGCGCTCTCAGGACTCAGAGCTTGGGGCGGGCACACCTCAGATTGCCTTGGGGTGCCCTCACTAGCCTGTCAAGGCTGCCCAAGGGCTAGGCCCCTCTTGGGGGCTGGGGGTAGGGTGGGGGTGGAATCCCGCCCCTGAGGCCGGGCTCTAATAAGAGCCGCCAGTGGCGAGCTCGGACATCACATTACTTCCAACTCACAAAAATGGTTTTTAAGATATGTTCCTTATAAATAGTTAAAAAAAAAAAAAAAAAAAAAAAGACTAACTAGCCTGGAGCTACGTGCAGACGAGGCTGGTCTCCAAGTGTTGGACTTAAAGGCGTTCATCATCATACCGGCCCAGTTCTATATTAAACGCCACAAGCTGGAATTCTAGAAACATTTTATTATCTATTATCTTTTTTTCTTTAATTTTTTTTTTTTTTCTGAGATAGCGTTTCTCTGTGTAGTCTTGGCTGTCCTGGAACTCACTATATATAGATCAGACCAGGCTGACCTCAAATTTACAGAGATCTTCCCGCCCCTGCCTCCTGAGATCAAACTGGGATCAAAGTTGTGCCCCACCACTGCCCAGATTGCTAACACTTATTAACAGAGGCGAGCCTCTGCTACGTAATGAGTTCCAGGTGGACCAGGGATTCATAAGACCTGTGGCAAAGAAAAAAAAAAGATTAATTTCCAAGACGTTTTTACTTGTTTATTTGAATAGAACTGATTATTACCAGGTTAAAATAAAATATTTTAAAATTTCCGTAACAATCGCATTTTAAATATTATGGCTCTTTATACAAAAGTAAATAAAACCCTCCAATTTTTGGTTTGATAACTGTGATCTTTATCGATGAAGTAAGCAAGGTGGGGTGTCAGGAAGAAGCGTCCTGAGCGATCTAACAGGAAGAGCAGTGTCCGATATTTCAGGGGCAACTCGGGCTCTAAAGCGGTGGTTCTCAGCCTGTGGCCTGAGACCCCTTACTGGGGTCCAATGACCTTTTCCCAGGGTCGCCTAAGACCACTGGGAAACAGATATTGACAGTTCCTAAGAGTGGCAAGATTACGGATATGAAGTAGCAACACAGTTCTGCGGTTGGGGGCAGGGTTAGGAAGGCTGAGTCAGGGTGGTGAAGCAACGGGCTTTAAGAGGGGGACGGGAAGGGAGAAGGCCCCACTCATGCAGGGAAGCCGACCGACAGCAAGTTTAAGGCCAGGCTGAGCTGTGTACCCAGCCAGTTTCAGGCCCTCCTGTCTCAGATCCCCCAGCCTCCAGAAGGAATAAGAGGGTGTGGGTGCAGGATTCTGCCATTGTCTGGATCCAAAGCAGAGCTCCCTAAAATGTCTGGCTTTTCTCTTCCTGAGTCTCCTTTTTACACTTAAGACCGAGGAACGATTCGGTGTCTGCATTTTCCCCGTGTCTAAGCTTGTTTTTGTTGTTGCTGGTTTCCTTTCCTTTTCTTTTTTAGCTTGAAAGGGCATTTAAACTAAATCTTAGCCAGCCCATGCCCTCCAACGCCCCCAGTCGTAAGAAGATACCCGAGTTCACCAAACTTCAACGGCCCGTCTTGGAGTTATTAATCGATGACTGCAAACGATCCAACCTTTTCAAAACACTCGGGTACGTATACCCGCCATTCCCCAGTGGTTCGGGGAGAATAAGAATGAGCTTGTTTCCTAGTTAATCGAGCAAAGTCTTTTGTTCTGTTTGTTTTGAGACAGGGTCTCACTGTGTAACGCTGGCTGTCCTGGAACTCTCAGAGATCCTCTGGCCTCTGCTTCCCAAGCCCAAGTTATCCATCCTCAACCTCGCTTGGCCTAGCAAAAGTTCATTTACCTATATTTCTGCCTAAATGTTTACCACTTAGTTTTAAGTTCCTTTTCTTAAAAAAAAAAAAAAAAAAAAAAAGGAAGCAAGATGGCAGATAAGTGTTCACTGGGCACCCCGGGGATCTGAGTTCAAGCTCTAGAGCCCACACAGAGGAGACAACCAACTCCACACAGCCCTGCTGTGACCTCCATGTCTCCTCTCCTGCCTCTCTTCCTCTTAACATATTTGTTGTTGATTACTGCCGGGTCAGAGAGATGGTTGAGGGGTGAGCACTGGCTACCAGAGCTCGACTCCGGGGAAGGACAAGCAATGGGACCAGAGAACCGGATTGGTTGTCCTCTGCCCTCAGTGCGCATGCCCAGGCACTCGTCCCCGCCCCCCAACAAATAACATGTGACAAAGATGTTAAAGAGCTGATTCCTCCTTACTAAGCAGCAAATTATTTAAAGACTATTTCTCCCTCTCTCTCCTCCTTTCTCCCTCTCTCCCCACCTCTGCCCCGTCTCTCACCACCCTCTATCTTCTATCTCTCTTCCTCTTGCTCCTCCTCCTCTCTCTTATTTTCTTTTTATTTTATATATGTTATGTGAGTACACTGTCACTGTCTTCAGACACACCAGAAGAGGGCATCATTACAGATGGCTGTGAGCCACCGTGTGGTTGCTGGGAATTGAACTCAGGACCTCTGGGAGAGCAGCCAGTGCTCCTCCATACATTACCCCCTCTCTTTCTTTTTAGAAGGCAAAAGCTTTGCAAGGAAAAGACGCACGGTCTGTGCACTTCGAGAGGCTAAGCAGGTATCATGAAACTGGTGACTAGGACCGTAGAGATGTTTTTGGTAACGACATCAGCAAATTCTGTTTTTCCCACATCTCTGCTGGCTACAGCCAGCGTTCTCCGGGGCACAGAAGGACAGGGTGCTGATGAGGTGGGTGAGGCTTGTTTTGACTGGTGGGCTCCTTGCTGATGCTCTCTGTCTCTGCAGACAGGCTCCAGGGGAGGCCATGTGGAACGCGGACCTGTCTACATCAAGCTACCCAATAATAGAGAGGACGCCAATGGATATGCTCTGGGCCCAGCTGGGTGGGTACCCAGATATCCCCAAGCTGCTGCAGTTAGATATTCAGTCGACCTTCAGGAAATCTCTTGCTTCCATCCGCTCACGGTGAGGAAAGGTTTGGGTCCTCTCTCTGGTCACTAGGCTGTACAGAGGAATAAGCAAAGTGTTTGGTGTGAGGTTGGACTAACAATATAGTACAAACGAACTCAGCATTGGCCGCTGTTTCTCTTCCTCGACCTACAGATGTCATTGTTTAACAATTATAACTGGGAGTATAACCATTCTAGAGAGGTCAGCTTAGCATTCTGCCCTCAGACTTGCTGCTGTTGGTACCAGGCTTGCTCTTTCCACATGGGTAGGCAGTTGATGGCACCTGCCCAAAGGCCCGACTCCCGGGAGGCTGCACTGGGAAGCTTAACTGAGCCCGTGAGTTTGAGACCAGCAAGAGTGAAGCCAAACCTTTAAAAAAAATATTTACAAACCATGAGATAGTGATGTGTACCTTTGACTCCAGCAACCAAGTCAGATCTCTGAGTTCAAGGCCAGCCTGGTCTAAATAGCATATTCCAGGCCAAACAAGGCTGTAAGATGAGAATTTGTCTCAAAAACACAGACAGTAGACACACAGAGTTTAGTGTGGCAGCACACAGAGAGTTTAGTGTGGCAGCACATGTTTGGTCCCTGTACTATACCCAAGGAGAGGTGCTCAAATGGCACCATGTCTTCAAATTATGCTGAATCCCATTGAACCACAGGAAATGTCCCAGCGAAGGGGACGCATTTTGGAATTTGTATTGCCCCTATCAGGACACAGAACTATTTAACGTTCAACATTAAAAATTTAGTAGATTGAACCTCTCCCACTGAGCAAAGTCCTACAGTCTATTTTGGAGGAAATCTAGGTACTAAGGTAAGAAGCCATGCTGATTCACATATGTGTTCGGACTGCAGTCACCGTGAAATAAAACACGTAACATTCTAAAGCTGGGTGCTCCTCCAGCATTTGGGAAGCTGAGGCAGTAGAACGCACACGGACAGACAGGACCATCTGCGCTCCATAGCCTTGAAAACGAATAGTTAGGGCTGGATGGTCGCCAGCCTGTGTAGAACTCTGGGTTCAGCCCCCGATGCAGAGAAACAAATATTCCACAGACCCAGCTGGAGAGACGCCTTGCTGACAAAGTGCGTGCAGGTGCACCCTGACCTCGGCTTCCACCTATGAGAAAACAGCAACAATAAATTATGCACTCAACACAGACTCACACAGCCTAGACCTGTGATCTCAACACTCAGCTAGGGCAGGAGCGTCAAAGTTTTGGGGTCAGCTTTGGCTGTGCAGTGAAACCCCGTCTCTCACTTTTTATTTATTCATTTTTGAGACAGGGTCTCATGTATCTCAGGCTGGCTTTTGAACTTTTGATCCTCTTGTCTCTCTCTCCCAAGTTCTGGAATTATGGTCTGCACCACGACACTGGCTGTAGCCAGTGCTGGGGATATTATGGTCTGCACCACGACACTGGCTGTAGCCACTGCTGGGGATTGAACCCCCGGCTTCCTGAATGCTAGTCAAGCACTCTACTAATTGAGCTACACATCCCTGGTTGAGACCCTGTCTTGAAAGCAGATACAGAGGCTGGAGAAATGATGCAGTTGCTGTGGCAACTGCAGCACCAACATGAAACCTAGGTTTGTATGCGCATCCTAGTGTTTGAGAAGAAGGCTTATGTTCTCACTGACAGGACAAGAGAGTTACAGGGTCCTGGCAAAGAAATATCCAAAAATATGACATATTTGTCTAAAAGAGGCATATTCTACTTTTGCTATCAGATTGTTTTGACAAGGAATAAAGAGGATTCCTACCTTAAAAGAAAATCCTAGTTTGGGTCCCTAGCACACGTGTAAACAGCTGGGTGGGAAGGGGACAAGGGTACTTGTTGACAAGGCAGGTCCCTGGCACTCGCTGTCTAACCAGCCTATGACCTGATGAGCTCCCAGTTCTGTGAGAGACCCCGTGTCAAAGAATGAGGTTGAGAGTAACCACGGGGAGATTCCAGTCATCAGCCTCTGGCCACCACATGCACACATATACCCTCCCTACCACACACACACAAATTAAGAACTTAAAAAAATATTTTTTTTATATGAGTATACTGTGGCTATCTTCAGAGATGGTTGTGAGCCACCATGTGGTTGCTGGGATTTGAACTCAGGACCTTCGGAAGAACAGTCGGTGCTCTTAACCACTGAGCCATCTCTCCAGCCCAAATTAAGAACTTTTAAAGAGCAAAACCAAATCATATGTTTATTAAGCATGCAATATATATAGAGTACACATGTGCATATATAGAGCACACATGTACATAGAGAGCACACATACACATAGAGAAGGCACATATACACATAGATTATATGTGCACATATAGAATGCACATGCACATAGAGAACACATACATACAAAGAGCACAGATGGACATATATAGAGCACATGTATATATAGAGAGAGCACACGTGTACAGAGAGAGTACACATGTATATATAGAAGAGCACACATATGAAGTAAAAGAATCAGCTGGACATGATGAGAGAGAGAGCTCTTATGTCAGAAAAGGATGTGAAGAAAAGGGGTCCGCTGGACATGACAGGCATTCCTGTAGTTCCCTTATTTGGTAGTAGAGGCAGTTGGATCAGTACCCAAGGCTATCCTTTGCTACACAGCAAGGCTATGCTCTGCTACACAGTACCCAAGGCTATCCTCTGCTACACAGTACCCAAGGCTATCCTCTGCTACACAGTACCCAAGGCTATCCTCTGCTACACAGTACCCAAGGCTATCCTCTGCTATACAGTACCCAAGGCTATCCTCTGCTACACAGTACCCAAGGCTATCCTCTGCTACACAGTAAGCTCAAGACCAACCAGTCTTGATTTTAGAATTGCTTAGGGCCTAGGAGGTGTTGAGGCTCATCTTTGAATGTATCTGTGAGGCATTTTCAGAAAGAATCCACTGAGAAGGAAAGACTTTTTTGCCTGCGTGCTGGCTCACCACAATGTGAGCTCCAATATTCTGCCACCCTTCCTGGCCATGATGACGGAATCTTCTAGAACTAGGAACAAAAAAAATGTCTGTATATATTTTTTCCTGTTAGGTATTTTGGTCGCAGTCTAGAAAGTAACCACCTAGAGCAATCTCTGGGATGAGATACACAAAATCTCAAGGGAAATCTGCCTTGTTTCTGCAGCCAGCTTCTGATTCAAGACAGACTTAGTGAAACCCACATGGTTTTCCCATTAGACATAATCAAGAAAGTTCAGCTACCGTTCCTCCCTCCCCTCCATTCTCTCCTCTCTGTTTTAAGACAGGGTGTTGTTACATTAAATAGTAAGTAATGTAAAAGGGCACCAAGATACTCTAGCTACTCTCTGGTCCCAGAGTCTCAATGCCTCCATGGCTAGCCCCATACAGTGACCGCCTATCTTGACACAAGATGGAGTTATCACAGAGAAAGGAGCCTCAGCTGAGGAAATGCCTCCATGAGATCCAACTGGAAGGCATTTTCTCAACTACTAATCAAGGGGGGAGGGCCCAGCCCATTGTGGGTGGTGCCATCCCTGGGCTGGTAGACCTGGGTTCTATAAGAAAGCAGGCTGAGCAAGCCAGGAGAAGCAAGCCAGTAAGTGACATCCCTCCATGGCGTCTGCATCAGCTCCTGCTTCCTGACCTGCTTGGGTTCCAGTCCTGACTTCCTTTGGTGATGAACAGCAGTGTGGAAGTGTAAGCTGAATAGACCCTTTCCTCCCCAACTTGCTTCTTGGTCATGATGTTTTGTGCAGGAATAGAAACCCTCACTAAGACACCCAGTAAAAGCAAAACTCTAGAAGCTTCTAAGTTATCAATCAGATTTATGTCAGCAAATTCTTACCCTACAAAAAAGTTTACACAATAAACTTAAGCCAATTGATATTGGTATAAACTGCCCACCTAGATAAGACAGATTGTCCTGTGATAATCCATCCCTTATAAGATACTCCTAGCTACCTGTGGCTATTTAAAGCCACCGGGATCTGGGTCATCCTTCTCTTTCTCCATCTTCTTTCCTTCTCGATTCTCTCCTATCTCTCAAAAAATCTCTGCCCGCCTTTCTTTTCTCACTGCCCAATCACAGGCCTTGTCTTATCTTGTGCCTGCCCTCACGGCAAATAGACATCACAGGGTCTCACCGAACTGTTCACAGATTCACTGTGTAGCTAGGGCTGGCCTTGAACTCCTGATCTTCCTGCCCCTCCTCAGATCTGGGATTACTATTCCAGTTTATACAGTACTGGAGATGGAACCCGGGGCTGCATGCAAGCCAGGCAATCATTCTGCCCAGCTCCTGTCTGTTCCTTCCTATAGTTTTACTTTGTCTGGAAGGTTGAATGATTGTGTTGCGGTAATATTAAAAAACAGTCCACACTATCGCTGGCAAGACACCGACTGATGGTCTCTCTGGCTGTTCCCAGCCCAGCACTGAGCCCAAGACTGCATGTTTTCCCTTGCCAAGGCCTCTCCAGATCTCCAGGATAGCTTTCTCCTCCCAAACCCGCTCAGCACTCCCAGATTTCTGCCTTGAACTGGGCGCACTCGCAGACCCTTTCTCTGCGGTGGTTACCTTTCCCTGGAGCTCTGTTGAATAGCAGCAAGAAGGAAAACACCAGACAATCTTAGTTTATAAAATCACAGATAACAATCTCTGGGCGCAGAATCTATCATCCAAAATCCACCAACTATTCTATGTCAGAATCTTCCGGTGGCGGATCATGGTGGACTCCACCACATCGAGTCTGCTTTGCTCCCACTGTCCAAAAGGAAGTCCCCTCTCCTGCCTTCCGGCTTCCTGTCTCGGACCCCGGAAGGCCCGCCTCCTCCTTGCCCAGTGCTTGTCTTTATTATTTAATCAATTAGGGGAAAATTCCACTACAGAATTGAATTATAATTCACATGAGACCCGTCCAAATCGCAGCATAGACCATTAGTCTGTGTTTGTGTAGCGAGTGGTGGTAGGACATTGTATGCCTGGACTGTGTGTTTACTCCTGGGCTAAGGGACGTTTGCGTTGTTTCTAGTTTTTGGCAACTATGTAGAAGATTGGCATGAAGCTCATAGGAAGGTTTGAGGATGAGTAAGCAGGAGTGCTGGCCTGCTGTTCTAAGCACGTATTATTTATAAGACTTTATGATTTCGGGGTGTCTGTCTCCCTGTGCGCATACTCAATACAGAACGGTTTCTCGCCTCCATAGGAACATTCCAGTGTCCTCGTGACATTTCTGGCTACTTCTCAGTAATATGAGCTTATCTGATCAGTAATTAAAATGTCCAGAACCAAAATAATCGCTACTGAATTTCATTTCATGCTTGAGGGGGTCCCTGTCTCTTGTAGCCCGTCTCTGCAGTCAGAGGAGGAAATGGACAGTTTATGTTCTCTCTCCTGACCCAGAGCTTCCAGTTCTCCACCATGATCAGTGTGACTCCTTGTACGGGAGTTAGAGATCACTGGGAAGGACTGAGCCGAAAGGAAGCATTCCAAGTGGATGCTTAAAAAAACGTGTTTTTAACATCATTACCTTTTGGGTGAAGAAGTGTAAGTTTTTTATTTGTTCTTTTAAAAGTGTCTTATGTGGGCTGGAGAGATGTCTTGAGAGTGAAGAGCACGTACTTCCTGAGGATCCAAGTTCAGTTCCAAGCCCCCACCTTAGATAGGTCACAGCTACCTGTTAAGTCTACCTCCAGTGGATGACGCCCTCTTCTGGTGGCCATGGGCAGTCACACCCTCATGCACATAACTATACAAACACATACATATAAATAAAAAGTATACAAGTGCCTTGTGGGCTGGTGATCTAGCCTTGAGGTGGAGTACTTGTATCTAGCATACTCAAGACCTTAAATTCCCAGAACTACAGGAAAAGAAAACACTTCAATATGGGTATAGAGGTGGTTTGAATGGGAAATGTCCCAAATAGACTAGAGGTAAGGGTTTCTCGGCAAAAGGAATGCTGGGGGGGAGGGGAGAATCACACCATGCAACAACCCTCATGTAAGAGATCTGGGAGGGGAGATGTGGAAGATGTGATCTGAGGGAGGATGAGCAAGGGAAGAGGCAGGAAAGGGACAGGAAGAGAGAGAGAGCAGGCTGTGGTGGTGTGAGCTTTGTGTGGGCAGGGAACACGCACAAGGGGAAAATACACTACGTCCGTGATGACAGAGATGTATCACGTTTGCCTTTAGAGATGATCACCAAAAGCAGGGTGGGGGTGAGGGAGCACTGGTTCTGGAATGTGGGAGGTTCTTGGTTGACTGACATTTGTACATTAGAACTTTCGAGGCCCAGTTGGTGGTGCTTTGGGGGCAGTTAGGAGGTACAGCCTTGCTGAGGCAGGGCTTAGAGGGCTTACAACCTCACCTAACTGCCAGCCCCCACTGTGTGCTCCTCGCTTGTAGTAAATCCTGCTCCTGCCAACACTGCCTCCTGCTGCCCAGTCTCCTGCCCCCATGGACTCAGCCCTCCGGAACCACACCCCCTTTATAATAAACTCTTTCTTTTGAAATAAAAGGTGCCTCAGAGCCAGGCAGTGGTGGTGCACGCCTTTAATCCCAGGACTTGGGAGACAGAGGCAAGTGGATCTTTGAGTTCAAGGTCAGCCTGGTCTACAAAGTGAGTCCCAAGACAACCAGAGCTACATAAAGAAACCCTGTTTCAAAAAACAGTTGTATCTGTTTTTTATGTTTTTATCTCTAGTGCTTTTTTAAAAAGATTTATTTATTTATTTTATGTGAGTACACTGTAACAGTCTTCAGACACACCAGAAGAGGGCATCAGATCCCATTACAAATGGTTGTGAGCCACCATGTGGTTGCTGGGAATTGAACTCAGGACCTCTGGAAAAGCAGCCGGTGCTCTAACCACTGAGCTATCTCTCCTGTCCCCCAGCCCCCTTTTAAAAAAAAAAAAAAACGGATACTTTAGTCAGTTCAAAGGACACTGGGACTGGAAAAAGCAGCTGCTGTGAAGAACCAGACTTTGTTTGTTTTGCTTTTGTTTTGAGGAATGTGTAAAGCTTTGGAACTTTGAACCAAAAAGCAACTGAACACCGTGAAAACTTAAAGGGCCATTCTGATAGGACCTTGGAAGATAGTGGGGCTGAGAGCCATGTGGACTATGGAGGCCCAGCTTAAGGGGGAGCCTGGCTACTGGGAGCCTTCTGCCCTTGTCCTAAGAACTTGCCTGAGGTTAAATTAAAAAGCGGTAGGGCTGTGCAGGAGCAGCTCATACCTTTAATCCCAGTTGAACTTGTTCATGTTGTCCACGCGTGCTGGCTTTAGAAGCGTGAAGACAGAAAAGCGAAGGGAACATGTACAAGTCACTAGCATGCGCTCCTCAGTACTTTTTGTTTAGAGACACGGTCTCTATCTCAGAACCTTAACAGTAACCATGGTTGCTTCAACTCTGGTCTGAGCTAGGTCTGGTATTACAAAGAATCCAAGCATTTAGGAGGCCGAGGCTCAGAGCATCACAAGTTCCAAGACCCGCACAGTGAGACCCAGCAGCGGGGGAAGAGGGAGGGGATGAAAAAGGAGGGGAGGGGAAGGAAGGGGTGAAGAGGAGGAGGAGGGGAGGCAGGGAAGAAGAGAGAGGAGACTGGGGTGAGGGGGCAGCATTCCAGTGGCTTATACTCTTTCAGTCAGAGGTTCTCAACTGTCTTAACACTGTGATCCACATGTTGTCTGACCCCCAACTGTAAAATTAGTTCATTGCTCTTCTAGAACTGTGACTTTGCTACTGTTGTGAGTTGAAATGTAAATATTTGTATGTGACTGTGAAAATAATCATTCTAACCCCCAGAGGAGTCGGAACCCATAGGTTGAGAAACACTGCTTTAGTGGATGAATTGTCCGTGGTACTGGCAGTGAGGAGAGCGAGGGGAGACGCATTTCACAGTCCTGCAATTTGTCTTTTTGTTCAGCCTGAGCCCCATCTGGGAGCTTCATTGGTTCATTCATCCCCGGCTTCTTTTTTTCCCTCTAGCTCAGGCAAGCTAGAGGAAGTCATGGTTTGGTTAGGACCTCCCTCAGGCAGGCTATGCCTTGATAGAACCGATCTTCTGCTGGCAGACCTGTTAAGAACAGGGTGTTCTGGTGCATTTTAAATAGTTGTTTTTACTCTTGCCAGAGCCTGGAGACAGAAGGTAGCTTCCTGTCAGGCCCTGCTGCTTCTGTCTGTAGCTCACGGTGAGCCTCCCACAGTTCCACAGTTCCGGCCTGGGTTCTCTTCTCCCCGAAGCCCGGAGGCCCCTGGGAATGCTGTCCCTGAGTTTTTGATTTGTTAACTTGTGACTTTCGATATCCGCCTTTCCATCTTTCCAACGTGGACAAAAGCAGCCTGTTCTGTGACCACCTCGATTTTCTGTCAGTATTGTCAGTTTTTCAGGTTTTTACTTGTTAGATGGGAGCAGTCACTTTTATTTTGTATGTGTGGTGAGTTTTAAAATGGGGTCTTATTTGGCAGCCCAGGCTTGGAGCGATCACTTCTCGTTTGTTTTTTCATTTTGTGTTCGTTGGTGTGTTACCGGCATGTACGTCTGGGTGAGCGTGTCAGATCTTGGAGTTACAGACAGACAGTTACGAGCTGCCACGTGAGTGCTGGGATTTGAACCTGGATCCTCTGAAAGAACAGTTCGTAACAGCTGAGCTGTCTCTCCTGCCCAAGTGATCACTTCTGATGCTTACACACAGACAGTCAGACACACATACTTTTCAGCTGCAGAACAGGCTCATAATAGGCACATTTTTAATGAACACACACACACACACACACACACACACACACACACACCTTTATCAGTCTGGGATTATTCAGTCTCAATTGAGATGATCAAAAATTCCCACTGCTGACTAGGCTTCATTCACTATAATAGGATGCTGACAGAAACTCTCAATCAGCAATGTTGTGCCCCAGATACAAAGCTATGGGACATTTAAAAAAAAAAGATTTATTTGTTATATATAATTCAGACACACCAGAAGAGGGCATCAGATCCCATTACAGATGGTTGTGAGCCACCATGTGGTTGCTGGGAATTGAACTCAGGACCTCTGGGAGAGCAGTCAGTGCTCTAACCACTGAGCCATCTTTTTCTATATTAGTAAACGTAGGACTGGTAAGATGGCTCAGCGTATAAAGGCTCTGGCTATAAAGTCTGTCTGAGTTCCATCCCCACGTCTCATGTGGTGGAAAGAGAGAACCAACGGCCATGAATTGTCCTCTGGCCTCCATGTGAGCACCGTGGTGCTCTTTCTCTTTTTCTAAGTAGATATAATTTGATTTTTTTTTCACAACAAAGTGAAGCCCTGGCTGTCCTGGAACTCACTTCATAGATCAGGCTGGCCTCTGCCTGGCTCTGCCTCCTGAGTGCTGGGATTGAAGGTGTGTGCCACCAACACCCAGCTCATAATTTAAAAATTAGGAATGGACACACACCGTCATTGTAGTGGTCATATGACTTCCGCTGCATAGATATGTTACTGCAACATTCATTCCAATGGACATTAAGGCATTTTCTAACACTGCAAGTTACTCTGCACCAAATACTCTTGTAATGTCTGAGCAGTTATATGATTGTGGCAATGTCATTGAAAATAGTCATTTCTTTCCAATAGAGACATTGGAAAATGGTGGCAGGTCCATTCTCTGACGTGATGAACTCAGTGGAATCTTCAGCCATGTTCTAGGTTTGGGCTAATGACATGATTCGCTGACATCAAGCCCCGCTCTTCCCCAGGAGTCTGCCTCCTTAGTGTGGCTTTAATGGCTATGGATTTCGTCTCGCTTTCCCTGGTTTATCTCGGGAGCTCTGCATTCATTTTCTCTACCAAACACCACACATATCCATTCCTATGCATGTGCCCAGGACCAGATTTTTATTATAATATTTCATTGTAATATGATTAATTACGTTGTCTCGTTTACAGGTCTAAGAAGATTCACAAGTGACTACAAAACTAAAGACAAGCTCGTAGAAAGCAAATTTTAATGTTTCAGTAAAATGCCTTTTTAAAAAAATCTTTTGTGGATATAAATCGCTGTTTACTCTCTGCTCACTGAGCTGCCTGTCGACCTTAGGAACCTCTCTAAAGCCAGACACAGTTCATAAGCCTGTGATCTTAGCCCTTCTGAGGGAACAACAAGAGGGCCAGGAGTTCAAGGTCATTCTTGTCTACTTAAGTGCCTGTATTGACAGGGAGGGGCTGGAGAGATGGCTCCGTGGGTAAGAGTCTTTGTTGCTGTTGCAGAAGACCCCAATCACAAGCTCCCACCCATAGCTCCAGGTCCAGGAATTCAATAACTTCTGACCTCCACTAGTACCACACACTCAAGTGGTACACATACACTCACTCACATGGAACACATACACTCACTCACATGGTACACATACACTCACTCACATGGAACACATACACTCACATGGTACACATACACTCACTCACATGGAACACATACACTCACTCACATGGAACACATACACTCACTCACATGGAACACATACACTCACTCACATGGTACACATACACTCACTCACATGGTACACATACACTCTTACATGGAATACATACACTCACTCACATGGAACACATACACTCACTCACATGGAACACATACACTCACTCACATGGTACACATACACTCACTCACATGGTACACATACACTCACATGGTATACATACACTCTCACATGGAACACATACACTCACTCACATGGTACACATACACTCACTCACATGGTACACATACACTCACTCACATGGTACACATACACTCACATGGTACACATACACTCTCACATGGAACACATACACTCACTCACATGGTACACATACACTCACTCACATGGAACACATACACTCACTCACATGGTACACATACACTCACTCACATGGTACACATACACTCTTACATGGAACACATACACTCACTCACATGGAACACATACACTCACTCACATGGAACACATACACTCACTCACATGGTACACATACACTCACTCACATGGTACACATACACTCACTCACATGGTACACATACACTCACATGGTACACATACACTCTCACATGGAACACATACACTCACTCACATGGTACACATACACTCACTCACATGGTACACATACACTCACATGGTACACATACACTCTCACATGGAACACATACACTCACTCACATGGTACACATACACTCACTCACATGTTACACATACACTCACATGGTACACATACACTCTCACATGGAACACATACACTCACTCACATGGAACACCATACACTCACTCACATGGTACACATACACTCACTCACATGTTACACATACACTCACATGGTACACATACACTCTCACATGGAACACATACACTCACTCACATGGAACACCATACACTCACTCACATGGTACACATACACTCACTCACATGTTACACGTACACTCACATGGTACACATACACTCTCACATGGAACACATACACTCACTCACATGGAACACCATACACTCACTCACATGGAACACATACACTCACTAACATGGTACACATACACTCACTCACTCACTCACATGGTACACATACACTCTCACATGGAACACATATACTCTCATGTGGTGCACACAGCCCATAAAAGAAAATAAGTTAAAAAAAAATTTAAGAATTTGGCTCATTGGGGGATCACTTGCCTGGCCAAACATTTTTTTAAAAATGAAAAAGAAGAAGATTGGAGATGTGGCTCAGTTGATGGAGCGCTTGCCCGGCGAGTACGAGGCGCAGGGCTCAGTCCCCAGACCCATATAAAAGCAGGCATGGTTCTACCCTCCTACTATCCCAACACCAGTGACACACAGGCAGGAGAATCATCAGATCTCATCCTTGGTACGTATGCAGTTTAAGACCAGCCTACGCTACATCAGAACCTGGTGGTGGGAGCTCGGTGGAGGTGGGGGTAGGAGTGTGGGGTGCGGTGGTGGGAGCTCGGTGGAGGTGGGGGTAGGAGTGTGGAGTGCGGTGGTGGGGGTGCGGTGGAGGTGGGGGTAGGAGTGTGGGGTGCGGTGGTGGGGGTGCGGTGGAGGTGGGGGTAGGAGTGTGGGGTGCGGTGGTGGGGGTGCGGTGGAGGTGGGGGTAGGAGTGTGGGGTGCGGTGGTGGGATGCGGTGGTGGGGGTAGGAGTGTGGGGTGCGGTGGTGGGGGTGCGGTGGAGGTGGGGGTAGGAGTGTGGGGTGCGGTGGTGGGGGTGCGGTGGAGGTGGGGGTAGGAGTGTGGGGTGCGGTGGTGGGGGTGCGGTGGAGGTGGGGGTAGGAGTGTGGGGTGCGGTGGTGGGGGTGCGGTGGAGGTGGGGGTAGGAGTGTGGGGTGCGGTGGTGGGGGTGCGGTGGAGGTGGGGGTAGGAGTGTGGGGTGCGGTGGTGGGGGTGCGGTGGAGGTGGGGGTAGGAGTGTGGGGTGCGGTGGTGGGGGTGCGGTGGAGGTGGGGGTAGGAGTGTGGGGTGCGGTGGTGGGGGTGCGGTGGAGGTGGGGGTAGGAGTGTGGGGTGCGGTGGTGGGGGTGCGGTGGAGGTGGGGGTAGGAGTGTGGGGTGCGGTGGTGGGGGTGCGGTGGAGGTGGGGGTAGGAGTGTGGGGTGCGGTGGTGGGGGTGCGGTGGAGGTGGGGGTAGGAGTGTGGGGTGCGGTGGTGGGGGTGCGGTGGAGGTGGGGGTAGGAGTGTGGGGTGCGGTGGTGGGGGTGCGGTGGAGGTGGGGGTAGGAGTGTGGGGTGCGGTGGTGGGGGTGCGGTGGAGGTGGGGGTAGGAGTGTGGGGTGCGGTGGTGGGGGTGCGGTGGAGGTGGGGTTAGGAGTGTGGGGTGCGGTGGTGGGGGTGCGGTGGAGGTGGGGGTAGGAGTGTGGGGTGCGGTGGTGGGGTGCGGTGGTGGGGGTAGGAGTGTGGGGTGCGGTGGTGGGAGCTCGGTGGAGGTGGGGGTAGGAGTGTGGGGTGCGGTGGAGGTGGGGGTAGGAGTGTGGGGTGCGGTGGTGGGAGCTCGGTGGAGGTGGGAGTAGGAGTGTGGGGTGCGGTGGTGGGGGTGCGGTGGAGGTGGGGGTAGGAGTGTGGGGTGCGGTGGTGGGGGTAGGAGTGTGGGGTGCGGTGGTGGGGTGCGGTGGTGGGGGTAGGAGTGTGGGGTGCGGTGGTGGGAGCTCGGTGGAGGTGGGGGTAGGAGTGTGGGGTGCGGTGGAGGTGGGGGTAGGTGTGTGGGGTGCGGTGGTGGGGGTGCGGTGGAGGTGGGGGTAGGAGTGTGGGGTGCGGTGGTGGGGGTGCGGTGGAGGTGGGGGTAGGAGTGTGGGGTGCGGTGGTGGCTGGAGCCACGGCTCAGTGGTTCAAAGTACTGTTTGTTCTGTCTGTTTGCTTAGAGCTATTCAGTTCAGCACCCACATGACTCACACCCACCTAGAACTCTAGATCTCACATTCCAGGGCATCTGAAAACCTCTGGCTTTCGTGGGTACTTATGTGGTATACATGTAGGCACACAGGCAAAACATTCATATAGCCCAAAATAAACATAAAACTTAAGAGAAAACATTTATTTGTTTGATATCACTGAAAACAGCTTTGCCAAACTCTGGGATAGGCTGAGCCATGAAAAGGATATTGTTATGGGTTCTGACATGAAGGTAATAATCAATGCCTCCCAAATCCATGTCTAAACACATAGGAAGATATAACAAACTATATACACACACACTCCATACATACACACTACACACACATCATACACACACACAAGCATCATATACACATCCCATAAACACCATATATACCACATATACACACACACCATACCTACACACTCCCCATAAACATACACCATATATACCATACACACACACCATACACACAGCCTATACACACCCAGCCCATATACACACCCCATACACACACACCATACACACAGCCCATATACACATACCCCATATATACACCCCATACACATACCCCCCACACACACACTATACACACACCCCATACACACACACTATACACACATCCCATATACATACACACCCCACACATACACACACCCCATAAACATACACCATATATACCATACACACACACACACCATACACACACCCCATACACACACCCCATACACACACACCATATACATACACACCCCACACATACACACACCCCATAAACATACACCATATATACCATACACACACACACACCATACACACACCCCATACACACACACCATACACACACACCATACACACACACCATATACATACACACCCCACACATACACACACCATACATACACATCCCATACACACACACACACACACACACAAAACACACACACCATACATATAGGAAGGGAAGAATAAATCAATCTAAATATAGCAGGAAAATAAAAGCCAGCAGGTGCTTCCGCAGAACCAAGGTGGCACTAGGAAAGCCAGGCTTCATCCATGGGACTACATTTGAGGAAAATTTTGGATTGAAGCCTTTTCTACTTACTGTACTTGCAGGACAAATACATGGTAAGGAATGCAGTCAAGGGTAAGTCTCATTAAAAGGTTGTTGGAAGTTGACCACTAGCTCATCAGGTGTGAGGTCTGGGCTTCCACGCCATTTTATCCATTCTTTTCTGATCAAGAGAGCTGACGTCATGAGAGAAAAGGATCATGGGTTAACAACAACCAAAAGTCAACAAGACGAATAACTTATTCTAGGTGACAAGCGTGAATAAGACACAGCTATATAAATATCCCCAAGGAAATAAAGGGAGATACTGAAAATGAATTAGTTATCTCCAAGGTTACCTGCACCTACATCCAGAGGTCGTGCCGCCCTGTGCCCCAGCCGTCCCGAGACTGGCAGGCGTCCGCCCAAAGGTCCAGAGGGTGACCGGCCTGCAAGACTCACAAGAGGGGGCACAGACAGAGACACCTGCAGAGGAGTGCAGTGCCCCCTGGAGCTGACAAGGAAGCTGAGGCTGGGGCTGGCTCAGCAACCGAATTCCAGTTTAGAGGTGGCTTTGGTCATGGACGTGGTCAGCCACCCCAGTGAAGTTAGAGATTGAGTTTTATTGAATAAACTTTAAAGGAGAAAAAAAATCAAAAAACAAAAAACCCCAAGGGAGGAAGTAAAATGCAAACCAAAAGGGAGTCAAAGGTCAAACAGAAGTGACTTTGGGGGGAAGGGGGTGATACACAGTGCACATTAGATACCAACACACACCATAAAAAGTCGTGCCTGTGTCTGCACCAGATGGTGTGTATGTGGAAGCAGGTACCCACAGAGGCCAGAGGAGCCGGGTTCCGCTGGAGCTGCCTGGGTGCTCTAGAACTATACATGCTCTGCTCTTTCCCTGTCGCACAGCCCCCTCCTCTTTTCTTGCTCAGTGTTTCCCCTAAGCTCCTGCCTTAGGGAATAAGGTTTCCACAATGTTTCAAATGCTTTATTCTTTCTTTCCAACCCGCTTTGACTTGCAGTGTGGGTTAATTATAGCCCTTCCCCTCCGTCCACTCTAACACCTGCTCTTTTCCAGGTCTGCTTTGAACTACAGCTTGGAGCACAGCCCAGCTGAGTATACTTTTCTCTGTCCCCCAAGGCCTGCACCCTGAGAACTGAACGGCCTCGGGAAACACCTGAACTTGCCTGTTGGTCTCCGTTTAAATAACCACGGATGCCCAGAGGTCCCAGAAAACTACCAGGCAGACATTCCCTGCTTCTCTCACACACCCGCTCTGGCTTTAATGTTTAAGATCTTACTATTTTATTTCTTTTTTTTTTTTTTCAAAACAACTTTATGCTCTCTCCTGCTCCCTAGAATCTAAGACCATCATCATCTTCTTCTGATTGACTGGATCCTCAATGCAATGGAAACAAACTTGATTTTTGCTTATTTAATGTGTGTGTGTGTGTGTGTGTGTGTGTGTGTGTGTGAGATGTAGGTGATGTAGGTGTTCATTTGGTTATGTGCACATGTGTGTTCATTTGGTTATGTGCACATGTGTGTTCATGTGTGTGCATGTAAAGGCAGAGGTTAATATTGGGAGTTTTCCTTGATTGCTCTCCATATTGCTTTGTGAGACAGGCTTTCTCAGTAAAGCTGGAGATCACCGATCCGGTGAGACCCGTTGGCCAGTGAGCTCCAGGGACCCATGTCTCTGCCTCCCAGACTTACAGACTGGCGTGGCACACCTAGCTTCTACATGGGGGAGGGGGAGCTGAATGAGGTCCCCGTACTTCATGGTAAGAACCTTACCAACAAAGCCAACTCCCCGACCACTAGTTCATTGACGTATCTGAATACGTGTAGGCACTTTTGTCACTTGTGGATGTGTCACGTGTGCAGGTGTCGGGGGAGCCAGGCTTTAAATCCTTTTGGAGCAGGAATTGGACAGTTGTCAGCTACCCGATGCTGGTACTGGGAACTGAACTCAGGTCCTCTGGAAGAGCAGCAACTATTCCTAACTGTCGAACTCTCTCTCCAGCTCCCATGCACCTTATTTATTTGGGGACACAGTCTCATGTAGTCCAGGCTGGCCTCAAGCTTTTCTGTGTAGCTTAGGTTGGCCTTTAACTCCTGGTTTGACCATTTTATCTCCTGAGTGTTGGGGTCACAGACACAGACCACTATGCTCTCCTACCACCACTCCCCTATGTCTGTCACGTGTGCCCGTGTGCACGTGCATGCATGTGCGTGTGTACACACTGAGAGGTTGATGCTGTGGCTCGCCCTCAGTTGCTCTCTCGGGTGAACCTAGAGCTCATGTGGCTAGTGGGCTAGCCAGGTCCCTTGGGGACCCTGTCTCTGGCTTCAGTGCTGAAATGACAGGTGGGCCTCCTCACTCACTCGGCATTCCCACGGATCCTGGGGAGATCTGTGTTCTGGTCCTCACTGAGTTACTTCATCCGCCCCACAGCCATCAACCACCCATGCTTTTCTGACATCTCAGCCAATCCATCTACATTCACATATTCCTCCCCTCTCTGAAATACATTGTCCAACTCATGAGATGCCAGTCCCTCAGTTTGTACATTTCCACCTTCCCTTTCCTGTTCCGGAGCAAATCCTAATCTCCTAACCTCGCTACCCACAACCATCGCGTTATTCCCGGAGTTGTCAACTTTACATGTTCGTTTTATGTATGTATTTGTGTGTTTATTTATTTGTTATATATCAGTACACTGTAACTGTCTTCAGACACACCAGAAAAGGGCATCAGATCTCATTACAGATGGTTGTGAGCCACCATGTGGTTGCTGGGAATTGAACTCAGTCGCTGCTCTTAACCACTGAGCCATCTCTTCATCCCATGTGTTCATTTTAAAACACAGTCTCGTGTAGCCCAGGATGACCTCAAACTCAACTGTGTGGCCAACCTACCTTCAGATTAGAAGTACGTACCACCACATTCAGCTTCCCCCAACTTTAAAAAGAATACAAAGCTGGGGCTGGAGCTAAGGCTCTTAGAAGTGATTGATGCAAAAGCATTTAGTGTGGCTCTTGGTACTCAACTTGGGGAGCACACAACTGCCTGTAGCTCCAGGCACACCACACACACACACACACACACACACACACACACACACACACACACGGGGGTCAGTTGCTTACAGGGACTAGCTGTGTGGCTTCATTAAATCCTTAATTCAGAAAAGGGAGAATTTCCCTTTTCTTCTTTCGGATCTTGCCAAAGCCGGATGCTTTCGCTGGATCTCTGAGCTTCCTCTCTCTCTCTGTCTGCCTCTTCCGAACAATGGCTGCATGCAAGTTACCTTGGCTTCCTCCCTTCCTCTTCCCAGCTCACTCCTGAGGTCAGGTACTGCTTTTAAACACTAATAAAATCATCCTCCAGCTTTGAGGAATCAATCAATCAATCAATCAATCAACCAGTCAGTCAGTCAGTCCTGACCTGGAAAAGCTGGCTCTGGGTTAAGAGCACTTTTAATAACAGCACTCAGCAGGCAGAGGCTGGCAGAACTCTAAGAAATCAGGGCCAAGCTGGTCTACTGGTCTAGTGAGTTCCAAACCAGTTAGAGCTACTGTGAGACTTTTTCAAACCAAACAAAGAATGAAAAGACATTTTCTTTTGTATCCTTCTTTCTTTGTCAGGGGCTGTCTCCTTGTTCTCCCTTTACAGCAATAAATGTAAATGTAAAAACAAAACTCCTTTTAAAATGGATGGCACAGATCTGCAACCCTAACACTCAGGAGGCTAGGGTAGAGGGATTGGAAAGTTAGGGCCAGCCTGGGCTACATAGAGCAAGGCCCACCCAACTTAAAACAAAATGGGGGGGAGAGAGAGAGAGAGAGAGAGAGAGAGAGAGAGAGAGAGAGAGAGAAGAAGAAGCTGTGTAAATTCACTGCCTCTAATTTGTCTTTTCCTGAACCCAGGGGTAACCTGGGCTTCTCTGCCATTGAGCCTGCTCCAGCCAATATCAGCAAACGACCTCATAGTGTTTGAACTACAGATGAACTTTTAGCCTCAGGGCACACCTGTAACCCCAGCATTTGGGAGGCAAAGCAGGAGGTTCAGCGTAAGTTGGAGGCTGGCCTTGTGTACACAGTGAATTCAGTCATCCTGACCTAGAATGAGACTATGTCTAAAACAAAACACTCTCTCTCTCTCTCTCTCTCTCTCTCTCTCTCTCTGTGTGTGTGTGTGTGTGTGTGTGTGTTATATTTGCAGGCAAAACCTGTGGAGGGCAAAGGCAAAGGTGAACTAATCCTGCGGCCTTGAGCTTCCCGAGTCTCCTCCTAGGGGTGGGGCTCCAGGGCTGTGTGCCACACCCACCCTTTTTCCTGGGTCCCTTTTCATGCTGAGTTCTAAAAGCTGCTACCCACTGAGCCACACCCTCAGATCTCCTGGTGTCTATTTTATAATCCTTCTTGGCCTCCCTGACCTCAAAATACTGGAGTGGCTCACAGAACATTCCTCGAACCTTTTTTCTTGTCTGCTTTACCTTGATGGTCTCAGCCATCTTTAAGTGTCTCATACCTGTCCACCAACCTGCTTTATACCTCGGAGTTGGCTCTGACTCTGACCCTTGCCCCTGAATTCTAGTTCTGTAAACCCAACTGTCCACTTCATATTTCTACTTAGCTGACAGCACCAAGCCTCCTCCCCCCTTTCTTTTCTCCTGTCTACCGTCTCTCTTTTGGGACAGGATATTGGGGATCAGATCCAGGGCTACAGAAGCTTCACCTATTTCGGAGCCTCACCTCAGTCCTTTTCTGTTTATTCTCTTAAAGTATTTACTTACTTATTTGCTTGTTTATGTAGATGGGCGTTTGCTCACATGTATACCTGTGTGTTATATGTACGGTGCCTGGTGCCTGAGCAGACCAGAAGAGGGTGTTGGATTGCCTCTGGACTGGAGTTACAAAGCCTCCATATGGATACTGGGAAACAGAGCTCTGGACCTCTGGAAGAGCAGAGAATCATCTCTGTAGTTCTTTATTTAGTGTGTGTGTGGGTGTGGGTGTGTGTGTTTTAGGTCAAAGGACAACTTCTTTCCTTTCAACATGTGGGTCCTGAGGGTCAAACTCAAGTCATCAGGTTTGGCAGCAAGAATTTTTGTCTGCTTTGACATTGCTGTCCCCAGGCTCTTGTCTTATGTGTGTATACATTTCAGCATTGAGATTGTCTTAGTTAGGGTTCTACTGCTGTGAACAGACACCATGACCAAGGCAACTCTTATAAGGACAACATTTAATTGGGGCTGGCTTACAGGATCAGAGGTTCAGTCCATTATTGTCAAGGCTAGAACATGGCAGGCAGAGTGCAGGAGGAGCTGAGAGATCTACATCTTCCTCTGAAGGCCACTACAAGAAGACTGGCTTCCAGGCAGCTTGCACAAGGGTCTTACAGCCCACACCCATAGTGAAACACTTCCTCCAACAAGGCCACACCTCCTGTTGGTGCTACTCCCTGGGCCAAGTATATTCAAAGCACACACACCACCCATCTCACCAACCCTTACTCTTTTGTTGTTGTTGATGAGGTCGAGTCATGCTAGTAGTTCTGATGAGCTGTGCAGTCACGGCAAATCTCCCTCGCCAGCCTGCTGAGCACTGAGATTATAGGCATGCAAGCGTTAGACCCCAAATTTCACGTATATGGTATGTGAGCATTTTGTCTGCATGTACATCTGCATACCAGAGGAGGGCGCTGGATCCCCTGTGACTACAGTTACACACAGTCGTGTGGTGCTGGGATTTGAACTCTGGGAGAGCAGCCATGGGGGGAGTCTGTAGAAGGGTGCACGTTCGTAACTGTCAATAAGCATGGTGCCAGGGATGACAGAAGTCTCTGGAGCTGGACTTACAGGAGGTTGCGAAGCATCCAACATGGGATTTGAACTCGGGTCCTCTGGAAGACCAGTACTCACTCATCACCCCTGAGCCATCTCTCAAGCCAAGACCTCAGTTTTCAAAATCTAGCTTTAGAGTCAACCTGAGCTTCTGACTTCTCGTTGTACATTTAGCAAATTGATGCTTACTGTGATTTCTCTAGGAAAGATAGAAATGATCAAATTATATTGTGAGACCGAGAGGGAAAGTGAGTGACGTACGTACCACACAGATAGAGAACAATGTCTCCTTGTTTGAACTGAGGCCTCACTTCCTTTCCGGGGTTGTTTGGTTGGTTGTTTTTTTGTTTTTTGTTTTTTTTTGTTTTGTTTTGTTTTGGTTTTTGGTAAGATTTATTTATTTTATGTTTATGAGTACACTGTCGCTCTCCTCAGACACACCAGAAGAGGGCATCAGATCTCATTACAGATGGTTGTGAGCCACCATGTGGTTGCTGGGAATTGAACTCAGGACCCCTGGAAGAGCAGTCAGTGCTCTAACCACTGAGCCATCTCTCCAGCCTCTGGGGTTGGTCCTTAATCCTCATCCTCCTGCCTCAACATCTTGAGTACTTAGATTAAAAGAATAAACCACCATACTAGAAACCTATGGCTGAGTTTATTCAGGGCCCGGTTTTCATTCCCGCAGAGATGAGAAAAAGGTTAATTATAGGCTAATGATAATGCCGGGTGAAGAGAATGATTTGGGAGGACTTTTTAAAATGTCAAAATTGGCAGGAGAAATTACCTATCAACAGACAAAATATCTACAAGTAACTTAGTGATTAAAGGCCTTCCCAGCTGAAAAGAAGCATGGGGTTTATAGGTTTTACAGTGGCTTTTATTACACCTTCAAAGAACAAATAGCTCCTTTTTAAAAATCACTCCAGATAGTAAATGAAGCACCATAAAGACAATGCAAGAATAAAAATAGCCACACGGTGGTGCACACATGTAACCCAGCATTCACACAGAGTCTCACTGAAGGGCTACACAGGGAGACCCTGTAGCAAAAGTAAGAACACACCTCAGAGCTTGGGAGGTGGCTCCGTGGATAAAGATAGAGTGCTTGCTGAGGAGCAGAAGGATTGGGGTTTGGATGCCCAGATGCACGGAGAAGACAGCCCGGAGTAGCGGCCACCTGGAGTCCCAGTGCTCAGGCCGAGATGGCTAGAGAGAGGATCAGCAAGGTTCAGTGGGAGGCCCTGATACTGAGGAAGACACGCAGTGTGGACTCCAGGCTTCCACATGCATGAACACAAATGTACCTATACACCTACACACACTCAGCTGCACACATGATCCCATATATGTCAATGTGTAACGCCCCCTCACACACACACACACACACACACACACACACACACACACACACACACACCTGGAATTAAAACCCAAGATGCTGAATTCCTGTGAGAGGTTTTTCTTGGTTGGATCATTCAGAGTGGGAGGACCCGCCCTAAAGCCGGATTGGGAGAGGTGGGAAGATCCACCTTAAATCCGTGGAGGAAGGGAGTCTTGGCTCCGCCCCCCTCCAGCACGAACTGAAGACCAGCTGAGACGTCCAGCCTCGGGACCAGACAACTATTATTCTCTTGGACTTTTTCCGTCCACAGGCAGCCAGTGTTGGAATATTTGGACGATAATCTATAAGCCACTCTAATAAATAATATATGATATTATATTTATATATTCATTCTATCCTGAAGAACCCTGACTAATGCACATATATACACATAATAAATAAGGTGAACTTGGGACAGTAATCTATGAAGAGCGAGGCTATTGTGAAAAAAACTAAAGGACAGATAATACTCCGACTCACAGGAGATATTTTATTGATTTATCCATTTTGAGACAGAATCTCATGTATCCCAGGATGGCCCCAAACTCCTAATCCTCCTGTCTCTACCCCCCTAGAGTTAAAATTACAGTCGTGAGCCACCGAGCTCACTTCGTGTCATACTGGAGATCGAACCCGGGCTCTCGTGCATGTATATTAGACAAGCACTCTACCAACTGAGCTGCTCGCCCAGATCTAATTTCAGAAACGGTTTAAGAAAGAAAAGGGAAGGAAGGAGGAAGGAGAGGAAGAGGGGCGGGCGCGGCGGTGTCAGCACTCCGGAAATGCAGGCAGGCGGATCTCGGAGAGCTTGAGGTCTTTCTAGTCTGCGCAGCAAGTTCCAGGTCAGCTAGGGTGCTGGGCGGCCGGATGTGACAGATCAATGTCTGCCAAGAGCGTACAAAGGCTATGGCTGGATCCTCACAACAAAACCAAGTATCAGAAGGACAGAAGGACAAACAAACCAACAGAACAGAACGGCAGCTCGGGAACAGATCCGTGGCACATGGAACCTGACACACGAATCCCACAGCACCATAAAGATGAGAAAGAAGGCTTCCCAGCACCGTCTGAACTTCACCGTTCCTCAGTGTGCCTCTGTGTCCTGGAACTCAGTGACTGCCTCTGCTGGGACCAAGGCCACCACACCCCACTGCCAGATTAGTTTCTATTTTAAGATTTATTATATATATGTATATATGTTTATATACATATATAAATATACATATATAAATACACATATACACATGTATGTATGTGTGTATAAGTGCACTGCCACTGTCCTCAGACACACCAGAAGAGGCCATCAAATCTCATTACAGATGGTTGTGAGCCACCATGTGGTTGCTGGGATTTGAACTCAGGACCTCTGGAAGAACAGTCAGTGCTCTAACCACTGAGCCATCTCTCCAGCCCCTTCTCCCCTTTTGTTTTAATCCAACACTTGTGGTTTATTTTAACACTTGTGTTTTTATGAAACACAATACACAGCCTTTTTAGAACTGCAGAAAAACTTTTATAACTGGGTGTAGTGGTCACATACCTATAATCCCAGTTCGGTTGGCTGAGGCTACCTAAAAAGATTAAGCTAGCTCCACTCCACACTTTGTGAGGTGAGCTTCCTGTGGACTAAGATGTAAATGGAGGAGCCAGAGAACAGGTTAGGTTCACCTCTCCTGCTTCTTCAAGAGGCAGAGTGCAGCTCCCGGCACCCACACTGAGTTCTCACAGCTCAGCTGACCTGAAACCCTCCTCCGGCCACGGGCAGCTGCATTCACATTCACACAACCACACATCACATGATTGAAAACTGTCTTTCTCCTTTAAAGGTGTAAGTGGAAAATTAAGGTGCAGCAAGATGGCTCAGAGGCTAAAGGTGCTTGCTGCTAAGTCTTGGAACTGAATTCGATCCTGGGGACCCATGTAGTGGAAGAGAACTGATGCTCACGAGTTGTCCTCTGGCCTGTGTGAGCACACCATTACACACAGGTAATAAAGATCACAAAAACAAAGGCGGACAGATGGCTCTGGCTAAGAGCGAGTGCTGTACCTGGCAGGTCTGAGTTTGACTTCCGATCACAGAGCTCACAGCCACCTGAAATTCTAGTGTCAAGGGATGCAACACCCTCTTCAGGCACCTGTACTCATATGAACACATGCACACACACATGCACACACAAGCATACACATGTACACATACCACATGCACACGCACATACACACAAAAACACACATGCACACACATACACAAGCACACACACATGTACAAACAAGCATACATACAATTTAAAAATAAAAATTGTTTATGCAAATCTTATTAGCTTAGCACGGGAGAACGCCACCCTGCACCACAAACCCACATTTTGTTTTGTTTTGAGCCAGGTACCCACCAGCTTCCCAAGACTGGCCTAGAATTTACTCTGTAGATCAAGCAGGCCTTGAAGGTGTGGTCCTCCTGTCTGTCTGGAGAGAGGGTCCTCTGACAAACGATTAACACATTTAAGAATGAACATTGATAGATTATTCACCAGGATGACAAACGCTGAGGGGGCAATGCTACACCCTGGCAGGAGCATAAGGAGGAAAGTAAACAGAAATACCTACGTGGAGCTGAACAGGAGGTAGTCCTGCCCTCTGCTGTGTGCTGGGGCTGGGGGTGCGGGAACCCCCAGGAGACCAGCTGGAATGGTTGAGAGACCAGAAGAAACGAAGTCATTAGTCAACAGTGGCCCGCTCCCAGGAGGAAGGTGTCAATCCACAGTGAGACTAGCGTAGAACTGGTCTGAAATCCAGCATGTTGTCACAGGCAACCGAAGTCACAGCTGGAGAATTCATTCATAGGAACAATGGTGGGGATTTGATATCTCTTTTGGGAAAGATGAACTGTGAGAAGTAAAACAATTGCCCCTGATAATAAACCGAAGAATCAAAAGGTTGTAAGAAGAGTGCGTTAGGCACTCCAGAGGCTAAGGAAAAAGGACAACCAGGAGTTCAAGGCCAGCCAGGACTACACAGTGAGATCCGAGTGTAAGAGTATCTCAAATATGTACATATACACCTGAGAAGAAGAAAGGGAGGGAGGGAGGGAGGGAGAGGAGAGGGAGGGAGGGAGGGAGGGAGGGAGGGAGGGAGGGAGAGGATGTAGAGGAAGGAAAGAAGGCTGGTGTGGTATCTGCTATCCCAGAACGTGGAAGCAGTTGAGAAGTCAAGGCCAGTTGAGAAGTCAGACAGTTGAAAATGTCAGAATCCAGAGGAACGGCTACTCACTCTAAGGACAGAAGATGGCACCCTTGAGCTGAAAGGAGGAGGAAAACCCCCCCGCCAATCCTGTCCCCACTGTCCAAAGCTGCAGATGTGAGGAGCGCTGACTTGGGAAATCACTCTACAGTGCTCTGATAAGAGGTCAGCCCTGAAAACACACACATAGTAACATTGTACAGGCTGAGCAGGTTCTATTCATGTATTTAGGAGTGTGTGTTTGCGTGTGCATGCTTCTGGGTGCATGTACACACTCAAATATATTTAAAAAAACAACTAAAGAAAAGGAAGCCATGAATTTGAAAGGGGGAATGGGAAGGTTCGGAGAGAGAAAAAGAAAGAAAAAAAATGTTATTATAATCTCAAAACATGGGCTGGAGAGATGGCTCAGTGGTTAAGAGCACTGATTGCTCTTCCAGAGGTCCTGAGTTCAATTCCCAGCAACCACATGGTGGCTCACAACCATCTGTAATGGGATCTGATGCCCTCTTCTGGTGTGTCTGAAGACAGCTACAGTGTACTCATATGTAATAAATAAATAAATCTTTAAAAAATAATCTCAAAACATTAAAAAAAAAACTAGTTCAAAAAGTCTAATATATTAAATTATGGTAACAATAAAAAATGTCGTATCTAAAATTATAATGAAGAAAGCATATGTACACACCAGAAGTTTGAGGGAGGGTTAAGTTTGGTTTGGATTTTTTCTCAACAAAGTTTTACTTTGTAGCTCTGGCTGTTCTGGAACTCACTCTGTAGAGCAATCTGGCTCCAGACTCTCTGCCTTCCCGGGGCTGATTAAAGCTCTACTGTGCTCTGATAGAACTGTACATCTCAATGAAAGCGTGACAAACATGGTTCCGAGGCAGAAAATGAAATAAAACCACAGGGTACACAACCCTGGGGGCTACTCCACGTGTCCTCGGATGCTCCTCAGGGTTAAAATGCACATGTTGCTGATAATGCTGTCTTTCTCTGGGAATTCCTTCAGGCAAAGAGCACCTCCTCACCTGCAGTCACCCGTTTTCCTCAAGATCATAAACAGGGACTTATCAGCTGCTAGACATCTTTGAAGGGTCAGTCATTTTCAAAGTTCACTCGAGGCCTAGCTGCCCTCTCCTAGGATCTAAGCACTTGGCAGGAGCTCAAGGTCACCATAGCTGCACAGACAGTTTGGAGCCAGCCTGGTGAACAGGCGACCCCGTCTAAAGACGAATACAGTGACCAGAAGAAATTTTGTTTAAACTTTTCTTCGAGTCATCAGCTGAGGCCATCAAGGCCAGTAATGGGGGACAACCGCCTCCTACTAAGCTGAGAGCCAACTGTTAGGTCCTTAGAAATTTTACAGACAGCTGTTAAAGCCATTATCTGGACATAAATGATATAAAACTTCGTTCAGACCACAGCTTGCAGCGAGGCTTGGGCTGACCTAGAACTCACTACATATCCCAGGTTCACCTGGACCCAAGAGTCTCTCGTTTCAGCAGCCAAGCTCACACCACGCTCAGCTGTCAAGTCAAATTTAAAGAAATTATATTCAAAGCCAAAGTAACAAATACTTGGCAGTTACCTCTCCTGACCATTGTACCATGTCTGCTGTTATCTGAGCTCCGGAGAAGACAGCCAGAACACTAGGAAGTGTTCACGTCCTGGAAGTGGCCAGATGCTACGGATCAAAGTTTCTTTCGAGAGCTGGTGGTTAAACATTAGCCAGCTGCCATCTCCGCCCCTCACAAGGGCGCTCTCCAGCAAGCACCTTGCAGGAGCCCTTGTTTCAGAGTTAGCATCCCCGGGAATGGGACCCAAAATCTACAGAAAAGGCTGTCTAGGGAAAAGCCTCACAGTAGACCAGGTCAGGAGACAGGAAGACAGAATAGGGAATACCACCCCACCCCTGCCAGCCATCCAACCCTGGGCCTTACATGTGCTGGACAAGCACTCTACAACCGAGCCATATCTCCATCTCTAAAGCCAAATTCAAAAGCTCAAAACAGTATAGGGGGACTGGAGAGATGGCTCAGCACTTAAGAGCACTGGCTGCTCCTCCGGAGGGACAGGGGTTTCATCCCAGTGCTTACAACTGTCTACAATTCTAGTTCCTGAGGGGGAGGGGGGACACCACCTCTAGCCTCTGCCGGTAACTGTGCTCACGTGTGTGGACACACACCTACACAGAATTAGGCATAATACAAGTAAATCTTTTCAAGTATTGAAACTGGACAAAACGAATTAAACACACAAACTTGGCGCCTCACAGAAGAAATTCAAAATAATATTTACAGCTATAATTCAAATTCAGTCATTTCTGTGGAGGGAAGGAAAAAGCTTGAATTCATCCTGGAAGGGACCCAGCAGGCTGGAGAGATGGATCAGTGGTTAGAGCACTGGCTACTTTTCCAGAGGCCCTGGGTTCTATTTCTAACATTCACGCGGCAGCCATTTATAATTTCTTTCTTCTGACCTCCTTGGGAACTGAATGTACTTGGTGAATAGACATCCATGCGAATAAAACACCCACCCATACATATAATAGAATTAATATTAACAACAACAATAATAATAACAGCACATGCAAACAAAGCAACAGCACTATCTAAACCCTCTGTGGAAAGGCATATGTGTCTCTATATTCAAAGGACAGAAACATTCTTACCTTTGAACACATAGACACAAGAAGAATTGAACAAGAGATCTTGCTAACCCCTCCCCCATGGTTCCCTTTATGATACCCTCACGGTCCCCACAACTGTCCTCTCTGCACTGATAATCATGGAGGCACCCCAGGTGTGCAGACCTGCTCTCTGGTTAACTTGTCCTTAGTCCTGGTTGCTCAGTGGGAGCTTGTAACGGGTGGAGAGAAACCCCCACAGTAGTAAATACGTTTTATATGCTCTGACAGATTGAAGTAAGTCCATAAACACCAAGAGAGGGTGTGTTAGCTCACTGGCTGTCTCCTGGGAAGAAGGAGAAAGGGGGGTGGTGCTTGAAGCCGACAACTACAGTGTAAGGCAGAGAAAGTTCAAGAAAGAGGTTGATAGAATCGACATAAGCTGTGTGGCAGAGGACACAGAGGAATGGGAGGGTTCAAGTTCCTTCACTGATATTTTAAGCAGAGAACTCATGGTCATGTAAGAAATCATGGTCATGTAGGAAAGAGAGGGATGAGGTGGAACGCACGGCGAAGGTGACCAGTACAAGCAGAGTATGAATTTCCACAAGGGTTGGGAGAAACGTGTCAGGGATCAAACTGAGTGGGAGAACGCTCATCTCGAAGCTGCAGCGCTCTGGGCTTGATTCTCAACAATGAGGAGGAAAAGAGAAGAAACGCCCAAGAAGCAAAGGAAGTGGGAGACTTTTCCGAGGCGCTGTGTGCATTGTTTCATGGGTACAGATACGACACAGTGGGAACAAAGCACACGGTTTATATTAATAAATAACCTTAGCTAAACTGGCTCACAAGGAGGCAGGAGACATGGCACAGGGCTTAAGAGCACTTGCTGTTCTTACAGGAGACCTGAGTTCAGTTCCCAGTGCCATTTGTGTCAGGCAGCTTACAATCGCCTGCAGTTCCAGCTCCAGATCTGATGCCTTTGGCCTCAGCCAGCTGCACTTACACACAGACACACACACGTGCAGACACTCATGCCTACATTCAGCTAAAGGTCATAAAATATCCAGCTGTGGGGGGGGGTTGGGGCACATGCCTTTAGTCCCAACACTCAAGAGACAGAGACAGGTGGATCTCCATGAGTCTGAGGCCAGGCTGACCTACATAGTAAGTTCCAAGACAGCCAAAACTTCAGAGCGAGACCCTGTCTCAAAAACTAAATAGGTCAAAGAAAAATGTAGAGGTGGGCTCACATAGTGAAGCCCAACTCCTTCCTCTGTATGAGATAGTGACAGAAAGAGCACCGAAAGGCCAAGTCCTGAGGCTGGCTCAGAACTTAGAGGCCAGCCTGGGGTATACAGG